>NC_133149.1:42154162-42465309 GCF_048418815.1 Hemitrygon akajei | reverse complement strand
GATGACAAAATGTAAATGTTGTGTTATAAATTGACATAGATCATGAAGGAGCAGAGACCAAGAATCATAGATTCAAATATCCCCATCCCAGTCCCAATTTCAACCTGTTGCCACCTATCATTGATCTCACACTCACATCACCAATATCTCACTCCAATGCTCCAAAATCACACTGTCAGTGCAGCTTAACTCAGCGTTATTGGTATTGAGGGCAGCAGTTAATACTCAGGTGGATTTAGCATGCAAAAGAATTCAGGGAAAGCTCTTGAACAATATCTGCTGAAGTTGCCTAACCTGCTGTTCTTCCAGCATAATACCTTTTAATTGTACTCCTTAATTACTCTTATTAATTGCAACATAGAACAGTACAGCACAGGAACCATGCCTGTGATGACCATGATGCCAGTCTAGCTAATCCCATCTGCCTGCATAAGTAGGCAATAAATTGCCTAACATCACTGAGGAAGAAGTGCTCAGAATTTTCATGCCAAGCTGCGACTCGCTTCCCCCCACCAGAACCAAGGATATATAGTTCTCTTACTGTCATGGTGGGTGCTGTTTTGTTTTATAAATGACTAGAATGACTACAAATAGTTCATTTGATGCTGCTGCAAGCAAGTTTTTCATTATACCTGCACCTCTCTGTACTAGTGCATATGACAACAAACTCGACTTGACTTGACACATTTTGTGTATACTGAGTATTAATTAAATTCTGCGGTCTAACAGCCTAAAAATTCAGATTTGCTGTGTTAATATGTATGGAGGGAATATTTATTAATTCACAAGATGATCTGAAATATTGAGGTGGTTTTTGAGAAATGCAAGACTATTCTGCCTATCAATCTTCTTTAATCACCTCTGTCTGAAATTTCCCCCTCTTTATGTTTTGACACAATAATCTATTTCTCCAGCATCTGCAGAATATCTTGTGTTTTTAATCCATGGTACTGGCATTTTTTTTCCTTTTTAGATAACAGTCTCTTGTATGACTAGGGCAAGTGGATTAAAGTGGAATCTAAAAGCAAGCTGCTGGAAGAACTCAGTGGATCAGACACCATCAATGGAGGGAAAGGGCCAGTCGACTTTTGGGGGTCAAGCGATTCGTCAGGGCTGATGCACCATCAATAACTCTCTGAGACGTGAGGCGAGATACCGGCTTTTATTGACTGGAAGAAAGAACAAGCAGCAGCAATTGACCACCATGCTACATCCTGGAGACTGAGAGGCAGGGCTCAGGCCCCAATCGCCTTTATACCGGGGTCTGTGGGAGGAGCCACGGTCAGTGGGAGGAGCCACAGGAGCAGTCAGCAGGGGGCGTGTCCAGACAGGTATATGTAGTTCACCACAGGGGCATCCATCTGGAGTTCCTCCAGCAGATAGTGTTTTGCTCTAGATTCCAGAATCTGCAGTCTTTTGTGGCTCCATTAAAGAAACACATGGATAATTAGTGACATTTAGATTGGCTCAGTGGATTTTTTTCAGTCCGACATGATGTACCTGTATCAGTTCATGGAAGGAGTTTGCAATGACAGAGCACATCACTGCAAAGGGAATTCAGCCTCAGATGTTTTGATAGCCTTGCCTTCTATGTTTGATCCAAATTCAGTTCAGGACCAGAAAGTATGATAACAAAACATTCCCTCCAAAGCTTTGTTTGGTGATGGCATGAGAGGCCAGATTTGCCATCCAGGTGTCCCAGGTTGATAACGGCTTAACTGCTTGGTACCAGGAGTGACTCCTTTACAAGCCTTCCTGGTGGGCAATCAGTGTCTTCTGCACGGACTAGAAGGGCCGAGATGGCCTGTTTCCGTGCTGTAATTGTTATATGGTTATATTCATGTTGTAGGAGTCAATACAACTACAGTAGTGGTCTTTTGACTATTTTACCTGCTTGTGTGTTCATGTTATTTCAGAGACCCACATTACCAGTTCAAGCAATTGCACTTCCAGGCGAGAGTTCACCTCCAGTGAGCTTCCAGGCAGCACAATTAGAATACAAGCATACACCAACTGCTGTAAAAGTGCATTAATTACTGTTCAGTAAAAGTAACTGAAGAATACAATGAAAATGCAACAAAAGTAAGAGTATATTAAAATTCTCAAGCCTATGAAGCTTATTTTTACAACAGTGGGTATCCTAAAGATAACCTGTGTTATAAATATATCTTCAAACCCCTGCAAATGGAAACGTGGAGCTGTAACATTCAAAAGAGACAGAGTGCTATGAAAATAGACATACGTATCCATGAATAACAGCTCTTAAGCAGTAAACATTGAATTAAACATGTTCTATGCCTGTTAATGTGCTTTGATGTGACTTGCATTGTTCTTTGCATTTTCCATGTTTGTGAATTATTACTTGAGCTCCCTTACCCTGAAGAGCTGAGAGTCAACTGTGATAAGGAAAAATTTGCACCGAAGGTCATTCTTTACTCCTTTGTGTTGGCCTGGAAATGCAACTGACCAAATGTTACAACTGAGAAACACACACAAAATGCTGCAAGACTCAGTACGATGGGCATCTTCTATGGAGGGAAATAAACTGTTGAAGTTTAGAGCCAAAATTCTTCATCAGGATTGTAAAGAAAGGTGGAAGAAGCCAGAATAAGAAGGTGGGGGATAAAAAAGTAGTAAAGCGGGCAGGTGATAGGTGAACCCAGGTGAGATGGATGTTGATTCTGACAGTCAATCCAATGATACTAGGAATTGCTTGATAAGGAGTATCAAAACTTCCCGTGTAAGCTGATAGCAAGCAATGCTGATTTCATATGTTTGCCATTCATATGTTCAAGCAACTTCGGTTTGTGCAAAGTATGTCTGTTGTCTAAATTTCTTCTTCTAAAGCAGTCAATGAGAATCAAAGATGGCTTACTTCTGCTCCAATTTTGTGGGTGTGTTTGAGATGTCAATGTGAGAACTGCATTCTCTTCTGAGAAATGGGGCAGTTGGTGGGCGGGTTATGAGGTGGTTGGCTCCTTCAACTGCCAGTGTCGGGCCTCCAGATGTGTTGATGTAAGGTCTTGAGATGCTGCTAGTGCTGGGGATTCCTAGGAGTCAGTAAAGCTGTATTTCTTCAAGAAGGTTTTGAACACATTCTTGAATCTTTTCCTCTATCCTTCCTGTGAAAGAACTTGGAATAGAGTGAATGCAATTAGACATAACTCATAGTCTTCTGCAGTTTTAATGTAGGTAGTTCCTGAGTGACCTTATTAAAATAATTGACCCAGTTAGGACATTGCATATCATCCATAGCAGCCTATTCCATGCACTCACCACTCTCTGCATAAAAAACTTAGGCTTGATGTTTCCTCTGTACCTACTTCCCCGCACCTTAAAACTGTTCCTCTCGTGCTAGCCATTTCAGCCCTGGGGAAAAGCCTCTGACTATCCACACGATCAATGCCTCTCATCATCTTATACACCTCTATCAGGTCATCTCTCATCCTCCGTCGCTCCAAGAAGAAAAGGCCAAGTTCACTCAACCTATTCTCGTAGGGTATGCTCCCCAAATCAGGCAATATCCTTATAAATCTCCTCTGCATCCTTTCTATAGTTTCCACATCCTTTCTGTAGTGAGGTGACAAGAACTGAGCACAGTACTCCAAGTAGGATCTGACCAGAGTCCTATGTAGCTGTAACATTACCTCTTGGCTCTTAAACGGTTGATGAAGGCCAATGCACTGTATGCCTTCTTAACCACAGAGTCAACCTGCGCATCAGCTTTGAGAGTCCTGTGGACTCGGACCCCACTGCCAGGAGTCTTAACATTAATACTATATTCTGCCATCATACTTGACCTACCAAAATGAACCACCTCACAATTATCTGGGTTGAACTCCATCTGCCATTTCTCAGCCCAGTTTTTCATCCCATGTCCTGCTGTAACCTCTGACAGCCCTCCACACTATCCACAACAGCCCAACCTTTGTGTCATCAGCAAATTTACTAACCCATCCCTCCACTTCCTCATCCAGGTCATTTATAAAAATCCTGAAGAGAAGGGGTCCCAGAACAGATCCCTGAGGCACACCACTGGTGACCGACCTCCATGCAGAATATGACCTGTCTATAACCACTCTTTGCCTTCTGTGGGCAAGCCAATTCTGGATCCACAAAGCAAGATCCCCTTGGATCCCATGTCTCCTTACTTTCTCAATAAGCCTTGCATAGGGTACCCTGTCAAATGCCTTGCTGAAATCCATATACACTGTATCTACCCCTCTACCTTCATCAATGTGTTTAGTCACATCCTCAAAAAATTCAATCAGGTTCGTAAGGCACAACCAGCCTTTGACAAAGCCATGCTGACTATTCCTAATCTCATTATGCCTCTCCAAATGTTCATAAATCCTGCCTCTCAGGATCGTCTCCGTCAACTTACCAACCACTGAAGTATAACAGATACAAAAGCCTGAAAGCATGTGCCATCAGAATCAAGAATTTGTCCTTGATTCTGGTGGTACATGCTTTAAGACTTTTATATCATCTATCCAAATGGAGAGTGGAGAAGAGGGAACGTCTGGGGTGGGTGGGGTCTTTGATTTTGCTGGCTGTTTTACTGAGGTAGTGAGAAATATTGACAGAGTACATCAAGGGGAGGCTTGCTTCCATGACATGCTGAGCCCAGTCCACAAGTCTGCGGTTTCTTGCAGTCGAGTGCAGAGCAGTTGCCATACCAGGCCATTATGCATCCAGATAAGCTTTCTATACTGCATCGACTGAAAACTGGTAAGGGTCTATGGGGACATGCCAACTTCCATATAAATAAAGTACACGTATGTAACTAATGAGGGAAAGGTGATTACTGAGTGAATGGCACTGCCTGTTAGAAAACATTATGTGTTGGATTTGACCAATTAGTCAATGGGTGACATGAGAGCAATACTTCAGCCTTACCTCTTCCATGAAATTTCCTGTTTAATTATGTGTGATTTATTATGCTTGCTTATATCTGATTCTGGCTTTTTGACTGATTTTTCCCATCTTATTTTTAATTGCTCTGTGGTCTTCCAGTCTAATAGGTTTTATTGAAAAACTGACAAATGATTGAAAGAACCATTCTGTGAGATAACAAATGTGATCAGTTGTTGAAATAAGATTCTGTATTCTTCAATTTAAATGCCCAAGGGCAGTTGTCAAAGATCAGTAAAACTTTGTATTGAAGTTGATGCTCTTTTTCTGTCCTTTATCCTGTTGTGTTGCCAGCTAGATAACATTGGATTTTACTGTCTGTTGACCTGTACCAATCCTTGAATTGCTTATGCATAGATAACCTACATTTCTAAGTTTTTTATATCTATAATGCCATCAAGGTATGTCCTTAGGGAAAAGTGCAATAGCTTCCAGCTCTACTTTCTGAACTGCAGGGATAGATGGAGCAGGTGGAAGCAACTCTCTAGAATTCCCTTTCTCCTCCATCCAATGTGCCATCTACTGACCAGTTCCAGAGCTCCTCTGGCCTGCATTGTGTCACATCTGGATCAAAACTGGGAGAAGAACCCTAGATTAAAGAAAATAAATAAATAAAATTGGACCAGTTTCCTTATCAGTGAGCAGGGTAGATTCCCATGGAAGGTTAGAGTTGTACTGGCTATTCAGCCCATCAACACAGGACAATAGTGTTAACAGCCATCAGCAATCGACAATTAGCAGAACAGTCTCATGCGCAAGTGTCAGTAATCAAAATTAAATAAATGTAAACATACTGTATGAACAAATTAAACAATTATCAACAGAACAAGGCAGGAGTCAAAGAGTGGGAATAAAGAAAGCCTTTTCTGGTTGGCTGCCAGTAACTAGTGGTGTTCCACAGTGGTCGGTGTTGGGACTGCTTCTTTTTATGTTACATGTCATTGATTTGGATGATGGAATAGATGGCTTTGTTGTAAAGTTGCAGACAATATGAAGATAGGTGGAGGGGCAGGTAGTTTTGAGGAATTTTCTAAACGGAGACAAAATACAAAACTCTGAGGCGCAAAGAGAGTTGTGGTTGGGAGTCTTTGTGCAGGATTACTGTATACTTTCTCACTATACTATGCGCTAATAGATGAGGAATGAACAAATAAGAACAGAGGGAGAGTAACTTACAATGTACCTCACCCAAACCCAATCTCGCCTAAGCCTGATGAAAGAAAGCCACCCTGAGGACTGGCACACTCGAAGGAATGGCTGGTCCGCTTGCACTGGAATTATTCTTATTGGCCCTTTCTAATGAATCCTCCTTGCTGATGGTCACTCCTCAAATCAGAAAAACTGCTGCAAAACTCTGCCTTCAAAATCTCAATCGCCATCCTGATTTAAAAGTAACTCTTTTCACGCACCCCTGGTGTGGGACTTGGGGCATCTGTACCTCCTGCCCAATGGTAGTATTGAGAAGAGGGCATGACCTAGATGGTGGCGCTCTTTAATGATGTGTGCTGTTTCCTTGCGGCAGCACAACATGTAAATATTTGAAGTGCTGGGGGAGGGCATTTCCTGTGATGGACTGGGTTTCATCCAACACTCTCTGTAGCCTTTTCCATCACTGGGCATTGGTGCTTCTCTGATGCAACTGGTTAGGATTCTCTCCACTGCATCTATAAAAGCTCGTCAAAGTCTTAGGTGACATGCTAAATCTGTGCAAAATTTCAAGAAAGTAGAGGCACTTTTGTGCCTTCTTTGTGATGAGACTAATAGAATGAAATATTTCTTTTGCCTGCATCTGTTGATGCCCGAGGTTCATTTACTTTAATTTCAGCACCATCTGGTGCAGGTCAAAGAAATAGCTTTTACAGCTAGTCTCATTAAAGTACAGTTATTCATCTCTGTGTGTGTGATTCTTCAGGTGATGTCACAATTATTTACGTTGTTTTGCAAAATGGGTGTTTATTTCCTGGGCTTTATAGATGGCTGACATTAACAACTTCTTGTCTACACAGGAACCATTGAATTCGGAGGCTAGGTAGTGTGGCATTTGAGAGATTATGATGAACTTTACGTTTGGATTTCCTTTTTAATGTCAGATCTTTTTAAGTGATCATAAAAGCAGTACAGTGGACTGGAATATTTGATCTCAGAATAGAATGTTGTGAAGACTGAATCCTCTTCCACTTTTCATGTTACTCAGATCCTGTCAGGTAGGAGTTCTGTTATTGTTAAGTAAGAACAACAGGCAATGGTCAAAGTAAAGTAAGTCAAAGTAAATTTATTAACAAAATATGTACAGTAAATGTCACCATATACAACCCTGAGATTCATGTTCTTGCAGACATTTACAGAAAAATAAAGACCATAAGACATAGGAGCAGAACTAGGCCATTTGGCCCATCCAGTCTGCTCCACCATTTCATCATGGCTGATCCTTTTTTCCTCTCCTCAGCCCCACTTCCTGGCCTTCTCCCCGTAACCTTTGATTTGTGGCCAGTCAAGAACCTATCAATCTCTGCCTTAAATACACCCAATGATCTGGCCTCCACAGCTGCCTGTGGTAACTAATTCCACAGATTCACCACCCTCTGGCCAAAACAATTTCTCCACATCTCTATTTCAAATGGACACCTGTCTATCCTGAGTCTGTGCCCTCTTGTCCTAGATTCCCCTATCATGGGAAGCATCCTTTCCACATTCTACTCTGTCTAGGCCTTTCAATATTCAAAAGGTTTCAATGAGATTCCCCCATCATCCTTCTAAACTCCAGTGAGTACAGAGCCAGAGCCATCAAATGTTCCTCATATGATAACCGTTTCATTCCCAGAATCATTCTTGTGAACCTCTGATGCATCATCAATAACTCTCAGAGTCGTGAGTCGAGATAGGCTTTTATTAGCTGGAAGAAAGCACCGTCAGCAGCAAGAGCCCACCACACAACATCCTGGATACTGAGAGAGGAGTAGTGCTTCCAATCGCCTTTATACAGGGGTCTGTGGGAGGAGCCACAGCAGCAGTCGGGGGGGTGCGTGTCCAGACAGGTATATGTAGTTCACCACAACCTCCTCTAAACCCTCTCAAATTCCAGCACATCTTTTCTTATATGAGGAGCCCAAAACTGTTCACGATATTCAAGGTGAGGCCTCACCGGTGCCTTATAAAGCCTCAGCATCACATCCTTGCCCTTGTATTTTAGACCTCTTGAAATGAATGCTAACATTGCATTTGCCTTCCTCACCACCAAACTGACCTGCAAATTAACCTTTCGGGTGTTCTGCACAAGGACTCCCAAGTCCCTTTGCATCTCAGAGTTTTGGATTTTCTCCCCGTTTAGAAAATAGTCTGCACATTTATTTCTTCTAACAAAGTGCATGACCATGCATTTTCCAACATTGTATTTCACTTGCCACTTTCTTGCCCATTCTCCTAATCTGTCTAAGTCCTTCCGCAGCCTACCTGTTTCCTCAACACCACCTGCCCCATCACTAATTTTCATATCATCTGCAAACTTGGCAACAAACTTATCTCTTCCATCATTATAATCATTTATATACACCATAAAAAGAAGCAGTCCCAACAATGACCCCTGTGGAAACCCACTAGTCACTGGCAACCAACCAGAAAAGGATCCTTTTATTCCCACTCGCTGCTTCCTATGAACCAACCAATGCTCTAGCCATGCCAGTAACTTTCCTGTAATACCATGGGCTCTTAACTTGCTAAGCAGCCTCATGTGTGGCACCTTGTCAAAGGCCTTCTGAAAGTCCAAGTATACAACATCCACTGCATCCCTTTATCTATTCTACTTGTAATCTCCTCAAAGAATTCCAACAGGTTTGTCAGGCAAGATTTTCCATTAAAGAAACCATATTGACTTTGTCCTATCCTATCTTGTGTCACTAAGTACTCCATAACTCCATCCTTAACAATTGACTCCAACATCTTCCCAACCATTGAGGTCAGGCTAACTGGTCTATAATTTCCTTTCTGCTGCCTTCCTCCTTTCTTAAAGAGTGGAGTGACTTTTGCAATTTTCCAGTCCTCTGGCACCATGCAAGAGTCCAATGATTTTTGAAAGATCATTACTAATTCCTCCACAATCTCTACTGCTACCTCTTTCAGAACCCTAGGGTGCAGTTCACCTCGTCCGGGTGATTTATGTACCTTAGGTCTTTCAGCTTTTTGAGCACCTTCTCCCTTGTCATAGTAACTGCACTCACTTCTCTTCCCTCAACATCTGGCACACTGCTAGTGTCTTCCACAGTGAAGACTGATGCAAAATGCTCATTTAGTTCATCTGCTATCTCCTTGTCCCCATTATTATTTCTCTAGCCTTATTCTCTAGTGGTCCTATACCCATGCTCAGCTCTCTTTTACTTTTGCATAATTGAAAAAGCTTTTACTATCCACTTTAATATTGTTTGCTAGCTTGCTTTTATAATCCTCTATCTTCTTGCTGATTTTTGCTTTGTTGTATGCCCTCTCTTTGCTTTGACATTAGCTTTGACTTCCCTTGTCAGCTACAGTTGTACTATTTTGTAATTTGAGTACTCCTTCATTTTTGAAATACATTTTTCCCAGAAAGTTCACACCATTGCTGCTCTGCTGTCATCCCTGCCAGTATCTCCTCTCAAGTTTCTTTGGCCAACTCAAGTCTCATACCACTGTAATTTCCTTTACTCCAATGAAATACTGCAACATCAGACTTTACTTTCTCCCAATTAAATTTCAAGTTGAACTCAATCATATTGTGATCACTATCTCCTAAAGGTTCTTTTACCTTAAGCTCCCTATTAGCATCTGGTTCATTACATAACACCCAATCCCCTAGTTATAGGTGATCCCCTAGTAGGCTCAACGACAAACTGCTCTAAAAAGCCATCTTGTAGGCATTCAACTCACTCTCTTGAGATCCATTACCAACCTGATTTTCCTAATCTACCTGCATGTTAAAATCTCCCATGACTATCATAACATTGCCCTTTTGACACGCCTTTTCTATTTTCCATTATAATCTGTGGTCCACATCCCAGCCACTGTTGGGAGGACTGTATATACCACCTTCAGGGTCCTTTTACCCTTGCAGTTTCTTAACTCAACACACAAGGATTCAACATCTTCTGATCCTATCTCCCATCCTTCTAATGATTTGATGCCATTTTTTTACCAGCTGACCCACACCACCCCATCTGCCTACCTTCCTATCCCTCTGATATAACGTGTATCCTTGAACATTCAGCTCTCAACAACAACCATCCTTCAGCCATGATTCAGTGATGACCACAACATCATACCTGGCAATCTGTAAAAGTGCAACAAGATCATCCACCTTATTTCTTATACTACATGCATTGGGATATAACACTTTGAGGACTGTGTTTGCTACCCTTTTTGATTCTGCATCCCGAATGCACTGATACTCACCCTGCTGGCTGCAATTTTGCCCCATCACCTGCCTGTCCTTCCTGACAGTCTGACTGCATGCTATCTTTGCTTTCTTACCATCTGTCATATCCTGAGTCCCTTCACTCCAGTTCCCACCCTCCTGCCAAATTAGTTTAAACCCTCCCCAGCAGCTCTAACAAACTGGCCCACAAGAATATCAGTCCCTCTTGGATTCAGGTGCAACCCGTCACTTTTGAACAGGTCATGCCTCCCCCAGATGAGATCCTAATGATCCAAGAAGCTGAAACCCTGCCCCTGCACCAGCTTCTCAGCCACGCATTTATCTGCCAAATCATCCTGTTCCTACCCTCACTGAAGCTTGGCACAGGCAGCAATCCAGAAATTACTATCTGGAAGGTCCTGCTTCTCAGCTTTCTACCTAGTTCTCTAAAATCTCCTTTCAGGACCTCATTGCTTTTCCTTCCTATGTCATTGGTACCAATATGTACTAAGACATCTGACAGCTGTCCCTGCCCCTCCAAAGTGCTGTGGATGCAACTCAAGACATCCCTGACCCTGGCACCTGGGAGGCAACATACCATCTGGGTGTCCCGTTAATGTCCACAGAATCTCCTGTCTGTTCCCCTCACTATTGAGCCTCCTATCACTACCGCTCCCTTCTTCTCTCTTTTTCCCTTCTGCACCATGAATCCATGCTCAGAGCCAGTAACCAGGTCTCCGTGTCATTCCCCACCACAGGGGTGCTCTGCCTGTTCACATTTCAATTTCTCCGGACAGTCACCCAGCTACCTGCCTCCTGCAACTTCGTGGTGACTGCTTCCCTGTAACTCTGATCGATTATCACCTCACTCTCCCGTACAAGCCGAAGGTCATCCAGCTGCTGCTCCAGATCCCTAACATGGTCTTCAAGGAGCTGCAGCCGGATGCACTTCACGCAGATGTAGTTCCCTGGGAGAATCTGGGTTTCCCAGGACTCCAACATCCGGCATGAAGAACACACAATGGCCATTTACTACTCTAGGAAAGAAAGGGAACCTTAACAGAAACTTACCCAAAGCCAAAGCCTCACACTCCTACTCTCGCCACTGGTGCTTGACCCTTCTATATTTTTATTGAATTCGCTGTGCTCTGCTCCCACCGCTGGCTTGACCACTGGAATGAGCCCGAATGCCCATGAGCTCTCCTTTTAAACAAGCATCACCGACCTGTGAGAAACCGCATCACTATACGCTGCTCCCGCTGCTGATTGGGCCACCAGAATAAAGAACTACAACAGAACTTAGGAAAAACTATGCATAAACAAAGCCTGACAAACAACCAATGTGCAAAAGAATATAAACTGTGCAAAAAAAGATAATGCTGAGAACATGAGTTGTCAAGTCCTTGAAAGGGAGTCAGTAGGTTGTGGAATCAGTTCAGAATAGTGGCAAGTATAGTTATCCATGTCAGTTCAGGAACCTGATGGTAGAAGGGTAATAACTGTTACTGAACCTGGTGCTGTGGGACCTAAGACATCTGTAGCTCCTTCCCGATGGCAGTAGTGAGAAGGTAGCATGGCATGGATGATGGGGTTCTTGATCATGGATGCTGCTTTCTTGTGGCAGCGCTCCTTGTATGATGAGGAGGGCTTTTCCTATGTAGACTTTTCTGTTCCTAGGCATTTCAGTTTCCATATCAGGCCATGATGCAACTGATTAGGATGCTCTCCACTGTACATCTATAGAAGTTTATCAAAGTTTTAAGTGAATCTATGCAAACTTCTAAGAAAGTGCCATCATGCCTTCTTTGTGATGGCAATTATATGCTGGCCTTAGGACAGATCCTCTGGTATGATAACCCTCTTCACTTCTAATCCTCTGATGAGAACTGCTACTGGACTTCCAGTTTCATCAATAATCAGCTCTTTGGTCTCGCTGACATTGAGTGAGAGATTGTTGTTGAGGCACCACTCAGCCAGATTTTCGATCTCCCTCCTATATGGCAAATTGTTATCACCTTTGGTGCAGCCAATAACAGTGGTGTCATCAGTAAAGTTAAATATGGCATTGGAGTTATACTTAGCTTACAATCACAAGTGTAAAGTGAGTAGAGCAGGTGGCTAAGCACACAGCCTTGTGGTGCACCTGTGATGATGGAGATTGTGGAGGAGATCTTGTCAATCTGTACTGACTGGGGTCTGCAAGTGAGGATCCAGTTGCACAAGGAGGTATTGAGGCCAAGGTCTTGGAGTGTATTGATGAGTTCTGAGCTGATGATAGTGTTGAATGCTGGGCTGTAGTTGATAGTGAGTACCCTGATGTATGTACAGTATCTTCATTGTCCAGGTGATCCAGAGCTGAGTGTAGGGCTAATGAAATTTATAGTTCTCTCTTTCATTTCATTTTACGTAGACTCGGGAGGACCTGGCTTGGATCTATAGCTTGAGCTCAGCTATGATAATGGTGGAGGTTAGTAACATTTCTCCAGGTTTTTCTGGGTAAACTATGAACTTTCTGATATTACAGCTAGGCCTGTGCAGATTTTAGACAGCAATAGTTTGTTTGTGTAGCCTTGAAACACGAGAAAACTCCCAAGGGAAGAATCACCTTCACAAAAAAACTTATGAGGAAGAATCATATCCATTAATAAACAAGCCATGAGGGAGAACCACTTCCACAATCAACCAAGTGTTGACTTTTGTGATTCATGAGTAGTAAGTGTATCACAGACAGCAGATCCCATTCACACATTCCCGAGCAGCCTTATGGTCTTTTGATATGGAGGTGGACATGGAATGACTTTCTCACTGTTTCTAGTTGTCTCCAGCAACTGGAGATATTTGGAAGCAACTGAGATACAGTATATTTAAAAATTAAAATTTGTATTTTTCTATAAACTAAAATTTGATACTGTTACTTAAAGCACATTTAGTTTGTGTAAGTTCATTAAGATGTCATATAAATTTGCAAAAGTCTTTAACACTTGGCTTGAGTTGCTTTTTAATAAAGGCTGACACTCCTTAGAAAGGGATGATTTCGAGCCAATCAGTGGAATAGACTGAGGGGCCTGGTGTAAAGTGTACCCAGGCTTACAGCTCACTATGTTATGGGACTATCACTGCAATCATGTCCGTTCAGTGGGACACAGGAAGGTCAGCTGGTGGCTCACATAACCTTCTAACCCATTACATTCAACTCTGTACACCACTGACTTTTGATAACCTTTACCTATTGTTGGCCATAATTATAACTCCTTAACAAGCTAGAATAGTGCGAGGCCATAATGAAACTTCCCTCCAGTTCACTGATGTTGTTTTCTCTCTGTAATAACTAGACTTTAATATAGAATCTGTATTTTAATTTACTCAGCTGATGTGAATTTGTCCATCTTGTATTATTGGCTCTGCATCGGGTCACTCTCAGATGATGTGAATGGTATTTTGTTGAATTGAGTGACTTAATTTTAAATTATGGAAATACCAGCAGTTTTTGGGCAAAGTCATTGACTCCCACCTTCTAGATGGCTATTTTTGATGATGATGATGGCTGGCTCTTTGTTTGCGAAGATCAGGTGGGAACTCCATTGCTGTAGGACGTTTTTTCCTGCCTGCACTGCGCAGGCTTATATTGAGGATCGGTGTGTGCAAACCAATTCCACTCTAGGTTGGAGGGCGTTCCACAATTTTAACAGTGAGCTGCGAAGACAGTGGCGACCGCAAGGCTGTAGGTTGAGTATCGGAGTTTTCCTTCTCCTAGACAGACACCCTGGCAAGGCTAATGAGTCCCATCTACCTGGGTTTGGAATCAGAGTTGTCCTCTTCGACTGGCTGCCAGCCAAGGCTGATGAGCCCAGCCTGCCCGTCCAGTTATACTGCTGGACACTTGGTTGTGCTCCTGCATGGCAAGCCAAACAGTGATCCTGCAGTGATCACTACACCTGGAAAGGAGAGACCATGGGAGAAGCTTCACCTTCCTTAAGTGAGCAGGACATCCAGCCCAGGACTCACCTGTCCTGACATGTGATGGTGAAATAAACAATGGTCAGGAACTTGCTGTGAAAGTAACTTACCATTTAATGGCTCCTTTTGTTAGTGAATATCAAACAAAGTCTGACAAGGAAGATCAGAATCACTGACACATGTTGTGAAGTTTGTTGATTTGTGGCAGCATTACAAGACATAAATAAATGCTATAATATACAATGGAAAATAAATGCATATATAAATAGTGCAAATGAGGAATAGTGAGGTAGTGTTCATGGACCATTCCAAAATCTGATGGCGGGGGAAGAGGCTGTTCGAGCATGGGTCTTTAGGCTCTTGTACTTCATCCCTGATAGTACTAATGAGAAAAAGACATGCCATAGGTGATGATGGTCCTAAATGATGGATGGTGCCTTATTGATGAACCACATTTTGAAGATGTCCTTGATGATGGGGAGGCTTGTGCTTAGTCTACAAACCTATGCAGCCTCTTTTGATCTTGCACATTGGGGCTTCCATACCAGGCTGTGATGCAACTAGTCAGAATGCTCTCTGTGGTATATCTTGTAGAAACGTGCTAGAGTTTTTGGTGATATAACAAATCTCTTAAAACTCCTGATGAAGTATAGCTGCTGGTGTACCTTCCTCATGATTACATCAATGTGTTTGGACCAGGATAGTTCCTTGGAGATGTTGATACCCAGGAACTTGAAGCTGCTCACCTTTCCACTGCTGACCTCTCAATGAGGATGGGTGTGTGTTCTCCTGATTTCCCCTTCTTGAGGTCGATGATCAATTTCTTGGTCTTGCTGACTTTGTGTGTAAGGTTGTTGTTGCAAAATCACTCAAGCAGCCAGTCTATCTCACTTCTGCACAATTCCTTGTTACCATCTGAAATTCTGCCAACAACAGTAATGTCATTAGAAATTTATAGATGGTGTTTGAGCTACAGAGGGCTAGTCCTGAGTGTAGAGAGCAGTAGTCTAAACACACATCCTTGAGGTGCACTTGTGTTGATTGTCAGTGAGGAGGAGAATTTATTACTAATCTACACTGACAGTGGTCTTCCAATGAGGAAGTCAAGAATCCAGTTGCAGAGGGAGGTACAGAGGTTCAGGTTTGAAGCTTGTTGATTAGTACTGTGGAGATGAGAAGTTACAATTAAATCAGCGTAGAGCAAACTCACGGACCAAGTGACGAATTCCTGCTTCTAATTTGTGTATTTGCAGAAGTCTATTGGATGTTCAAGAACAAATGTGTTTTAATCACAGTTTAATTAGTTGTGCTCCAATAATTAATGTTCTGATTACCATACAGAGCTTTATGTGACAAAGCATTGATAGAAAATAACTCCATAATGAGAAAAGTTTGTTTTTGTCAGTGAGACATGTTGCAATATATGATACAGTTGAACAAGTAGATAGATTCAGATGAGAATTTAGTAAATCTATAAATGGATGCCCTAAGCTGACAATTTGTTGAATTTAAAGAAGATTAACATAATTAGTTTATTAATTTTTATTTATTAATCTACAGAGAATGGGCATCATTGCCACTGCTAGCAATTACTGACACTCCTAAATGCCCCCAAACAAAATTGATTATTAGGCTATTTCTGAAGGCCTTTGAGGGCTAACCTCATTACCCAAGTCTGGAATCTCACTCAAATCCAATTGGGTACGTAGGCTGAAGTTTTTCTCTGATAATTTTGACATAATTAGAACTGATATCAATACTTAATTAACTAAGTTAAAATTTACCAACTACATAGGGAATTTGAACTTTCCAGATGAATACTTCAGATCTTTGTGTACATGTCCAGTTCAGAACGTCTCTCCTCATTGATTTCCTCTGTAGTCTACGGTACCATCATATTCTTCCTAAGGAGTGGTGACCAGAAGTAAACACAATATTCATGCTTTCCATTAATGGTTCAATAATTTCATTTAACCCAGAACTCTGTTACTTCCGTTCACACAACATGCCCCACACATGCATTATCCCTAATATCTTACAGGTTTCCAATGTCTGGAGTTTACAACCACTTTCCTCTGTGCCCTCTTCTCAATGCTACCATCAAGCAGGAGGTACAGAAGCCTGAAGACCCACACCTCAAATATCTTCTTTGAGAGGTGGCTTCTTCCCCACTGCCATCAGGTTTCTGAACCAACTTGAAAAACCCTAACACCACCTCAAATTATATTTCTTTTTCTCTCATTCAATTTGCATTAGGGTTATTTCCATAAGTGAAGGTTACTTTGTCATAGAAGTTATGTATTTATTTATATTAGTTTAAGTCTGTCTTATATGTACCTGTTTGTAAAATATTGTGTTTCTGCTGCTGCAAAAATAGTGAATTTTCTTGGCACTTATCTGTCAGTAACAGCAATAAACTTGAACTTGAACCTTGTTCCTTCCTCCCACACTCCAACTCTTCCTGCACTTTATATTTCACCATTCCTGGTCTTCTCTGCACTCTCTCCCATCAGCTCAGTTGTCTTAACTCCAAACTTCCACTCTCTCTAAACCTTTCTGACTTTCCCCTCCTTTCAAGCCCTTTCATATTTCAACTTTCCCCTCCATTCTGCCACTTGTAGCCTACTGTCATTTTTTTATGTTTGCTTGCCCCTTTGTAAAGCTCTTTTGGATATTCATCTCAAGAGTACTACATAAAGGCAAACTGTTATGTTTTTCTTAATATGTAGATAACTATTTGAATAATGTTCAGGCACTAGATACTAATTAAAATCCAGGAAATTATGATCCCTCTGAAAATTGCAATGGAAATACTGATATTAATGTCATAAGTGTTAGTAAGAAACAATTGTTTGACAAATGACTTTTATCTGTGTTTTAATATGAACATATTAATGAATTTTAAGCAAATAACTGCTGTGATCAATCATGGAGTCATTTTAATAAGCCCAACTAATGAGTTAGCTGTGTAGGTGTCAGTGCACTGCAGTCTGATTTAATATTTGACACGAGATTCTGTTGAAGTTAATTTGATAGAATTAGCAATTGTGCTGTGTCACTGATTGTATAAAAACTCAGATATTTTCCTGGCCCGTTTCTTCCCTGTTATTATTTAGACCACCATGTCATCCAGGATTTGGTGAAAATTGCATTGCAGAAATTATTTACCTTTCGATTTCTAGATCCATTTCCCAGGACTGGAGGATGCCCAAATGGTGAAGTCTCAATGTGCAGAAATTATCTTATCCTTGGGCTAAATGCAGGTGAATTAAAATAGTGAGATAGTTATGCTAGTGTGAGCTCCAAACAATGTATTCTGGTCATTGTCATATTGTGGACATATTGTTGGATTATTAATTTATTTATTTATTGGAACAGGCCCTTCTGGCACTTCGAGCCATGCCTCCCAGCAATCCTCTGATTTAACCCCTGCTGAATCACAGGATAATTTACAATGACCAATTAACCCTACCAACCGGTGTGTGTCTTTAGACTGTGGGAGGAAACCAGAGCACCTAGAGGAAGCCCACACAATCACAGGGAGAACATACAAACTCCTTAAAGACAGCAGTGGGAAACCAGAAAACTGAGACTGATCTTCCAGAGAGTTCAGGTTGTAACTCCACCATTTTAAAAATAGGAGTACAGTTTGAAAATAAATCTGAAACTATCAGTAAAAGGAACTGATTATAGACATCAAGAGAGGGAAACTAGAGGTCCATGAGCCAGTACTCTTCAGAGGATCAGAGGTGGAGAGTGTTAGTTACTTTAAATTTCTGGATGTTACTATCTCAGAGGACCTGTCCTGGCCCTATCATATACAGTAAATATAAATTGTGAAGAAAGCACCTCTACTTCCTCAGGAGTCTGTGGAGATTCGGTATGTCATCAAAAACCTTGGCAAACCTTCTGCAGATGTGTGGTGGAAAGTGTGTAGTTGATTCAATCCTTTTAGGCTAGAATGCAAAAACAGGTAACAAATGGGTTCTATTTTTTCCAGATATCTATCAGCTAAATTGGTCCAAAAGTCAGAAAATACACAAAAATCACTGGATATGCCAATTATACCTTTACAGTATTGAAAAGAATGACATTAAAAGCACATGAGACTGATAAGAAAGAACAATTAATGAAAGTGGAGAGAAAGAGGAATCTAGTTTGATTTATAGAACTAAATTCATTATGTATACAAACTTCTGAATTTAATAATTCTATTGGGGCTTCTTCATATATAGGGGTGTCCATAAGATGGGTATTCTTATCTTAAGGGTGGCCTGTATCTGAAATCCAGCATAGCCTTTATCATAACGAAAGAGCACATTTTAACTTTCACCCTGGTGTAAAATCCTTTACAGCTCTTTGATTCCTTAGCTTTTAATTTACTGAAGTCATAAGTTAGAAATGAACAAAACACAAAAATGATTTCTATCTTCTTCCTTTCCTTTTGTTGGTTCTTATTTGTGCTTGCAGTATCTTGAATAGTCTGCAGGGGGAGCTGAGATTTCACTCACCAGTTTCTCTGCCTATTTCCTTCCAAACCCCAAACGCCCAGATCTGTATATATGACAACCAGAATTGTTGGTTCCTGCTTAAATACCATCGTTCTTTAAAATTTGGATTGAAGTAAATCAGTTTTGACATTTGTTCATGGAAACAAGAACATAGAAGACAATTGAATTTTCTAATATAAAATAACAAGTTTGGAAAAAGATTTATCATTGCTAAACAATATACAAGGAGATTCAAACTAATGGATTTAAAGGTCCACAGTGTTTACTGCACTGAACCAAGTGTTGAGTCTGTGTGATCTCACCAAAAAAAAAGACTTACCGTACATTTACAGAGCATCTTACATAATTATATATTATCTTTGCATATTATTTCTTACATTTTACAAAATAAGGCTGCATGGTAGTATAGTGGTTAGCACATTTGCTTTTCAGTGTTGTTGATCACTGACCAGGGTTTGAGTACTGCTGCTGTCTGTAAGGAGTTTGTATGTCCTCCTTGTGACTGCATGGGCTTCCTCCGGTACTCCAGCTTCACCCATATTCCAAAACTATGTGGTTAGGGTTAGTGAGTCGTGGGAATGCTATGTTGGTGACGGAAGCATGGTGATGTTTGTGGGCTCCCCCAACACAGCGCCAAGTGATGTATTTCACTGTATGCTTCGAAGTACATGTGACAAAGAAAGCTAATCTTTTACCTTTACATTGAGCTCCTCCACCAAGAAATGTCTTACATAATAACAGGAATTACTGATAATAAAACAAAAAGCCCAAGTATCATGTACCCAGATAAATCTGAAAACATACCTCACATTTCCCGGGATCTGGGTTCATTCCTGACATAGGCTACTATCTATGAGGAGCTTGCGTGTTTTCCCTCTACCATGTGAGCTTCATCTGAGTGTCACGGCCTTCGGTCCATGGCCTCCTCTACTGTTACGATGAGGCCACACTCAAATTGGAGGAGCAACACCATGTATTCCGTCTGGGTAGCCTCCAGCCTGATGGCATGAACATTGATTTCTTGAACTTATGTAATTGCCCCCTCCTTCACCATTCCCCATTCCTGTTTCCCTTTCTTCACCTTATCTCCTTACTGGCCCATCACCTCCCTCTGGTGCTCCTCCACCTTCCCTTTTTGCCATGGTCTTCTACCTTCTCCTATCAGATTCCCCTTTCTCCAGCTCTTTATCTTTTTCACCAATCAACTTCCCAGCTCTTTACTTCACCCTTCCCCCTCCCGGTTTCACCTATCACCTACTATCTTGTACTTCTTCCTCCCCTCCCCGCACTTTCTTGCTTTAACTTCTCATCCTTTTTCCCCAGTCCTGATGAAGGGTCTCGACCCAAAACGTCAATTGTTTACTCTTTTCCACAGATGCTGCCTGGCCTGCTGAGTTCCTCCAGCATTTTGTGTGTGTTGCTCAGATTTCCAGCCTCTGCAGATTTTCTCCACATCCCAATCATAAGCCTTTAGATGAATTTGCTACTAGAAATTGTCCTTCATACTTGCTAATGGGAAAAACATTGAAATTGAATCAAAGGTGAACTGGTGGGCATGAATGAGGCAAAATGAGTGGCATGAACAGAGGGGAAAGAAGGAAAGGGAGAATGGAACTAATAGGATTGCTCTCCTAGGAGATGACATGGACGTGATGGGCCAAATATCTTCCTTCTATGTTATTATAGTGCAAGATAAGATCTTCATGTTTTCCTATGTCATTTAATGACCTGTCACTGCACAACGAGTTTAGCAATGGATTTATGGATTTATGGTAGGAATAAGCACCACAATTTGGGGATGATCTTGATTGACACTGAGTTAGAAGTTTTACTGAAGTCAAAAGAAATAAACTTTGGGTGAGGTGCAATACAGGCTGCCCACTCATCATCTGTTTCATGCTAATGTGCACAGATCAAGATCTACAATGATTAAGTTCACATCAGTCTGAATACATGGACACTATGAAGCCTTGCGTCCTGATTACTGAACCCTTCCAGGCAACATTATCGAAAACAGCTCATATTGGTGCCAGTTAAGTGAGACTAAGTTCAGAAACATTTGTCTGCACAACAGTAGCTGATGCCCAGTGTAATACAGTGCAGGCAGATAATGTGGTCGGGCATGATACTGAATGATCTGGTTAGGCACTAATATAAACCTCTCTATCCTGCTGTTATAAGACGATTGAATAGTTTCAAAATTCAATAAGACCTCTTGACCTCACAATCTACCTCATTCTGAACTTGCACCTTATTTTTTACCTGCACTGCGCTGTTAGACTTTCTTATGCAATCTTATATTGTTTAACTTTGTTTTTCCTCAATGCACCAGTAATGATTTCAGATTAGATTCAGATTCATTTATTTATCACATGTACATTGAAACATACAGTGAAATGCATAATTTGCATTAACAACCAACACAATCTAAGAATGTGCTGAGGGTTGCCTGCAAGTGTCACTACTTTCTGTCTATGAACAAGATTTTCATTGTATCTTGGTGTGTGTGATAATATTAAACCGATTCTATTAAAAATTAATTTTGGGAAGTGTCTTTGCTCCTGTCCCTCTTGGGTGAATGTAAATATTCCCTTGATACGATTTCAGAGAATTCCTCAGCCAACATTACTAATACAGATTAACTAATAGTTGTCACTGTGCTTTTGGGACCATACTGGGATCCAAATTGGGTGCCCTGTCTCTAGTGACTGTACTTCAACATTTCAAATTCGTAAATGTCATGCAATTAGAGGCTTAAGGCATCTTCATAAACAGTGAGAGTGAACTCTGAGCAGTGCCTGATCATTTACGATGAGAAATAATCCTGAAGTCACTTCTTTTGACTTTTATTAGCTCTTTTTAGTATATTTTATTAGGTATAAAAGAGTCTGAGTAATATCATTCATTATGTGTCGAGCATCCTGAATCTATGAGTGTAGGAGGGAAAGAGAAAGATTATAGCACTTAAGTTGATTGTCATTATTTTAATCTTTTTTTGTAGTCTATTTTGGAAAGTTTAATTTTCTTGTTAAACTGATGTATTTGTATGAGCTGAAATGCACAGGTAAAGGTTAAGAAGAGAGGTGACAAAGAGAAATGATAGAATCATAGAGTACTACAGCATAGGAACAGACCCTTCAGCCTGTCTAGTCAATGCTGAACTGTTTTTCTGCCTTGTCCCATTAACCCTCCATACCCCTCCCATCCATGTACTTATCCAAAGTTCTCTTACATGCTACTATTAAACGAACATCCACCACTTCCACTGGCATCACATTCCACACTTGCACTGAGTAAAGAAGTTCCTTCCAATATTTCATCTTTCACCCATGGCCTCTAGTTCTAGTCCCAGCCTACCTCAGTGGAAAAAACCTGCTTGCATTCACCTTCTCTATACATTTGGGTACCTCTATCAAATATACCTTTATTCTCCTACACTCCAGGGAATAAAGTCCTAACCTATTCAATCTTTCCCTATAACTCAGGTGCTCAAGTCCCAGCAACATCCTTGTAAATGTTTTCTGTGCTCTTTTAATCTTATTGATATCTTACCTGTAGGTAGGTAACCAGAATTTCACACAATACTTCAGATTAGGCCTTGCCTATGTCTTAGACAACTTCAACATAAAGTCGCATCTCCCGTACTCAATACATTGATTTATGAAGGCCAATGTGCCTAAAGCTCTCTTTATGAACCTACCTACCTGTGACCCCACTTCCAAGAAATTATAGATCTATATTCCCAGATCCTTCTGTTCTACCACTCTCCTCAGTGCTCTATTCAACATCCTTACCTAGATGATGCAAACCGTACATTCCCCATCTCGCAAACTTCGGCCTCACGATCATCTCTCCACCATATTTTTTTGAGGATGTGACTAAACACATTGATGATAGAGCAGTAGATGTAGTGTATATGGATTTTAGCAAGGCATTTGATAAGGTACCCCATGCAAGGCTTATTGAGAAAGTAAAGAGGCATGGGATCCAAGGGGACATTGCTTTGTGGATCCAGAACTGGCTTGCTCACAGAAGGCAGAGTGGTTGTAGACGGGTCATATTCTGCATGGAGGTCGATCACCAGTGGTGTGCCTCAGGGACCTGTTCTGGGACCCTTACTCTTCGTGATTTTTATAAATGACCTGGATGAGGAAGTGGAGGCATGGGTTTGTAAGTTTGCTGATGACACAAAGGTTGGGGGTGTTGTGGATAGTGTGGAGGGCTGTCAGAGGTTACAGCGGGACATCAATAGGATGCAAAACTGGGCTGAGAAGTGTCAGATGGAGTTCAACCCAGATAAGTGTGAGGTGGTTCATTTTGGTAGGTCAAATATGATGGCAGAATATAGTATTAATGGTAAGACTCTTGGCAGTTTGGAGATTCAGAGGGATCTTGGAGTCTGAGTCCATAGGACACTCAAAGCTGCTGTGCAGGTTGACTCTGTGGTTAAGAAGGCATATGGTGCATTGGCCTTCATCAATCGTGGGATTGAGTTTAGGAGCCGAGAGGTAATGTTGCAGCTATATAGGACCCTGGTCAGACCCCACTTGGAGTACTGTGCTCAATTCTGGTTGCCTCACTACAGGAAGATGTGGAAACCATAGGAAGGGTGCAGAGAAGATTTACAAGGATGTTGCCTGGATTGGGGAGCATGCCTTATGAGAATAGGTTGAGTGAACGTGGCCTTTTTTCCTTGGAGCAAACGAGGATGAGTGGTGACCTGATAGAGGTGTATAAGATGATGAGAGGGATTGATCGTGTGGATAGTCAGAGGCTGTTTCCCAGGCCTGGAATGGCTAGCATGAGAGGGCACAGTTTTAAGGTGCTTGGAAGTAGGTACAGAGGAGATGTCAGGGGTAAGTTTTTTTTAAACACAGAGAGAGGTGAGTGTGTGGAATGGGCTGCCGGGAGCGGTGGTGGAAGTGGATACAATAGGGTCTTTTAAGAGGCTCTTGGACAGGTACATGGAGCTCAGAAAAATAGAGGGCTCTGGGTAACTCTAGGTAATTTCTAAGGTAAGGACATGTTTAGCACAGTTTTCTGGGCCGAAGGCCTGTATTGTGCTATAGGTTTCCTATGTTTCTTTGTTTCTATATGGAGAGTTTAATCTCTCCACCATATTCAGTGTCTTTGTCTGCTGTGGTTTATGATCTAGGAAACTTCAATTAAGTCTCCACAGATCTCCATCATTAGGACAAAATCCTCTTCGTCAACAAACTTTTCATCATCTGTCCTAATACCTAATGTGGCTGAAGGTCAGTACAATACCTTGGGTTGCAATGTTGCCTTGATGATGAAATGTAAATAGATGTTGTGGTGCTGACCAGTCTGGGGGAGGAATCTGAGATGGAGGACAGTGAAGAGGATCACACATATGGAGTATTTTGAATATGGAACCAAACAAGATCCTCACTTACTGAAGACAAGAGAAGGATGTCACATATGGAGCAATGGGAAGTAAAGGGAAGATGTGCATTGACATGACTTTTCACAATCTGGTCATTTCCCATTGTACACTAGAGCCAATTACTGAAGTGCATTTGCTGTTATAGTGTGGGGAGCAATGACCAGTATCATTGGGAAATCAGGAATATTGTAATGGAGACTATAGCTGGAGGCAGAAGAGCCCCATCAATGAGAGGATCCTCTCAACTAATAACCTCCGAGTAAGATCATAAAGTGGCTCTGCAACGTTCTGTGTAATGTGGTAAACACTCCTTATTGGCTGTATTGTAACTCATTCTGTGTTTATATCAGCAGAACTGCAAGAGACTAAATGTGAGCGAGCTGGGGTTTTATCATCTGAGATAATGAATTTTGATTGGCTGCATGCAAAAGACAATTTTCGTTCTTCAAGAGAGACATGAATTATTTAATTTTATCTTACTTAAAGATACAGTGTAGAACAAGCTTTTCTGGCCCAATGAGCTGAACCCAGTAACTCACCAATTTAACCCTAGCCTAATCACAGGGCAATTTACAATGATTAATTAACCTGTTAACCAGTACGTCCTTGGACTGTGGGAGGAAACTCACACACACACACAGGAAGAACGTACAAACTTGCTTACAGAGGATGCTGGAAATGAACTCTGAACCCCGATGCCCCAAGATGTACATCATGCTAACTGCTGGGCTACTGCAGCCCCCCACAATTCACCTACCAACCCACACGACTTGTGATGTGGGAGGAATCTCTCTCTCTTTTTTCTTCCCCCTTCCTCTCCCTCTCCCTCTCCCTCTGCCTCCCCATTTTCTCTGCCTCCCCTTTTTCTCTGCCTCCCTATCCCACCCCTCTCCCTCTCCCTATCACTTCATCTCTCTCCTTCCCATCCTCTCTCTCCCTCTCCCTACTCCTTCCTCTCTCTCCCTCTCCCTCCCCATCCCCTCTCTACCTCTCCCTCCACTTCCTCTCCCTTCCTCTCCCTCTCCTTACCCTTTCCCATCTCTCTCCCTCTCCATCTGCCTCCCCCTTCCTCTCTCTCTCTCCCTCTTCCTCCCCATCCTCTCTCTCTTCCTTTCCATCTTCCTCCCTCTCCCTCTCCCTCCCCTTCTTCTCTCTTCTTCTGCCTCCCCTTCCTCTCTGTCCCTGCCCTTCCCTCCCATTTCTCCCTCTCCCTCCCCTTCCACTCTCTCTCTCCCCTTCCTCTCCCTCTCCCTCTTCCTCCCATCCTCTCTCCCTCTCCCTTTCCTTTTCCCAACAAACCATGACTATAGTTTATCAATGAAGCTAATCTTGACCATTGATGCCTGTTTACCATGCCTATATGTAACTTAATGCAATTCACAATGAAGCCTACCTGAAGTGAAATACCCAGAGTTGTCACCTGCCTATTCAAATTGTCCTCTGTTTGGGTAATGTTGGTGGAAAGAGAAAAAGAATTAAAGTTTCAAACCTGAAGCATTACCATGTTTCTCTCACCTCAAGTGTTAAAAATTAAATTAAAAATTAATAATTGATGCAGCACAGTAACAATGCCTTCTACTCCAATGAGCCTGCACCACTCAATTACACCAATGTGACTGATTAACTTACTGACATGTACACCTTTAGCATGTGGGAGGAAATGAGAGCACCCGGAGGAAACCCACACAGTCACAGGGAGAACGTACAAACTCCTCACAGACAGTGGCAGGAATTGAAGCCGGGTTGCTGGCACTGTAATGGCGTTACGCTAACTGTTACCTCAATATTTCCTGTTCTATTCAGTATTTCCAGTCCTTCCACAGTCTTTTATTTTTGCCCACTTGTAGCATCTTCAGCTGATATCCTGTACTGCCCATTTTTATGTCTCAGTAAATATCAGAGGTGACATAAATAAACATATTCCATTGTAGCTTATCGCAGAATAAGTCACAGTGGAGTGGAATAAATGTTTCAACACAAACATGATTAGAGTGATAGATTGTTATAATTTCTCAGTATATAAAGCAGAAAAACTTGAAACTGCATCACATAATTTCTATTTGGCTTTTAATAAACTATCAGTGACAAAATATCTGTGACAAATTAAACTATCAGATATAATAATGTGTATGTTTGATGCAGTTTAATTTCTCAGTATAATGACTTGCTGTTAGCAAAGTGTACTCAGTTCTGAGAGATAGGAGGTTTACTTTCTTTGGCTTTGTTTAAAACTAGATTGACTGATTAGTGATGTAATTCTGGCTCTAAAAAGCTGTCAGGCACAGCCAGCTATATATCAGATAGAAATTCAACTGGTTAAATGCTCTGAATATGGTGTAAGATGACACTGAGAAGAGTGATAGAGTCATAGAGTCACACAGCATGGAAACAGGCCTGTCGGCCCAAATGGCCCTTGCTGATCAAGCTGGTCTCATTCATCAGCATTTGGCTCATAACACTGGATAACAAAGATTTTGCTTCCCGAATACTTTTGGGTGTATCTTATGGATTTTGGGTTGCTGAAGATGAAATTTCCCTACCAAACACCATTTTTGTTGAAATTGCCTATATTTGTTATTTCAATTCGTTATTCAAGTCAGAATAACTGGTGCCAGGATTAGGGAAGGCATTTTTGTTGGTCCACAAATCAAATGGGATGGTAAATCAATGACAGACAATTTGAAGAACTTCTAGTGGGACTGGAGAAAACCACATGGAAGCCTTTCAAGGATGTTGTTGAAAATTTTCTTGGCGATTACAGAGCATTAAACTATGTGCAGCTGGTTGACAACATGCTTCTAGCATACAAAACCATGAAGTGCAACATGTCACTGAAGATTTGTTTTCTGCATTCCCACTTAGACTTCTTCCCTGCAAATCTTGGAGCTGTCAGTGCCGATCACGGTGAAAGGTTTCACCAGGTCATTGGGGTCGTGGAGAAACGGTATCAGGACAACTGGAACCCATCAATGCTGGCTGATTATTGTTGGACACTTAGCTGAGAAGCCTCAAACACTGAGTACAAATAAAAATCATCAACAAAGTATCTTAGCTTCTTTGTCCTATTGCAGAGTGTCCACACTATTATGCAATTAAACACATTATATTCAATAAAAGTTTCAAAGGTTTCTAAGGTACATTTAATGTCAGAGAAATGTGTACAATATACATATTGAAATTATTTTTCTTCGCAGCTACCCATGAAAACAGAGGAGTGCCCCAAAGAATGAATGACAGTTAAGTGTTAGAACCCCAAAGCTGCCCCCTCAGTTCCCCCCTCCCGCACGTAAGCAGCAGCAAAGCAACGATCCTCCCTCCCCAATAGCAAAAAAAACCCATCAGCACCCTCCACCGAGCACTCAAGCATCAGCAAAGACACAGACTTGCTGTACCCCAAAGACTACTCATTCACCCAGTATTCAACATACCACAGGCTCTCTCTCTTCCTAATAAGGGGAGAGATGTCTCCGTTTCACAGCGAGAGGGGAGACATAACGAACAACTCACTGATTTATGATGGTAAAAGTCCATTTGGTTGCTTTTGCTGAGCTCTGTGCCCTAAGAACTTGAGTCTCTGTTTCCTGCAAAGGCACTGACCTCGAGTCTGCCCACCTCCAGAGCCGTGAAATCCCGAAACTCCAGTGAGCTAATCTTCTAGGCCGCGTCCTTGGCATATCAAATAACAGCCAGTCGTGAGACCCGAGAGCGGCAGCATCTATAAACAGTCGACGTTTCATATCAAGATTCTTCTGATATGAGTCCTGATGAAGGGTCTCAGCCTGAAATGTCAACTGTTTATTCCCCTCCATAGATGCTGCCTGACTTGCTGAATTCTTCCAGCATTTTGAGCTTGTTGCTCTGGATTTCCAGCACCTGTAGAATCTCTTGTGTTTATGCGATACAGCAGGGTTTGGATCCCTGAACGTGGCCTGGATGCTTGGAACGCACTTCCTGTGGTGTTGCATAGGGAGATTAAAGAGACTCTTAGATAGGTCCATGGATGAAAGGAAAATGGAGGGTTATGTTGGAAGGAACATTGGCTTGATCTTGGGTTGGCACAACATCATGGGCTGAGGGGCCTGAGCTGTGTTGTATAGTTCTATGTTCTAGGTTCTATGATAATTCGGTTAAAATCTGATTTGATATACAAGTTGTACACGAGCCATAGAGTATTAGAGCACAAAAACAGGCCCCTATAACCCACCGAACCTGCTTCAACTATCAAGCATCCATTTAATCCCAATCCTACACTGATCGTATTCTGAACCAGAGTTCCGAGACATAAGTGATTATTGGCTTCGACTGTAGTTTATATTGGGCTCCTTCAGCTTTTCTGCACTTTCTTTCTTGTTGCTGATTGGTGGGTGAGCACTGTGTTACTTTTTGGGTGAGGGAGGGGTTGGGTGTTTGGCGGTATTGTTGCTGCTTTTTTGTGTGGGAGGAACTTGGGGATTAGGAGATTAATGTTTTAGCTGCCATGTCTGGGTAGGCAATCTGTTAGTTTTTGTGTGAGGGAGAGGTTGGGGGGGTTTGGAGTTTTTGTTCTTTTTCATGTGGGAGGAAGACCTCAACAACTTTCATCGTTTTTCTATAATTTATGGCTATCTGGAGAAAACAAATCTCAGAGTTGTATTCTGCATTCATATTTTGATAATAACATGAACATTTGAACCTTTTGAATCTTTGATCCCATTTCATTTTCCCCACACTCATATCACCTTCCTGTAGATTCTGTGACAACCTATACGTGTGGGGCAATTTAGCCTATCAATGCACATTGGATTTTGGATGGAATCCAGAGTGCCTGCAGGCAACCCACGTGGTCACAAGGAGAAATTGCAACCTCCACAAGCAGCACTGGATGTCAGGATTGGACCCCAGCCCCTGGGCCAGTGAGGCAGTGGTTCTATCAGCTGTGCCGCCCTGCTCTGCTCTCCATTTTGCTGCGACTATTTTGCACTCTTAACCAAATGTCAGAGAGCCTGAGGTATCCATTCCAAAGCTGAACAAGCTCTGATCCTGGCCATCCATAAATCTGTTTCCCATATCCATGGACAGCATAATGTTAAAAAAAAAATTGCCATCAAGCTCAAGCATTTTTACTTTTAATTAGCAACCTCGTCAAAAAGTCTGAAATCTTAGCAATAAGTAACATAACAGACTGGAAATCAATAAAGTAAATTGGGTTATATCTTGACAATGCAATTTACAAAGCTAAATGTGAGGTAAAATGCCAGAGGCTGTTTGGAAGGTTTCTACATAAATACATATTCAATTTAAGGAAATGTCATCTGAACACAATAGACAAATTGAATAACTGTATATTTTTCTCCTCATCTGGGATGAGATCATGGGTTATTCATTCTGAAAGGGTGAGAGGGATAATCATTTATCTGCCAAAACTTGGTGGTGTGCTGCTGTGTGTGCATTGCTGATTCAGCTAGAAGTATACCCAGAAGATTAAAATGGTTAATACCAACTCTGTACTATCATAAAGAATAAAAATATTATTGCATAAAGCAGATAATGGGTGGAGATGTAAATGTAACCTTTAGATTAACATGAATAAAATGTGGAGACCTAGAATGTTGTATTGCCTGGTTGCCATAAGCCTGTAAATGGACCATTTTCAGGTTTTCACTTCAACATCACTACAAAGGCATTACATGGAAGTGGTATAGAGTGAGTGTAACATCACATCCCTGATGTATTGATCTCCAAATGATTTCTATGGGTTGTTGCTTTTGATGGGCTATTTTCTTAAATTGCATTGAATTAAGTGAATATTACACCAACACGATAAGGTTTCAATGATGATGGTTTTCAACTTTCCAATTCTTTCTTCCTTATCTACTATTTTACTTTCCCTTTAAGTGGTTCAAATCAGAATCAGTTTTAATATTGTTGACGTATGTTGTGACATTTGTTACTTTGCAGCAGCAGTAGAATGCAACAGATACATAGAAAATACTATAGATTACAATAACATGCACACACACATATATATTTTATTATATATGTAAAATATGTATAATATATATTTTATAGCAAAAATACTGAGGTACTGTAGTGTCATAGGTTGATTTATTGAGAGAGAGAGAGAGAGAGAGAGAGTTTGGATTATGGTTAGAGATAAGGGGGGCTTTGGAATGTGAGCCGTCCAATGAAGGGAGTGTGTTTTCGTGTTGTGTGCCTGACACCGGTGTGAGCGGGATCTTTTGTTCGGGGGCGATGAAGAGAGAAGATGCTTTGCAGGTATAAATAGGTTGGATAGAGTCTATCTCCTAGAATGGAAATTTTAAATACTGGAAGGTATACATCACTGCCCAGAAGAAGGCAATGGCAAACCACTTCTGCAGAAGAATTTTCCAAGAGCAGTGTTACAGTTATATAGGACCCTGGTCTGACCCCACTTGGAGTACTGTGCTCAGTTCTGGTCACCTCACTACAGGAAGGATGTGGAAGCCATAGAAAGGGTACAGAGGAGATTTACAAGGATGTTGCCTGGATTGGGGAGCACGCCTTATGAGAATAGATTGAGAATAGGCCTTTTCTCCTTGGAGTGACGGAGGATGAGAGGTGACCTGATAGAGGTTATAAGATGATGAGAGGCATTGATCGTGTGGATAGTCAAAGGCTTTTTCCCAGGGCTGAAATTGTTGCCACAAGAGGGCACAGGTTTAAGGTGCTGGAGAGTAGGTACAGAGGAGATGTCAGGGGTAAGTTTTTTACTCAGAGAGTGGTGAATGTGTGGAATAGGCTGCCGGTAACGGTGGTAGAGGCGGATATGATAGGGTCTTTTAAGAGACTCCTGGATAGGTACATGGAGCTTAGTAAAATAGAGGGCTATAGGTAAGCCTAGTAATTTCTAAGGTTGGGACATTTTTGGCACAACTTTGTGGGCCGAAGGGCCTGTATTGTGCTGTAAGTTTTCTATGTTTGTATGTTTCTAACAGTCATGGTCATGGAAAGACCATGATCACCTATGTCATATGGCACGGCACATAATGAACAAATGAATGATAGGTTTAAGGTGATGGGGAGAAGGTTTAAAGGAGATGTGTAAGCAAGTTTTTTACACTGAGTGGTAGATGCATGGAGCATTTTGCCGGAGAGGTAGTAGAAGCAGTTACAAAAGCAACATTGAAGAGACATTTGACAGACATGTGAAGAGGCCACGAACTGAGAGATATGGATCATGTGCAGACATGATCTGGTCAGTGATCATAGTCAGTGTTGACATGTTGGGTTGAAAGGCTTGTTTCCTGCTGTAAAAGTTTTATGTTTTTATGTAATATAAGTCAGCTAGCATATCTCTCCTCCTGATTCTTATCAGGTGAGCTTGTAATCCAGTACTATTAATATGTGAAGGTTAGCACATGCTTAAAAACATTAGGGTCACTGAGGGAGATTGACTTACAATTGATCAATAGCTTTGAGAGCATAATCTTGCACTGACGTCTTGTCAAGTAATAACTGGCATGGCAATGTTGATTAGAAGTAATGGATAAAAGGAACCTAGGCCCTGGTCTGTTGCAGGTTATTATTATCTCCAATACAGGGATAGTATTGATTTTACTGTGACATTTTCATGACCATGTTTATAGCAAAGCTATATAAATTGAAGAAGACAACACTTCAATTAATGAGAAATGTTGCAATATGTCTTGTTAAATGGTTGGCCTCAGAGCTAGAATTTTCTATTGTTTTTTGCTTTCACCATTCCTGAGTGAAATATACTGAGACCTGAAGATGTGGTTTCAGGAATCCACACGGATTTTGCCTATCTCGTGCCACAGCACATGGGAATGGGGAGGGACTGGGTCACCACAGTATCTGGCACATGCCCTGACCTTCTCACTACCATCTTCAGAGGTGTGATACCTGCCAACCTGGTTGAAACATGCTCAATGTGTTTCTGGAGATTGGTGCTTTATTCAAGGAAAAATGGTACCTTCCCATCTCTGTACTAAACTGTACCCAAAGTTACATCAGTAGATTGAGCAATTTCCCAAGTGAGTACCATATCCTAATAAAGTTCAATTCATATCTAACTTAGGTGAGACTACTACCTCAGCACAAGGGTACAGTGTAAAAAGTGGCCTGAGCTCCTTAACTAAACGTCGTGAGACTTGCGGGTCTCTGGGCTTCTAGATTTCTTGTGCACCAGTATTTTACTAATTTTTACCTTAACGAGAGTTGTTAAGGCCTTGTTCTTTATTTTTAATCTTGTCAAGTTAACTGTGACTGGCATGGGTTTTCTGCTTTCTGTCAGTTTACTGTTCTGTCCCAAGTTGGCCCTGGAATTCAATGAAGTTTTTATACTGATGCTTCTCTTGTGTGGTACGTGCTTGTAAGTGCCTGGTCAAAGTTGACAAGCACCATTCATCATTCATAATGGGTATGAACATAAAACAGTTTTAACTACTGTTGCTCTAACCCTTGAGCTCACAGTAAATCAATACAAGTGTTATGGTATCTAATGGCTGTTCTGCAAAGAGCAGAGTATCAAGCTTGTGCTCTTACTCTAATTGATTGTATATTTATTTTTATTTGTTCATTCATGGGATATGGATGTCACTGGCAATGCTGAAATTTATTGTCCATCCCTAATACTTCTGAACTTTAGAGAGGGATGGAGATGTGGCTTTGGTGATGGGAGGGGCGTGTAATTAAGCATCGGTGCATTTGTCATTACAGATTCAGATTCAAATTCATTCATTTATTTATCACATGTGCATAAAAATATACAGTGAAAAGTGTTGTTTGTCTTAACAACCAACACAACTAAGCATGTGTTATGAGCTGCACACAGGTATGGCCATACCCGCAGTGTTCAATAGAACAGCAATAACATCAACAACATTAAGATAGGCTGAACTGTAAGAAAATTTGAGGGAATTTTTGAATTAGATAGGCTGTTATGACAATATCATAATTAACACCATAGTTTAAAAAATCAGTGTTTATCTAATTACTAGAATTTAAGTTCCTCTGTCGTCATGTGGGATTTGAACTTCGGTGTCTTGCGTTCATCAAAGAAACTGACCACAATGAATCATAGAGTCATATAACATGAAAGTAGGCTCCTTGGCCCATTAAATCCATGTTAACTATGGGGCCCCCATTAATTTGATCTTGGGTATATCCTGTACCTAATTAAGTGGCCACTGAGTGTATGTTCGTGGTCTTCTGCTGCTGTAGCCCATCCTCTTCAATGTTTGACATGTTGTGTGTTCAGAGATGCTCTTCTGCACACCACTGTTGTAACGTGTGGTTATTTGAGTTACTGTCACCTTCCTGTCAGCTTGAACCAGTCTGGCCATTCTCCTCTGATCTCTCTCATTAACAAGGTGTTTTCACCCACAGAACTGCCGCTGACTGGATTTTTTGCACCATTTTCTGTAAACTCTAGAGGCTGTTGTGTGTGAAAATCCCAGGTGATCAGCAGTTTCTGAGATACTCAAACTATCCCGTCTGGCACCAGCAATCATTCCACGGTCAGTCACTTAGATCACATTTCTTCCCCATTCTGATGTTTAGTCTGAACAACAACTGAACCTCTTGACCATGTTCACATGCTTTTATGCATTGAGTTGCTGCCACATGATTGGCTGATGAGATATTTGCATTAACGAGTATACAGGAGTACAGGAGTACTTAATAAAGTGATCACTGAGTATGGATACTAATTCTGAGCCAGTTTTCACTGAAATATACCTTGACTTTAGATTCAAAGCATGAAGTGGTCAGAAAAAGCAGGATCTCCCAGTGGCCACCCATTTTAATTCCACTTCCCATTCCCATTCCAATATGCCTATCCATGGCCTCCTCCATTGTCGTGATGAGGCCACACTCAAGTTGGAGGAACAACACCTTATATTCCGTCTGGGTAGTCTCCAACCTGATGGTATGAACATTGATTTCTCAAACTTTCAGTAATGTGCTCCTCCCCTCACCATTACCCACCCCCTTTTCCTTCTTTCGCCTTATCTCCTTGCCTGCCCATTGCCTCCCCCGGTGGTCTTCCCCCTTTTCTTTTTTTCCATGGCCTTCTGTCCTCTCCTATTAAATTCCCCCTTCACTAGCCCTGTTTCTCTTTCACCAATCAACTTCTCAGCTCTTTGCTTCACCCCTCCTAGTTTCACCTATCACCTTGCATCTCTTCCTCCCCACCCATCACCTTTTAACTCTACTCCTCATCTGTTTTTCTCTAGTCCTGCAGTCCTGCCGAAGGGTCTTGGCCCAAAACATCGACTGTTTACTTTTTTCCATAGATGCTGCTTGGTCTGCTGAGTTCCTCCAGCATTTTGTGTGTGTTGGTGGCAGCTTGTAAATATTTCAAATGTTTTGTATTCTCTCAATAAACAATTAGTTGTAGTGTACCATAGATAAGATCAAAGTAATGGTTAGTATAACTTGATGGGCCAAAGAGCCTGTTTTTATGTTATATGACTCTATGATTCATAGTGATTTGTTACTTAGACCAACCCAGACAGTGAAGTTCAAATCCCACAAGACAACTTAAATTCCAGTAATTAAATAAACGCTGATTTTTTTTGCTTAATTATATGTTCCTGGTAATCAAAAGTTAGAATGTAATGTAACAGTGAAAGTGTATGGCTGACAGGTAGCAGAGCTGCAGGAACCTGAGTGAAATTCCATTGCTTTAATAATTATTCTTCCCTCTCAATGCAAAGAACAAGCTTTCATAATAGATTATGCTTTACGTCGGGATAATGAAACTATGACAGTTTAGATCAGATTCATACTCAGCTCATCTTCTTTGTTCATTAAGTTTCAAATCTTCATCCAGACCTCTGGTAAATTGTTGGTGGATCAGAATGAGTGCCCTGTTTTCCTTCTTAATTTTCTCCTTAAGCCCCAAATATTTTGACTTTTGCTAGTGCTTTTTTATGCACATCGCCATTTCTCTCAGACAAAGACAAACTGCTGGAGGAACTTGGTGTGTTAAGCAGCATCTGTGGATGCAAAGGGATAGTCAATGTTCTGGATTAGTAAGAATAAGCAGGTAGATTGGGAAAATCTGGTTGGTGTTGGATTACAAGAAGGGGAATTTCTAGAATGCCTATGAGATGGCTTTTTAGAGCAGCTTGTGCTTGAGCCCACTAGAGGATCAGCAATTCTGGATTAGGTGTTGTGCAATGAACCAGAATTAATTAGAGACCTTAAGGTAAAAGAACACTTAGGGGAAAGTGATCATAATATGATTGAATTCACCCTGAAATTTGAGAAGGAGAGGCTAAAGTCAGATGTATCAGTATCACAGTGGAGTAAAGGGATTTACAGAGGCATGTGAGAGCATTTGTCCAGAATTGATTGGAAAAGTACACTGGCACAGCAGCAATGGCTGGAGTTTCTGGAAGCTATTCGGAAGGCACAGGATATATACATCCCAAAGAGGGAGAAATATTCTAAAGGCAAGATGACACAACCGTGGCTAACAAGAAAAGTCAAAGATAACATAAAAGCCAAAGAGAGGGTATATAATAGCGCAGAAATTAATGGGAAGTTAGAGGATTGGGAAGCTTTTAAAAACCAACAGAAGGCAACTAAAAAGTCATTAAGAAGGTAAAGACAGAATATCAAAGTAAGCAAGCCAATAATACTAAAGAGGGTACCAAGAGTTTCTTTAGATACATCAAGTGTAAAAGAGAGGCAAGAGTAGGTACCAGACCATTGTAAAATGATGCTGGAGAGGTAGTAATGGGGGACAAGGAAATGGCAGACAAACTGAATAAATATTTTGCATCAGTTTTCACTGTGGAAGTCACCAGCAGGATGGTGGAAATTCCAGGTGTCAGGGCATGAAGTGTGTGAAGCTACTATAACTAGAGAGAAGGTTCTTGGAGCACTGAAAGGTCTGAAGGTGGGTAAGTCACCTGGACCAGATGGTATACACCCCAGAGTTTTGAAAAAGATTGCTGAAGAGATTGTGGAGGCATTAGTAATGATCTTTCAAGAAGCACTAGATTCTGGAATGGTTCTGGAAGACTGGAAGATTGCAAATATCACTCCACTCTTCAAGAAGGGAGAGAGGCAGAAGAAAGGAAACTATAGGCCAGTTAGTCTGACCTCAGTAGTTGGGAAGATGTTGGAGTTGATTATTAAGGATGAGGTCTCAGGATACTTGGAGGCACATGATAAAATAGGCCTTTGTCAGCATGGTTTCCTCAAGGAAAAATCTTCCCTGATAAATCTGTTGGTATTCTTTGAAGAAATAGCAAGCAGGATAGACAAAGGAGAATCAGTTGATGTTGAGTACTTGGATTTTCAGAAGGCCTTTGACAAGGTGCCACACATGACGCTGCTCAATAAGCTATGAGCCCGTGGTATTACAGGAAAGATTCTAGCATGGATAAATCAATGGCGGATTAGCAGGAGACAAAAAGTAGGAATAAAGGAAGCCTTTCCTGACAGACTGCCAGTGACTAGTGTGTTCTATAGGGGTCTGTGTTGGGACCGATTCTTTTTACATTACATGTCAATGATGTGGATGATGGAGTTGATGGCTTTGTTGCAACATTTGCAGATGATATGAAGATAGGTGGAAGGGCAGGTAGTTTTGAGGAAGTAGAGAGGCTACAGAAGGATTTAAGCACATTAGGAGTATGAGCAAAGAAGTGGCAGATGGAACACAGTGTTGGTAAGTGTGTAGTCATGCATTTTGGTAGAAGAAATGAAAGTGTTGACTATTTTCTAAATGGAGAGAAAATAAAAACTGAGATGCAAAGGAACTTGGGAGTCCTTGTGCAGGACTCCCTAAAAGTTAGTTTGCAGGTTGAATCTATGGTGAGGAAGGCAAATGCAATGTTAGCATTCATTTCAAGAGGACTAGAATATATAAGCAAGGATGTAATGTTGCGACTTTATAAAGCACTGGTGGGACCTACTTGGTCTATTGTGAGCAGGTATCAGTCCCAGAACAGAGGGACGCCCTTTTAGAACAGTGATGAGGAGGAATTTCTTTAGCCATAGAGAGGTGAATCTGTGGAACTCTTTAAGGCAGAGGTTGATAGTTTCTTGATTGGTCAGTGTGTGTAGGGATATGGGGAGAAGGCAGGAGATTGTGGCTGGAAGGAAAATTGGATCAGACATGATGAAATGGTGGCGCAGACTTGATGGGCCAAATAGCCTAATTCTGCTCCTATATCTTATGGTCTTATCATAACCTTGCATCAGGCAGAAGGGAGATACCCAGTACAAAGAGGTGAGGAGGGGGGTGAGACGGAGGCTAGTGGGTGAAATATAGAACCAGGTGAGGTAGGAGATGATAGGCAGAGGGAGTCAGATGGGAGTGGAAAACAAGGGAGGTGTAGTGGTGGATTTGGAGACAGATGCTAGTAAGGGCAACAAAAAACAAAGGGAGATGGAACCACATGGGAGAAAAGGAGGTGGAAAGTAGAATCTGGAAGATAATAAGTGAACCAGATAAAGGAGGGATGATGGGACGATGGAACCAGATGCAGGAGGCAATACAAAGGGTCAGCCAGTGGTAAACAAATCCAGGTGAATAGTTATGTGTGTGATTCAGATGGGAATGGGAAAGGTGGAGTGGGGGAATGGAACATTAAGAGTTGGCTACCTGAAACAGGAAAATGAAATGTTCATCCCATGTATTTCTCCTCATTGTGGTTGTGGAGAAGACTGAGCACAGACAGGTCGGTGTGAGAATCAGAAGGGTAGTCAAAGTGACATGTAACTGGAAACTCGAGATCGTGATTCTCTCCAACCTTGTCCTTGGTCAAAGCATGGCTTTGGACCTTTTATGTTTGATCCCAGACAGTCAATCGCTGCTCGAGTGTAGGATCTGCAGGGAGTGGGTGGGAATATGGTGAGAAAAAACAGGATGACTGTGACATTTGCATAAATGGATATTGGACATTAATTTAAGATAACACATTTAATGGCCAATGCTCAGCTTTGATAATTTGTTCCATTGTTAGGATCATCACAGCTGAGTGTGACATTGGCTGAACTTCCAACAAGAGTAACTGAGTTGTGGTGAGAAGCAGCTTTCAGTCCCAATTTCCTGCTTCTGTGGGGCCTTAGAGACAGATGGTAACACATTGCACCGGAGTGGCAGGTGTGATGACAGCTAATACAACACAGATCAGAGATTGATTTAAGTTCAATTTGCAAGTGTTTACAAGAACTACCTTTTCCTGAACAGACCCTTGAGAGTCTAGCACTAACCAAGCAGAACTCCATTAAGGTGGCAATGACATGGCTCTATGAACAGTAACTCAGATATATAATTTGCAACTGTGCAGCTGACTTTGTTAATACTGATGCACACCAAAGTGTAAAATTTTTAGAAAACCTTACTTGGCAAAGGAAGGTTGATTTACAAACTCATTGACATAACAGATTTATCTTTCCATCATATGTAATATCTGTCAAACAGCTGGTCAAAATGTGCTGATGATCCATATCAGAAGGTAATCAAAGTTCAAAGTAAATTTATTATCAGAGTACATATATGTCACCACCTACAGCCCTAAGATTCAATGTCTTGCAGGTATTCACAGTAAATACAACAAAATACAACAGAATCAATGAAAAGTTACAGTATGCAAAAGAAGACAAACTGCAAATACTAAAAAATGATGATAATAATAAGTAAATAAGTAAAAAATATTGAGAACAGGAAGGGTAGCAAGTAACAAGAAGGTAACAAGAACATAGTAGCATAGTGGTTAGCGCAATGCTTTATAGTGGGTTTATTTCCCACTGATATCTGTAAGGAGTTTGCATGTTCTCCCCATGCTGTGTGGGTTTCCTCTCACAATCCACATATGACAGGCTAGTAGGTTAATTGGTCACAAGGCGGTAATTGGTCGGCATGGAGTCGTTGGACTGAAAGAGCATGTTAAGAACATGAGTTGTAGAGTCCTTGAAAGTGAGTCAATAGGTTGTGGAATCAGTTCAGAATCAGAATCAGGTTTATTATCACCGGCACGTGATGTGAAATTTGTTAACTTAGCAGCAGCAGTCCAATGCAATACATAATATAGAAGAGAAAAAACAAAATAAAATAATCAATCAATCAATTACAGTATATGTACATTGAATAGATTAAAAATCGTGCAAAAACCAGAAATACTATATATTTTAAAAAGTGAAGTAGTGTCCAAGGGTTCAATGTCCATTTAGGAATCGGACGGCAGAGGGGAAGAAGCTGTTCCTGAATCACTGAGTGTGTGCCTTTGGGCTTCTGTACCTCTTGCCTGATGGTAACAGTGAGAAGAGGGCATGCCCTGTGTGCTGGAGGTCCTTAATAATAGATGCTGCCTTTCTGAGACACCGCTCCTTGAAGATGTCCTGGGCACTTTGTAGGCTAGTACCCATGATGGAGCTGACTAGATTTACAACCCTTTGCAGCTTTTTTTAGTCCTGTGCAGTAGCCCCCTCATACCAGACAGTGATGCAGCCTGTCAGAATGCTCTCCACGGTACATCTATAGAAATCTTTGAGTGTATTTGTCGACATGCCAAATCTCTTCAAACTCCTAATGAAGTATAGTCACTGTCTTGCCTTCTTTATAACTACATCGATATGTTGGAACCAGGTTAGATCTTCAGAGATCTTGACATCCAGGAACTTGAAACTACTCACTCTCTCCACTTCTGATCCCTCTATGAGGATTGATATGCGTTCCTTCATCTTCCCCTTCCTGAAGTCCACAATCAGCTCTTTCATCTTAGTGATGTTGAGTGCCAGGTTGTTGCTGTGGCACCATTTCACTAGTTGGCATATCTCACTCCTGTATGCCCTCTCGTCACCACCTGAGACCCTACCAACAATGGTTGTATCATCAGCATATTTATAGATGGTGCTTGAGCTATGCCTAGCCACACAGTCATGTGTATATAGAGAGAAGAGCAGTGGACTAAGCACACACCCCTGAGGTGCACCAGCGTTGATCGTCAGCGAGGAGGATATGCTATCACCAATCCATACAGATTGTGGTCTTCCAGTTAGGAAGTTGAGGATCCAATTGCAGAGGGAGGTACAGAGGCCCAGGTTCTGCAACTTCTCAATCAGGATTGTGAGAATGATGGTATTAAACGCTGAGCTATTGTGAAGAGCCATTGAGACTGCATCTGCCATTGACCTATTGTGGCGATAGGCAAATTACAACAGGTCCAAGTCCTTGCTGAGGCAGGAGTTCAGTCTAGTCATGACCAACCTCTCAAAGCATTTCACACTGTTGATGTGAGTGCTACCGGGTGATAGTCATTAAGGCAGCCCACATTATTCGTCTTAGGCACTGGTATAATTGTTGCCTTTTTGAAGCAAGTGGGAACTTCCGCCCATAGCAGTAAGAGGTTGAAAATGTCCTTGAATACTTCCGCACAGGTTTTCAGAGCCTTACCAGGTACTCCATCGGGACCTTCTGCTTTGCGAGGGTTCACTCTTTAAAGACAGCCTAACATCGGCCTCTGAGACAGAGATCACTGGGTCATCAGGTGCAGCAGGGATCTTCACAGCTGTAGTTGTATTCTCCCTTTTAAAGTGGGCATAGAAGGCATTGAGTTCATCTGGTAGTGAAGCATCGCTGCCATTCATGCTATTGGGTTTCGCTTTGTAGGAAGTAATGTCTTGCAGACCCTGCCAGGGTTATGGTGTATCTGATGTTGCCTCCAACCTCATTCAAGGTTGTTTCCTTGCCCTTGAAATAGCCCTCTGCAAGTCATACCTGGCTTTCTGGTACAGGCCTGGGTCGCCAGATTTGAATGCCACAGATCTAGCCTTCAGCAGACGACGTACCCCCTGGTTCATCCACGGCTTTTGGTTTGGGAATGTACAGTAAGTCTTTGTGGGCACACACTCATCCACACAGGTTTTAATGAAGTCGGTAACAACTGCAGCATACTCATCCAGGTTCGAAGATGAATTCCTGAATACAGTCCAGTCCACCGATTCAAAGCAGTCCTGTAGACACTCCTGTGCTTCCCTTGTCCAAACCTTCTTGCTCCTCACTGCTGGTGCTGCAGTCTTCAGTCTCTGCCTATACTCAGGGAGTAGAAGTACAGCCAGGTGATCAGACTTCCCGGAGTGAGGGTGTGGAATAGCACGGTAGGCATTCTTGATGGTGTAGCAATGGTCCAGTGTGTTGTTTCCTCTGCTATTGCAAGTGATCTGTTGATGGCAGTTGCTTAGTGATTTTTTTTTTCAGACTGGCCTTGTTAAAATCTCCCAAAACGATGTTGAAGACGTTAGGGTGCGCTGTTGCGTGCATGTTGAAGTGAGTGAAGTTTACATAATGTATTGCAAAAATAGTGTATTGTGTGAGCAAATGAATACCAGGGAGACAATGCAAGGTTTTCAGCAGGACCCCAGAATAATGGGCTGAACATGTTTTAATGTTTTTTTTGTGCAAACACATCAACTGTGATTGAAATAATGCTGTATAAATGCATTCCTATTGAACTACATGATCGTAGATGGGAAGAAACAGTCAGAGGGCATTCTATTCTCTGATGTGCTTTGGTTTTCCCAATATAGAATGGAGAATGAACTTGTATTTCTAATCAGAGAATGTTATGAGTAAAGTCAACTAGTGGCAGAAAGAAAGTCGGGTGGCTGAAAACACCGCCCAATGATGACTGTTTGAATTGTGGAGTCAGCCTCATTCTTTGAAGGAAATTCATCATTGCATCCTCCTACTGTAATAGAAAGGTTTAGCTTTTTAACATTTTGTATTTATTATTTATTTATTATTGGGCCATTCAGTTCAATTTTGAAAGCATGGTTAGATGCTCACAGAGAACTTATAATGATCTTGAAGGACTCAATGAAGTTGTTAAGCCCTCTAAATAACCAGACCTCAGATTCTGGATTAGTTCCTGAGGATTGGAGGGTGGCTAATATAACCCCACTTTTTAAAAGAGGAGGGAGAGAGAAACCGGGGAATTATAGACTGGTTAGTCTGACATCGGTGGTGAGGAAAATGCTAGAGTCGGTTATCAAAGATATGATAACAGCACATTTGGAAAGAGGTGAAATCCTCGGACAAAGTCAGCATGGATTTGTGAAAGGAAAATCATGTCCGACGAATCTTATAGAATTTTTTGAAGATGTAACTAGTAGAGTGGATAGGGGAGAGCCAGTGGAAGTGGTATATTTAGATTTTCAAAAGGCTTTTGACAAGGTCCCACACAGGAGATTAGTGTGCAAACTTAAAGCACACGGTATTGGGGGTATGGTATTGATGTGGATAGAGAATTGGTTGGCAGACAGGAAGAAAAGAGTGGGAGTAAACGGGACCTTTTCAGAATGGCAGGCAGTGACTAGTGGGGTACCACAAGGCTCAATGCTGGGACCACAGTTGTTTACAATATATATTAATGATTTAGACGAGGGAATTAAATGCAGCATCTCCAAGTTTGCGGATGACATGAAGCTGGGCGGCGGTGTTAGCCGTGAGGAGGATGCTAAGAGGATGCAGGGTGACTTGGATAGGTTAGGTGAGTGGGCAAATTCATGGCAGATGCAATTTAATGTGGATAAATGTGAGGTTATCCACTTTGGTTGCAAGAACAGGAAAGCAGATTATTATCTGAATGGTGGCCGATTAGGAAAAGGGGAGGTGAAACGAGACCTGGGTGTCATTGTACACCAGTCATTGAAGGTGGGCATGCAGGTACAGCAGGCGGTGAAAAAGGCAAATGGTATGTTGGCATTCATAGCAAAAGGATTTGAGTACAGGAGCAGGGAGGTTCTACTGCAGTTGTACAAGGCCTTGGTGAGACTGCACCTAGAATATTATGTGCAGTTTTGGTCCCCTAATCTGAGGAAAGACATTCTTGCCATAGAGGGAGTACAGAGAAGGTTCACCAGATTGATTCCTGGGATGGCAGGACTTTCATATGAAGAAAGACTGGATCGACTAGACTTATACTCACTGGAATTTAGATTGAGGGGGGATCTTATTGAAACGTATAAAATTCTAAAGGGATTGGACAGGCTAGATGCAGGAAGATTGTTTCCGATGTTGGGGAAGTCCAGAACGAGGGGTCACAGTTTAAGGATAAAGGGGAAGCCTTTTAGGACCGAGATGAGGAAAAACTTCTTCACATTGAGAGTGGTGAATCTGTGGAATTCTCTGCCACAGGAAACAGTTGAGGCCGGTTCATTGGCTATATTTAAGAGGAAGTTAGATATGGCCCTTGTGGCTAAAGGGATCAGGGGGTATGGAGAGAAAGCAGTTTCTGAGTTGGATGATCAGCCATGATCGTACTGAATGGCGGTGCAGGCTCGAAGGGTCGAATGGCCTACCCCTGCACCTATTTTCTATGTTTCTATGTTTACCTGACCAGATGATACCAGTTTCAGCTTTGGTGTTCCAATCTGCAAAGTCAAGCCCAATGTCTGTGAGTCTGAGTCCACTGAAGGCTGGAGAAGTCCTGGGGTTAGAGGACTGTGTGGGTGCATGGGTAGGTGGGAGGGAGAATAGGGACTTATTTTGCTGTTGTTGTTTTGTTGCTTGTTGTGTTCTGTGTTGTTCTACTGAACATTGTAGACATGCTATACTGATACTGGACTATGTGGTGACATTTATGGGCTGCCCCCAGAACACTCTCGTTAGTTGATTTATTTAGCGATACAGAGTGGAGTAGGCTCTCCCGGCCCTTCGACCCACACTGCCTCAGCAACCCCACAACTTCGATTAACCCTAACCTATCTTTGATACAGACACTCCTTACAGAATGCTGCTGGAATTGAACTCTGAACTCTGGAATGCCCTGTGGTTAACACAAGTGGCTGCAATGAGTACTTCTGGCCTGTGTGGGGAGCTGGAGAGCATTGGGCTCCGAGGTTTTTAAGAGTACCTGAACTGGTTAATTGTTGTCTAATGAGTGTAATTAAGTCAAGCGCTTTGTAATGCGGTCTCCTCGTGCTTTCTGTTTAAACTTGTTAAGTTTATTTTGATATGCTCGGGAATTCTGTTACTGGTATTATTTAAGCAGATGTCTGATTAGCGTTAATCGCGGATTCCTAGTTTTGAGAATGTTGCCTCACGGTGTTGCTTGGGGAGACACCAATGAATAAACTCTGGTTGCTGTCTCTACATCAGAAGCTGTCTCTCCTGTGCATTTGGGTTGTGACATTGCCAGCACACATTGTGATAATGATGTATTTCACTGTGTGCTCTGATGTATACATGATAAATAATTTTGAACCTTGAATCTTGAATCTAATATATATAATTCATAATGTTTTAGTCACCTGTGATTCAGTCTGATATATTTGTAATCTCTAAACATTTCCCACTTCTGACATTCAATGACTGGTTGCCTTGTCTTCCACTACCAAGAGCCTAAACTCTGCAACTGCTTCACTAAACCTGTCTGTCACCTTTCTCCTGTTAAGATGCTTCTTAAAATTCATCTGAAGCGATACATCAACTTTGTTTCTCTTTCCACAGATCCTACCTGATCAGTGGAGTGTTTCCAGCACTTCCGTGTCATAGAGTTCCAGTTTTTGGAAACAAGCCCACTGGTCCAATTTGTCCATGCCGAACAAGTTGCCTACTTGAGCTAGTCTCATTAGATTTTGTTTTTATTTCAGATTTCCAGCTTCTGCAATTTATTTAAAAAACTTGCCATTCCTTGTTTTTACTTGCCATTTGGCTCATCTATGCTATTTGTGTTGACAGGTGCTGTTTGGTCCAATTTTTGATTAAGGCTTTATTCAAGCTTTATTCAAGATTTTCTAAATTGTCAGGTATGTTGCTGTTAATGAGAAATGTCACTAAACTAAGAACCAATATATTTTCAATAAGGTTAACTTAGAAATGAAGCTAGCTAAACAGACTGGACAAGTAATAGCTGAAAGTGGAAATGTAATAAATGTCTTGACAGGAGAACATGAAGAAATCTACAAGTCCAACGATTGCTTCAGGATGCTAGTAATTTTCTTAATAATTTTTCATGAACATCAAAGAATGGTTTCAAAATGAAGTGAGCGTCTCAACAAGTTTAATTAAGGAAGTAGAAACAAGCCATACCAATCAGGAATACCTTACTTGTGTTGAGATTGGTATGCTTTATTGTCATTATCTGTAACAAGATGCGGTGAAAAGCTTTGGCTTGCATGCCATCTGGACAGATCATTCCATGCATAAGTACATTGAGATGGATAAAAGGAATAAAGAAAAGGAAACAGTATATAGTGTTACAGTTACAGAGAAAGTGCAGTGTAGGTAGACGAGTAAAGTGCAGGGGTCATGGCAGGGTAGATTTAGAGGTCAACAGTCCACCTCATGGGATAGAAATTCTCCTTGAACCTGGCGGCATGTTTTTCTCATAATCTTCTGCAAGCTATAGTGTAGCGTATAATAAATTGCCTCAGTATTTCTAGATAAAGCAAATCATACAGCGTTACAAGATTCCCTAGCAATATTCTGTTTGTCCATTTTGTTGTATTTTGAAATTAAAATCACAGAGTTCTAGAGCACAGAAGCAGGCCACTCAGCCCATCCTCTCTATGCCAACCACCTATACTAATTATATTTCAAATTTCAAACTAAATTTGTTATCACAGTACGTATATGTCACTATATATTATGCTGAGATTCATTTTCTTGCAGGCATTCATGGTAGAACAAAGAAACACAATAGAATCAATGAAAAACTATACAGTAACATGACTGACAAACAACCAATGTGCAAAAGAAGACAAACTGTGTAAATACAAAAAACCCAAACAACAAATAAATAAATAATACTGAAGACATGAGTTATAGAGCCTTTGAAAGTGAGTCCATAGATTGTGACATCAGTTCACTGTTGAGGTGAGTGAAGTTATTCACGTTGGTTCAAGAGCCTGAAGATTGAAAGGTAATAACTGTTCCTGAACCTGGTAGTGTGGGACCTAAGGCTCCTGTACCTTCTTCCCGATGGTAGCAGTGAGAGGAGAGCATGTCCTGGATGGTGGGGGTCTTACATGATGCCATTTACCTGCATTTAGTCTGTCGGTTTCTATGCTTTGCAGATTAAAATGTTTGTCTAAATATTTTCTATATTTTGTGAGAATATCTGCCTCCACCAACTTCTCAGGCAGTGCATTTCAAGTTACAACCACCTTCTTTGTGAAAGCTTTGTCACCTTTAACTCTCTGGTTCTTGACCTTAACCCTTTGCCCTCTGGTTTTGGACATCCCGATGAACGTGTAACATTTCTCACTGTTCACCCTATCTTGGCCTCTTATAATTTTGTACACCCCTGTTAGGTCGCACTCCCACCCTCGGTGTCCTCCACTTCAAGAGAAACAAGTCCCAACTCTCCAGTCACTCTTCTATAGGCAAAATCCTCCCAGTGCATTCATATCCTTCCTATATAATGATGGTCAGAGTGTACACAGCACTCATTCTGTGAATGTACACAGAATAACAGATGTTTTATAAACTTTATTATAGTCTTCATCCTCTTATATGCTACAGTATGCTGTAGCTAATGAAGTCCAGCACATATATATACCGAAGTTCCTCTGTTCATCAATACTCCTAATGGTCCTATCATCTATATTCTACCCTTATTGCATCACCTTACACTTAGCAGGGTTAAACTCCATCAGTCCAATTTACCTGTGCCTTTAAGGAAAGATTGAACTGGCTGAACATCTTTTCTCAAGAAAGGAAAGAACTGAGATATAATGTGAAGTCTGGGTTCTTTGTGTAATCTTGTAAGTGAGAAATGAACTCAGATGTATTGCTCAGCACATCACGATTGTTCATTCCAAGATGCTTTCCAGATTGCTTTGGTAAGCTTTTGCAGACAATTGTTGCTGCTTGGACAATAGATGAGCACAAGATAGTAACCGTGCTGAAACAGCAGCTGTGTTGAAATGGCTGTCATCCTTTTATAGATGAGTATGCTACAGCTAAATTGATCAAGAATTCAACATGGTTCAAAATTCAAAAGTTCAAATTTCAACTTCATTATGAAAGTATGTATATGTTACCATAAGATATAGGAGCAGAAAAAGGCCGTTTGGTCAATCAGGTCTGCTCTTGTTACCATATACCACCTTAAGATTTATTTTCTTGCAGTAATTTACATGAAAAAAGAAATACAATTGTCACAGTCATGGACTCTGCCACAGGGTCTGTACGCCCTTGCAAGTGGGCTGTGGTACGGGTTCAGCAATCATGCTTGTGAGTATGCACGTTCCATCCATTTAGTGTCTCATTGTGGTGGTATTTAACTCTCTTCCTCTCGTTCCAGTCTTGTCAAGACTTGTCCAAAAGCACAGCAGTATCTATGCTCCCTGCTTACCTTCATCCTTGTTCTGGGAACAAAGACTACCACTGTGCAAAAGAAAACAAACTGTACAAATAAAAATAATATTGGAACATAAACACAAGAGATTCTGCAGATACTGGAAATCCAAAGCAACACACACAAAATGCTGGAGGAACTCAGCAAGTCAGGCAGCATCTATGGAGATGAATAGACAGTTGATGTTTCAGGTTGAGACCCTTCGATAGACTGGAAAGGAAGGGGGAAAGAAGGTGGGAGGCAGGAGAAGGAGTACAAGCTGGCAGGTGATAGGTGAGACAGGTGAGGAAGAAGACCCTTCATCAAAGGTCTCGGCCCGAAACATCAACAGTGCTTCTCCTTGTAGATGCTGCCTGGCCTGCTGCGTTCCACCAGCATTTTGTGTGTGTTGATGAGGTAAGAAACTGGGAGGTGATAGATGAAAGGTAAAGGGCTGTAAATGAAGGAATCTGATAGCACAGAAGAGGGGACTATAGGAGAAAAGGAAGGAAGAGGAGCACAATGGGGAGGTGATAGGCCGGTGAGGAGAAAAGAAATGATAAGAGGGGAGCCAGAGTGGGGAATGGAAGAAGTGGGAAGGGGGAGGGGGGAAGAACATGTTTTGTGAATAATCCTTGAAAGTGAGTCTGTATGTTGTAGAATCAGTTCAGAGCTGTGGTGAATGAAGTTATCCACGTTAGTTGAGGAGCCTGATGATTGTAGGGTAATAACTTCCTGAACCTGATGGTGTAGGGCCTAAGGCTTCTGTACGTCCTGCCCAATGGCTTTACCTGTGATACCTGGGCTGTATCCACCACTTTCTGTAGACTTTTACATTCCTGGGCATCGGTGTTTCCATACCAGGCCATTACGCAACCAGTCAGGATACTCTCCACTGTGCATCAATAGAAGTTTGTCAAAATGTTTGGTGACATGTTTATTAGGGAGGATATGTCACTTTCAGGCAGGACCAGAATTGGCGTCTAGGTGTGGGTGATGATTGGTATTAACTCACACAGAGCAATCCAAAGCAACTTCTTTACCTCAAGAGTAGATAGGATTCAGAATTTGCTTTTCACAGGCAGCGGTTAAGCCACAGGGGTTCCCAACCTGGGTTCCACGGACCCCTTGCTTAATGGTATTGATCCATGGCATATAAAAGGTTGGGAACCCCTGGGTGAAAGCTAGCCATTTAAAGGAATGCTGATAACCAATGTAATAGAAACACAGAATATAAACAGGATGGAATGATTGGTAAGGAGAATCCATTTGAACACTTTTGAATATTCCATTTCAAATGATCACACGGTGGTTCCTGCCGAAAAGCGTACCTGTTTGGACAAGGTAAAAATCTGCTTTGAAACACTTGCTGCATGGAATGTAAATGAACAGACTCATAAGTTGCCAGAGAATTAGAAAACTGTCTGATAAATTTCTACTGCTGCTAAATCGTGAGTGTATTTTGGCTAGGGCTATTCATTTAGACTGCACCTGAATGTATTTTTACTAATGTAGGCTGAAATAAATACTATTTTTGTGGGTGGCGGGGGAGATTCAATAGGATCTAATTGCTATGGTTCATCCTTTTTTTGAGTGTGTAAATGGCTTAAAAACAATTTTCAAAAGCAGTCTTTCTGGATCTGAAGAGCTGTGTGTTTATTCTTTGCCGTATAGCCGAAGTCTAACAATTAATCCTAATTCTACAATATTGTATCTCAGCAGTATGTAGGAGGAGCAGCATATTATCTTGTCATGTCAAGCAGCAGAAAAAAACCACTACACTGCATCATTGCTTGATGCTACCAGATCTTTTCATATTAATTCCAAATAAACTAAAGTACAATAGACCAAATGCCATAGAGCAAGGGTTCCTTGGACCAATTCCATCAAGCAAGGAGTCCGTGGACCCCAGGTTGGGAACCCCTACCATGGAGGATTTATGCCAAAACTGAAGTAATTTCATAAGAGGAATATATATTTCTTTTGAAAAGTTGCCTTCTAAAATGGAGACACAAGAGACTGCAGATGCTGGAATCTGATACAATACACAAGACGCTGGAGGAGTTCAGCAGGTCAGGCACATCCATGGAGGGAAACAAATGGATGGCATTTCAGGTCAAGGTCACTCATCTGCACTGATCTCAACCCAAGATGTCATCTATCTATAGATGCCGCTTGGCCCGCTGATTTCCTCCAGTGTTTTGTGTGTTGCTCTGGGAGAAAGGCCATTAGAATAATGTGGAGCCACTCAACACTCGCTGTTGCAGGTTGGATGCTGCTTAGTCACGGAATTAACTACTTAAGATCCTTTGGAGCACTTGAAATCAAAGCACTGGACTGAGAATGGTATCACAGACTGCTCTTGCAAAGTTAGAGGCATGTAGTCTGGCTTCCATACTTGTGTAACAAATATAGTTCACATTTAGTTTGAAGTGACTTTTTCATGTTATCCAATTTCCTGGTGGACTACATTAGACAATAACATAACAGTTGAATAGAGACTGAACAAATAAAGTTGTTTCAACAGGTGGCCATTTTTCAATTTATTCAACAATTGAACAATTCTGTCACCTTGAATAATTTGATTAATCCATTCCCCCAGTAGTTCCCCTGTAAACTATTTTCCTTATTTTTCTAGATGTTTGTAGTGTAATGACTGCTCCTGAGCTGGTTTTGTGGGATCTAAGATTTCTGTACCTCCTGCTTGATGATATTAGCAAGAAGTGGGCATCGCCTAGATGGTGGGTGTCTTTGATGATGGATGTTGCTTTCCTGTGGCAGTGCTCCATTTAAATGTACTCAATTGTGGGGCAGGCTTTGCCTTGACGGACTAGGCTTTATCCATCACCTTATGCAGCTTTTTCCATTCCTGGGCATTGGTGATTCCATTCCAGGCTGTGATGCAACCAGTTAGGACACTGTTGTGTATTTAATATTTAAAGAAAATTTGAGTAATATTCAAAGATTCAAAGTACGTTTATTATCAAAGAATGTATAAATTATACATCTTGAAATTCGTCTGCTTACAGGCAGCCACAAAGCAAGAAATCTGAATAACCCAATTAAAAGAAAAACTACTGTGCAGAGAAAAGAGAGCAAATTAACACATACATGAAGCAAGCCAACAGCAGCTCAACCCAGACCGAGTCCCAGATCCACTCCCAGAGCAGCTGGAGTAGGCCCAACTCCTCTGTCCCCAGTTCATCAACACTAACAGGGCAGAAATACACAGCAGCCGGATCAGTTCATGGTCTCAGTGCCTCAGAGAAAGAACAGAATATTCACGAGAGTGTGAGCAAAATCAGTCCGAACCTCGCCTCCATACCTGACACTCAGGCTTCTAGTCTTTCTGGGCTGAAATTTAAATTGTCCAAGCACCAAGTAGTGCCCCATTCTAGGACCTGAATCCATGCGTCCCGATACTCCTGGGGCTCCCAGCCTGAAGCCATTCTTGATCTCACCAAATTGGCTTGGTGTTATTGTAAATATATTGCTTGATTAAGCATTATTTGCTGTTTATATTATGCATTGTGGGTTATATGTAAAAGTACGTAAATGGTATACGTCATACCACCACGTCATATGTACGCACCTCGCTTAAAGTAAAAACAAAACTATATTTTTGTCTTATGCATAATGTTTTACTTTTGCACTATTTTGAGTGCTTAGTGTTTCCTGGGCTCATAGTTCACCTGGGCTCATATCTTTGTCTTGCAATAAGTTGTAGGTTTTGGAGTTCCAAAACATAGCAGATAATCTCCATTGTGCATCTATTAATTTTTGTCAAAGTTTTTGGTGACATGTTTGTGAGAAAGGATATGTCATTTTCAGGCAGAAACAGAAATGGCGACCAGGAGCATGTGATGATTGGCATTGAATTACATAGGATTCTACTACCTACCTGGGCTTTAGAGGGAAACTGGAGCATCCAGAAGAAATCCACATGATAGAGGGAAGAACATGCAATTCCATTTAATAACACCAGAGGTCAGGATCGAACCCAGGTTGCTGGATCTGTAAGGGAACAATTCGACTAGCTGGTCCACTGCTCACAAATTCAGCTCACTAATGCTGTTGGTCTAATTTTCTTCTGGGCAATTCACCTCAGACATAAAACAGAAGATACCAGGAATACACAGCAATCAACTTCTGAGATCTTTACTCTTGATTCAATATTTTTGACAGTACTTGAATTGTGCATTGAGTTGACAGAGTAACTGTCAGGATAAACTTTGGCATTCTTTAACTCAGGAGACCTCTGCATGCTTAGAAACAAGAGAAAATCTGCAGACCTTGGAAATTCAGAGCAACACAAACAAAATGCTGGAGGAACTCAGCAGGCCAGGCAGCATCCATGGAAATGAGTACAGTCGACGTTTCGGGCTGAAACCCTTCGGCAGAACTGCAGAAAAATACCTGAGGAGTAGATTTAAAAGGTGGGGGAAGGGGGAGAGAAACACAGGGTGACAGGTGAAACCTGAAGGGGGATGAAGTAAAGAGCTGGGAAGTTGGTGAAGGAGATACAGGGCTGGAGAAGGGAGAGTCCGATAGGAGAGGACAGAAGGCCATGGAAGAATAAAAAGGGGGAGGAGCACCAGAGGGAGGCAATGGGTGGGCAAGGAGATAAGATGAGAAAGGGAAAGGGAATGGGGAATGGTGAAAGGGGAGAGGGCATTACTGGAGGATTGAGAAATTGATGTTCATGCCATTAGGTTGGAGGCAGCCCAAAAGGAATATAAGGTGTTGTTCCTCCAACCTACATTGGGACTCACCAATATACAGGAGGCCAAACTGGGAGTACCAGACACAGTATATGATCCCAGCAGACTCACAGGTGAAGTGTTGCCTCACCTGGAAGGACTATTTAGAGCCCTGGATGGTAGTGAGGGATAGGTGTAGGGGCAGGTGTAGCACTTGTTCCACTTACAAGGATAGTGCCAGGAGGGAGGTCAGTGGGGAGGGACAAATGGACAATGGAGTCGCATACGTAGCAATCCCTGCAGAAAGCAGAAAGTGGAGGGGGGCGGAAGATGTGCTTGGTGGTGGGATCCTGTTGGAGGTGGCGAAAGTTCCGGAAAGTTCTGAACGCAGAGGCTGGTGGGATGGTAGGTGAGGTCAAGAGGAATCCTATCCCTGGTAGGGTGTCAGGAGGATGGGGTAAAAGCAGACATGCGTGAAATGGAAGGGATGTGGTTGAGGGCAGCGTTGATGATGGAGGAAGGGAAGCCCCTTTCTTTGAAAAAGGAGGACATCTTCTTTGTTCTAGAATGAAAAGCCTCATCCTGAGAGCAGATACGGTAGAGGCAGAGGAATTGAGAGAAGGGGATGGAGTTTTTACAAGTAACAGGGTAGGAAGACGTATAGTCTAGATAGCTATGAGAGTCCGTGGGTTTATAATAGACATCAGCGGATAAGCTGTCTCCAGAGAAAGAGACAATGAGATCGGGAAAGGGGAGGGAGGTGTTGAAAATGGAGCAGGTGAATTTGAGGGCAGGGTGGAATTTGGAGGCAAAATGGATGAAGTCGATGAGTTCAGCATGGGTGCAGGAAGCATACCTCTTCCCACCCTGTTATTTGTATAAACATCATTCTCTTCTCTCAATTCCTCCACCTCTGCCACTGCAGAATAAATTGTAACAGGTATAGAAAAGTGCAGTGCAGATAGACAATCAGGTGAAGATCGTAAAGAGGTAGATATGTGAGGTCAAGAATCTCTTATCATACTAGGGAACCATTCAATAGCAACATAACAGCAACTATGAATCAGATAGGAACATTAACAGTAGCAATTCAGTCACAATATTCAACAATAGAATGGATGTTGACTTATTTACACTCCGTTTCTAATGCTATTTTTGTCTTATGCATAATGTTTTACTTTTGCACTATTTTGAGTGCTTAGTGTTTCCTGGTCATCTGAATCTACAGAGTTCTTTAACAGCAGGAATCTCTGGTAAATATCTCACTGCTCCAGCAAGCATGAAATTAGGAAAAGTGATCTTCCTGAAAAAATTGTCAAGTTTGGCAGGAATCATACTTATCCCACACTGTGAAGGACAAGTAATGCTGACTTTAATTAATAACTACAGAAGTGGAAGAGCCCCATCTGTGTTTACAATCGCAGCAACGAAGCTGAAATTCATTGACAACGTCATCATCAATTAACTCTGATATGAATAAAACATTTGCCTGCATTAGGAGGTGGTATAATTTTCCTACTACGTACAAATGGGTTACTGGAAAATTTTCAAGTAAATGGGGATTATTTAAGAATTGTGTGGGTTAGATATATTCCATAGATGTATACAGTGCTGTATATCCTATTAAACTTATTTCAAAGGATTATATTCTTGTTTGGCAGACGTGAGTCATAATTGAGTTAAAGACTATTGTGGAGTTCCAGATAACATATTCTTGTATTTAATGTTGATACCTTAGGTCCCACACCATTAGGTCCTGAACAGTTATTACCCGACAGCCATCAGACTCCTGAACTGGTGTGGATTCTGAACTGATTCCGCAACCTACAGAGTCACTCTCAGGAACTCTTTACAACTCATTTTCTCTGCAATATATATATGTATATATTTGTCTTCTTTTGCACATTGGCTGTTTGTCAGACTTTATTTATGTATAGTTTTTTCATAAATACTATTGCATTTGTTTATTTTCTTGTAAATACCTGCAAGAAAATAAATCTCAAGGTAGTATATAGTGACATATGCACACTTTGATAATAAATTTGCTTTGACTGAATGGCCAAACAAATTGTTCTCCAGGCAGGCAAGGTAGAAGTCACACTCATTCCTGTGAACAGATGCCAATAAATTCCAGATCAAAAATACTTTCCCATAGTTCAGCCAGTATTAAAAGTGAGGTCTAAATCACTTTATTGTTTACTGGTTGGATTTAGCCATGCAAACTGATGTAATGCAACAGCAAATCTGAGATGACCATTCAGTTCACCAAAGGCTAATCAGCCCACAAGTCAATGGCTCCACTTTATCATTGATCAACGTAGCTTGTAGGAAAAGTCTTCTGACAGATTATCTCTGCAATTTCTTTGCTATAGGTCTAGAAATTATTTAAGGTCAGCTGAACTCTAAATATTAGTTACCTGAGCCTGAATGCAGAGGATTGTAAACTCAGCCAGCTTCATCATGGGCAGTAGCCTTCCCACCATCGATGACATCTTCAATTGGCAAAGCCTCAAAGAGGTGCCACACATCATTAAAGACTCTCAGCATCTGGGACGTGCCCCCTTCTCATTACTACCAGCAGAGAGAAAGTACAAGAGCCTGAAGACACATACATTACTCAATGTTTTAGGAATAGCTTCTTGCCCCTCCGCCATCTGATTTATGAAAGGACAATGAAACCGTGAACCCTACCTCACTATTTTTGCTCTCTTTTTCCAGATTTTATTATTTATTTAGTGATACGGTGCAGAAAATCACAGGACAATTTGCAATGACCAATTAACCTGTATATACTGGTACATCCGATTATGCTGGCAAATGTTCAGGGGATATTTGCGTGGAGTTCTGCAAAGGTATGTTCCAATGAGACAGGGAAAGGATGGTAGGGTACAGGAACCGTGGTGTACAAAGGCTGTTGAAAATCTAGTCAAGAAGAAACAAAAAGCTTACAAAAGGTTCAAAGCACTAGAGATCTAGAAGATTATAAGGCTAGCAGGAAGGAGTTTAAGAATGAAATTAGGAGAGCCAGAAAGGGCCATGAGAAGGCCTTGACGAGCAGGATTAAGGAAAACCCCAAGGCATTCTACAAGTATGTGAAGAGCAAGAGGATAAGGCATGAAAGCATGGGACCAATCAAGTGTGACAGTGGAAAAGTGTGTATAGAACCACGTCAGTGGCAAATAAGAGAGGATATATTTTTAAGGCGACTGGAAGAAAGTATAGAGATTGATATCAAAAGTAGTTTTTTTTTTACACAGCATGGGGTAAGTTCATAGAACACTCTGCCGGAGGTGGTGTAGAGGCAGATACATTAGGGACATTTAAGAGACTCTTAGATAGGCATATAGATGAAAGAAAACTGGAAGACTAGGTGGGAGGAAAGTGTTAGATTGATCTTCGAGGAGGTTAAAAGGTTGGTGCAGCATTGTGGGCTGCAGGGTCTGTACTGTTTTATGTTTACTGAGTACTTGCCAAAGAGCTTGCATAGAATCTTGGTAATAGCTAACTATTCTGTAAACTGTTATGGTCTCAGTATTAAGAAGGGACTGAAAAGGGTGATAAAAGATTTAATAAGTTAATATTCCAAAAGTTAGACTATACTTAATGAATTGAATGGAATTGAATTGACTATTTTTTGCATCCTTCACATACATGAGGAGTAAACATCTTTATGTTACGTCTCTCTCTAAATGTGCAATGTGCAATTTATAGTTATTAGTAATAAATAAATAGTATGTACAGCAGGACAGTCAATATAACAGTGGGAATTAATCAGTCTGATGGCCTGGTGGAAGAAGCTGTCCCGGACCCTGTTGGTCCTGGCTTTTATGCTGTGGTACTGTTTCCCAGATGGTAGATGCTGGAACAGTTTGTGGTTGAGGTGACTTGGGTCCTCAATGATCCTTTGGGCCCTTTTTACACACCAGTCTTTGTAAATGTCCTGAATAGAGGGAAGTTCACATCTATAGATGCGCTGGGCTGTCCACACCACTCTCTGCAGAGTCCTGCGACTGAGATTTTGTGCACCTGTAGAAAGTCCTTAGGATTTGGGGGCCCATATCAAACTTCTTCAACCATCTGAGGTGAAAGAGATGCTGTTGTGCTTTTTTCACTACACAGCTGGTGTGTACAGACCACGTGAGGTCCTCGGTGATGTGGATGCCGAGGAACTGAAAGCTGTTCACCCTCTCAACCCCAGATCCATTGATGTCAATAGGGGTCAGTCCGTCTTCATTCCTCCTGTAATCCACAACAGCTCCTTTGTTTTTGCGACATTGAGGGAGAGGTTGTTTTCTTGACACCACGGTGTCAGGGTGATGACTTCTTCTCTGTAGGCCACCTCGTGTAAAGGAGGGGGACTTAAGACACAGCTCTGGGGCTCCTGTGTTGAGGGTCAGAGGGGCAGAAGTGAGGGAGCCCACTCTTACCACCTGCCGGTGATTTGACAGGAAGTCCAGGATCCAGCTGCACAAGACAGGGCCAAGGCCGAGGTCTCTGAGCTTCCTGTCGAGCCTGGATGGAATTATGGTGTTGAATGCTGAACTGTAGTCCAAGAACAGTATTCTCACATAAGCATCTTTCTTCTCCAGATGTGTAGGAAGGTGTGTAGAGCAGTGGCTATTGTGTTATCTATCTATCGGTTGTGTCGGTGGGCGAATTGTAGGGGGTCCAGTGTGGCTGGTAGCATACTGTAGATGTAGTCCTTGACCAGCCTCTCAAAGCATTTGCTTATTATTGAGGTGAGTGCGACCTCAGGAAAGATGAAATAATCAGAAGTTTTTTTTCTCTGGCAAAGCGAAGAGTGATCCATTGGATGCTTCCAGGACTGCAAAGATGTTTGACAGACAAGATATTTCCACCTCGGAAAGAAACCAGAATGACTGCTGGACCAGACCAAACCTATCCAGCAAGAGTTCCTCAGAACAGAAGATCCTCACCTATTGATCCACTGGGCAATTCATTACTCAGTGAGCAGTTACAATGTGAAGTTCCATTCCACGGGCAGCAATTAAAATGTCTACATTCAAATAAAAGCAGTTCAAGTGTAAGAAGGAAGAATAACTGAGGATATATTGATGAAATTAGTTGATGAGTGGTGAGAGGAGTGTGAGACCCACTTGCCTTGTCATTTCTCTTTGTAATCTGCCATTGAAGAGGAATCAGAATCAGGTTTATTATCACCTGATTGGTTGTTTTGCAGCAACAGTGCAGTGCAAGACATAAAAAATGACGATAAATTACAATAAGGAATATATAAAAAATAAACAAGTAGTGCATCGTTACCATTGAAGCTGACAACCCTTCAAATGTTGAGGGCTACTGGCATTCGTACACCTCTACACTTGTTCCAGAGTCATGCCAGATTGGATGAGAGGCAATATTCAACAGCACTGAAAGCACTAATTTAGGTTCAATTTTACAATTCTGTTGACTGCTGATATATGCAATTTTTGCTGCACAATAATGTGTTCTGTGTCTGACTTACTGACCAAGTTGGAGCGGAGTAATTGCCACCAGGCTAGGTAGCAGAACAGAGAGCCCACCATCAATAGTCTGTCTTTCTTTATCTACAACGCATTTGGCTATCTCACTGTTATCTTGGTGCAAGGTTCCAGTCTGAAACATTGACCATTCCTTTCCCCTTACAGATGCTGCTAAACTTGCTGAGTTCTGCTGGTGGATTGTTCACTGCTCCAGCTTCCAAAATCTGCAGTCCCTTGTATCTACATTGCATGCTAGCCTGATATGGCAATAATAACATAAATAAATCTTTCAAAGGTTCCAGTTGTTTTCAACATTGGTTGTTGCATTTATAATTTGAGTTGTTAATAATTACATAATTTAATACAGGAGAGAGACATAACAACTTGTGCAATGTTGCCAAACACTTATGTCAAATAAGCCTTCTCTTTTTGTGGAAATATTAACCATTCTGCTAAAATAATAATTAGAAATGTTGGTACATACATTGTATTCTGAGATGAAGCTCAGATTTTTGTAAAATTCTCCCTTCATGTAACAGGTTTAATTACAGTCTTAATTTTAACCAGGCTGCAGAGAGGAAGCTTAGCATCGGGTTTGTAGATTGGAGCCAAATCTAATTTAGGTTCGACATTCACGCTGCTTGTGCTGATCAGACTGAATAGAATGGTTGCAAACATTGTAGAATCAAATTTAATTTGTTGTCTTTACAAGCTTATCTGCAGTAAATTGGAACTAAAATGTTGATGCTGAATGAAATTATGAATCAAAAGAGAAGAGAATGACTTTAGTCAGTGAGTGAATATGCAACACAGATATGGACCATTCAGGCCATCAATAACTCAATCCCCACTGGTATAACCTTCAATTTCTTCTCCATCTTGCATTTATCTAGCTTCTCCTTGAAGCTATTCATCTCAGCTGCTGCAAGTGGTAACACTTCAGACCCTAACTTTTTTTTAGGCAAAGGATTGAAATTAATCCTGGTGTCCATTAGTCAGTGGCTTACATCTATGACTTCCAGATTTGGATTCTTGTACAAATAATTATCATATTCATTTCAGTTGTCCTCCTTAAACAAGGTAGTTTATAACTTGTTCCAGTTCTGATAAAAGGTTATTGATCTGAAATATTATACAAGATTCAAAGTTGTTTAATTTCATTTCCTGTCCACAAGTGTAAGGAGAGTGAAATAATCGTTACTTTAGATCTGATGCAGCACCAAAACAAAACACAATAAACATAAATACATAAGATAGCTTATACACATAGGCAGATTGTATGTCCATAAAGTGACACTAGGCTGTACATAAAGTCACTGATGGGAAATAATAAAGTCATGGTGGAGGTGCCTGGAGAAAGGAACTGTTTCTGCATCTGGTGGTCCTGGCATGGATGCTACGTAGTCTCCTTCCTGATGAGTCACAGTAGATGCTGCAAATATAGATCAACACACAAAGTGCCAGAGAGGGACTCAGCAGGTCAGGCAGTATCTATGGAGGGAAATGGACCAGTCAATGTTTTGAGCTGAGACCCTTCAGCTGGTCAGGGAGTCATGGATTTGGACAACATGATCCCTCTATACATCAGCACTGTTCTATTTACAATTGATCCACCAATGTGCAACATTTCACACTTGCTATATTAAACTCCATCTGTCATTTTGCTATCCATATCTGCAACTGCTGATCTTATGCCAATCTTCTTCACTATCTGAAACACCACTAATCTTTGTGTCATCTCCAAACTTACTAACCTACTCATCCATGTACTCATGCAAGTCATTCACATATATCACAGAAAGCTGGTTCTGAATCCCAACATCATGGATCCCATGCATCTTAATCTTCTGGATAATAGATGTGGTATATTTAGATTTGCATATGACATTTGATAAGGTTAAACAATTGTATAGTTAGTCTCATGTCAGGAACAGTGCAGAAGCTGACAGGTTTTGTCCCGGTAGGCAGGTAGCTCCTCAGAGAATGCCACATGGATCAGTACTCTGCCTTCAACTATTCATAAAATTATGTTTGCACCTTACATACAAATTAACATGACACTTCCAAATGTTTTGGTGTAAAGGTGGTGTGCAAAGTCTGCAAAAGATCAAGTAAGTGAGCATGAGGATGTCTGATGGAGCATAACATAGAAAAATGTGTGGAGATTCACTTGGTAGGAAGAATAGGAAAGTGGGATTTTATTTTAAACTTGTGGAATTGGTAAATATTAGTGTACAGATGCACTCCCTTTATCTAATAAAGTGGCCACTGAGTGTATGTTCATGGTCTTCTGCTGCTGTAGCCCAACCACTTCACAGTTTGACATGTTGTGCATTCAGAGATGCTCTTCTGCTCACCACTGTTTTAAAGACATGGTTATTTGAGTTCTGTCAGCTTGAACCAGACTGGCCTTTCTCCTCCGACCTCTCAATAACAAGGTGTTTTTGCCTACAGAACTGCTACTCACTTGATACTTTTTGTTTTTCAAACCATTTTTTGTAAACTCTATAGACTGTTGGGCATGAAAATCACAGGAAATCAGCAGTTTCTGAGATACTCATACCGCACAACAATCATGCCACAATCAAAGTCACTTAGATCACATTTCTTCCCCCATTCTGATGTTTGGTCTGATCAACAACTGAGCCTCTTGACCATGTCTTCATGCTTTTGTGCTTGAGTTGTTGCCACTAATCAGCTTTCTAATTGGCTGATTAAATAGCTGCATTAACGAGCAGATTTACCTTATAAAGTGCCCACTGAATTTTAGTTCATAAAATCAGCAAGTAATTGTGCAAGTACAACGGACAGTTCAGAAGGCTAAATTTGAGTTGTATAGAGGAATGCAGGATTTGTTCCCAGACATTGGTTGGACAGAAATGTGCACACTATGTTGGGACCTTTAGTAGACTGAGCGGTGTCCTAAAATAGAACAATTTTGAAATCCAGTTTTCCAGTTTAGAAAGCAGTTGTACTAATGGTCTCTGCAAATCCTCAAAAAATGAGGAGGAGATGGAATCAGAAAGAAAATACTGAAGAGAAGTTAATGTTTTTTTTCAGGGAGTTCCAAGAACGAGAATATTGATCAGTAGAGATGTGAGCCCAAGGAAATCACAGCACTGACTCCCCATGTGCCCATTTTGTTGTTGCTTTGTTACTAATTCTATTCTCATGAGGCTGAAACAAGAGCTAATATTTATAACACAGCTCTCAGATTAGCCTACAGATGTTTGCAAAGCTCTTGCTCAGAAAACATTTTCACCTCCTTTTAGATGTCATTCCTTTAGATCAACTCTGCAATTGAAATGTTGGTTTTGCTTCTGGGATTGTTCTCTAAATCCATTTAATTGCATAAGATAGCTCCGTTCCTGAATTTATTCCTGTCATGTTAGGTTACCTTCTTTTCAGTTGCACAGGTTATATCTTTGGAAAGAGAACCTGAGTTAATTTACTTAATTTGAAGAAAGAGGAGTACAGTATGAGACCAGTAAAGTAGGATTTGTAATTCTACATCACCAATTACAAACTCAACTCCACCATAGACAGTCACAGGTCCATCTGTGAAAGGAGGAGGGTTGGGCTAGCAACCCCATCCCGCAAAAACCCAGCGCTATAGAAACAACAGAACCTCCAAGTACATCATCCCTGGGAGAAGGATGTATCTTCAGAGATGGGCTACACCTGGGGACAACCTGAAAGACTGGCACAGGACTCTGGCAAGTTGGTGCCTGTGGCCCATGTCCCAGTAGGGATGATGAGCTTAATTCCAGTGTCCTCTGTAAGGAGTTTTTACATCTTCCCTGTGGAACGTGTAGGTTTTCTTCGACTTCGGTTTCCTCCCACAGTCCAAAGACATACCGATTAGTAGGTTAATTGGTCATTGTAAATTCTCCCATGATCAGGCTAGGGTTTACGAGGGGTTGCTGTGTGATTTGGCTCAAAGGGCCAGAAGGGACTGTTCCACTTTGTACCCCTAAATAAAAATAAGTAAAGTAAGTAATTTCAAACTCAATTAATCTCAAACTCTTTAAAGGGAAAACAATGGCACAGATAGTAGACCTACAATCTTCATAACTTCAGAGAGCCAGGTTCAATCCAAGCTCTGTCGATGCCTACGTGAAGATTAGCATTACTTGTCACCGGTACATTGAAACATACAGTGAAATGTGTCATTTGCATCTAATTAAATTAGGATTGTGCTGGGGACAGCCTACAAGTGTTACTTCACTTCCAGCACATAGCATGCCCACAACTCACTAACCCTAACTGTATGTCTTTGGAATTTGGGAGGAAACTGGAGCACCCAGGGGAAACACGTGCAGTCACAGAGAGAATATACAAACTCCTTAAAAACAGCAGGAGGAATCAAACCAAGATCTATGATCACTGATGATATAAAATTATGTGTTAACCACAACGTTGCTGATACCCTACCTCGCCCCTGTGCAGACAGTAGACTCACCACATTCACAACATCAGAGAACCAGGTTCAATCCTAAAATGTTCTTCCTGTGACCTCATCGGTATTATCCTGATGTTCTGATTTCTTCTACGATGCAAAGATGTGTGGGTTTTGTTAAGTAGACTTCCCAAATGCTTAAACAAGAGAAAATATGCAGAAACTGGAAATCCAGGCAACGCACACAAAATGCTGGAGGAACTCAGCAGACCAGGCAGCATCTATGGAAAAGAGTACAGTCAATGTTTTGGGCCGAGGCCCTTCATCAGGATGTGAAAGGAAGGGGAGAAGTCAGAGGAAGAAGGTGGGGGAGGGGAAAAGATGGCAGGTGATAGGTGAAACCTGGAGTGGGGGAAAGGTGAAGTAAAGAGCTGGGAAGCTGATTGGTGAAAGAGATAAGGGTTGGAGAAGGGGGCATCTGACAGGAGAGGACAAAAGACCTTGGGAGAAATGGAAGGTGAAGGATCACCAGAGGGAGGTGATGGGCAGGTAAGGAGATAAGGTGAGAGAGGGAAATGGGAATGAGGGAAATGGTGAAGGGGGAAATTACCCGAAGTTTGAAAAATTGATGTTCACATCACTAGGTTGGAGGCTAACCCAGATGGAATACAAGGTGTTGCTCCTCCAGCACGAGTGTGGCCGCAACATGATAGTAGAGGAGGCCATGGACTGACTTGTTGGAATGGGAATGTGAAGTAGTATTGAAATGGGTGGTCACCGGGACACCCTGCTTTTTCTGGCAGGTGGAGAGTAGGCGCTCGATGAAGCTGTCTCCCAATCTTCGTCGGGTCTCACCGAAATACAGGAGGCCACACTGGCAGTATCAGATACAGTAGATGACCCCAACAGACTCACAGGTGAAGTATCGCCTCACCTAGAAGGGCTGACTGGGGCCCTGAATAGTACAGTAGTGAAGGAGGAGGTGTATGGGCTGGTGTGGCATTTATTCCACTTGTAAGAATAAGAGCCAGGAGGGAGATCAATGAAGAGGGACAAATCGACAAGGGAGTCGCATAGGGAGCGATTCCTGTGGAAAGCAGAAAGTATGGGGGAGGGGAGGGAGGGAAAGATATGCTTGGTGGTGGGATCCTGTTGAAGATGGCCCAAGTGCTTAGGTAGGTGGTAGAATTTGTGGCCAATTGATGGGAATGGAGTAGATATAAATGGAAATAATATAGAATTAATATAAGGGATTGTTGATGGTCGAAATGAACTCAGTGAGCCAAAGAGCCTGGTTCATCATGTGTCTCTGTGATGGCATTGCTGTTTTACTGGCAAGAAAGTAATTAAAATCATCGGCACCTTTGTAAATAATAAAACCTGGCAGTCAATTTGTGCACAGCATATGCTCATGATTAGCCACATCATCTCTCTTACTTGATTTTGTTTCTCAGGATAATGGAAAGGCACAGAAACCTAGGGATAGAATCAAAGCGTAAGGCTTTTCCAGTTAAAAACATGGCCATCTATGGTGGAGCTATGGAAGTCAAGGATGCACAAGAGGGTAGAACTGAAGAAACGTAGAGATCTACATTTCTTCAATTAACATATTAGGATTATAGGATTAGGATTAGGTTAACGTATGAGGAAAATTTGATGGCTATGGGCCCATACTCGATGGAGTTTAGAAGAATGAGGGGGAATTTCATTGAAGCCTATTGAATATTGAAGGCCTGGATAGAGTGTATGTAGAGGGGATATTTCCAATATTGGGAGAGTCTAGGACTAGAAGGCACAGACTCAGAATAGAAGAACATCCATTTGGAACAGAGAAGAAAGAAAATTTCTTTAGCCAGAGGGTGGTGAATCTATTAAATTTGTTGTTACAGATGGCTGTGGAATGATTCTGTAGACAATGGAAATCTTCAGTAACATACTCTAAGTGTTTGTCAGGCTTCCTCCTATTCTCCACCCAACTAATAGGGAGTCACCTGCCACTTGTTTCTAACTCTTCACCTGCAGCCTATTTAAACCTGGCTCTCATCCAAAGTCCTTGTTCACTCATTGATCTAGCCAGCTTCAACCAGTTTCTCCCAGCCTTCAGTTATCTTGTTTAGTCTCTGTTCTCTTCTGTTTTGTGGCCCCTGGTGGTTTGTTATTTTGCAGTTTATTATTAAAAATATTGCTCACTGATAAATCGTCTCCGCTGCTCTGCTTTTGGGTCAAGCCTCCTCTACATTTCCTGACAGTGTTGGAAGAACTCTGCAAGTCAGGCAGCATTTATGGAGAGGAGTAAACAGTCAACATGTCAGGCTGAGACTGTTGATCAGGACTGAGAAGGACAATTCTGGGAATTTGTTTAATGGAGTTTCAAAATGAGACTCTTGTAGTCAGAAAGAGATTGACTGGGGAAAATGATGTTTACAGTTTTAGTCTCCCTTCTCTTGGGATTTCAGAGTCCTTGGACCAGGCGTGGAGAACAGATGTGGAGTATAATCATGAATTCCCACTGTTTAGTTTGGCTGTATTCTTGTGTATGGCTGGATGACAATTAAACTTGAACTTGATGTTAGAGTTGGCATCTTTTAAATAAGACCTTAAAGGAAGGCCTCTTCTCAGTGTTCCTCAGAGGCCAAATTGCAAAACACAGAACCACCAGGTCAGTCCCCAACCCAATGGGAAATCCATTTGCACACAGACACCTCCAGTGGCCGCAACAGGTGACCTCGAGTCACGAGGGCTTTGTCCTCTCAATGACCAAAATAATGTAGCTCCACTGCCATCAGTCTTTGCAATAAACCAATACGTGATCTAGTCCCTGCAGTGGGCCATGAGCCACAGCTTCCAACTCTGCCAAAATATAACCAATAAACCATAGCTGAGTGTCCCAAAATATTATTCAGATTCATACTCTTATTTTTCACATGATCATCAAAACATACAGTGAAATCTGTTAACAAACTAACATTTTATGTGTGCTAACAGGGAGGAGTGGAGAGGGGGACAAAAATGGGAGGACCAGAGGAGGAACAAAATAGATGAGGGGGCAGAACACCAGAGATGAGGGTTACTTAAAACTGGGAAATTCAATGTTCATACCATTGGGTTGTAGACTACCCAGGTGGAATATGAAGTGCTGGTTCTCTAAATTGCATAAAGCCTCATCCTAGCAGTAGAGAAGGCCAAAGAGGAATAGGTTGGTATGGGAATAGGAAGGGATATTGAAATTGTATACAATTTGGAGCTTGGGATAGTGATTGTGGACAGAGCAGAATTGGTCACTTGACTAGTCTGTGCTTGGTCTTACTGATGTAGAGGACATCATGTCAGGAGCAAGGCATGCAATAAGCAAGGTTGGAGGAGGCCAGTTCTCCTCCCCGTGTCTGGTCTCACCAATGTAGAAGAAGTCAAATTAGAAGTAAGAAATGCTGGATATCTTGAGCAACACACACAAAATGCTAGAGGAACTCAACAAGTCAGGCAGCAGCTATGAAGGAGAAGAAACAGTTGACATTTCAGGCAGAGACACTTCTTCAGGACTGGAAAGGAAGGAGAAAGACACCAGAATAAAAAGGTGGTGGGAGGAGTGTTGTTGGAAAGACATTGAAGCAAGTAGATATAGAAATGTTTTATTCAGCAAAAATGAGGAACAGGCATCATACTGGGACACTCTTGGAGGAAGAGGCCTCCCAAACTAATACTACATGACATTTTTATATGCTAAAGATCAAAGGTTACAGCAGGACAATTCTATAGTTACAATGTATCTACAATGCTTCCTTTGAATTACATATGGTTTTCACAAATTTCCTTCTTTGCACCCACACTCCAGACACCCTCAAAATGAATGTTAATCAGTATTGCCTGGTTTGCAATCAACTCCAGTCCATAGCTCCAGAAATACTATTGTTCAGGGCTGTATTTTAAATTACTTTCTCCTAATTTTTCTCATTCTGAAGACCAGCTGCTATGTGCAAAGTTGTGTTACCATGAGCCTTCAAGAAAGCAAAAAAAAAAAAAATTTCCAGATTCTGGAAATCCAAAGTAACACAAACAACATGCTGGAGGAACTCAGCAGATCAAGCAATATCTATGGAAATAAATAAACAGTCAATGTTTTGGGCTGAGATCTCTCACCAAAAGGGAGAAACTAGGAAAAGGGCAGAAACTAGAATAATCCGGCAGTGCGATTTACCTAATTACCAGTTAACAGATTTTACCAGTTACCTCATGTTTACTAGTTCTGATGAAAGGTCATCAATCTGAAACTTTACCTCTGTTTCTTTCTGTACAGAAGCAGCTTGATCAGTTGATTATTTCCAGCATTTTCTCTTTTTGGTTTTCACTAAAATCACTGGTAATGCCATCATGTACTATGATTTATTTTACAGTCCTTTAATTGGCTAAATGTGAATTTAGTGGCTAAGTTATCACAATACTAATAAAGTATTAGTTCAGATTTAATTGTCACTTTGTGTTCAATCAGTAATGGGCTACTCTACGTTTCTAATTTGAAATTCTCCACAGCAGTTTGAAATTGTAATAAAATTTCTAAGTTCTATGAATGTATTTGATCAGCTGCCAAAAGCAACTGAAAGGCATAAAGTGGAACAGTAAATTGCCAGCAGGACAAACTGGAAAGCAGCCAGAATTCAAGAATCTTGTATAGATGAAAGTAAATTCTCTTTAACTTCAAAACTTCACACCATTAGCTGGATTATTAACCCTTTTTGAGATCCAATCTCTGGGACATAACGTCCCCCAGCAGCAGACCAGATGATGAATACACAGAGAAAACCACCAACCAACAGCTCAACACTGCTATCGGCTGACACTGATAGTACACTGTAAAAAGTAGTGAAAATTAACATTTATTCCCAAGTTACTGAAGAACAGTGAGAGGTTTGAATTAATAAGAAGGATACTTAATGAAACAAATGCACTTCAACTTTGGGAAAGAGCTTCTACTGTGGACTACTTCCAATTGGACACTGAAACATTTGTGGCCTGGAATAGAAACTTCAATGGACAGGAATGCAAGAGGCTACAGACAGTAGTGGGCTCAGCCATTTCCACATCAGTACAGCTCTCCCCACTGTCGATGACATCTACAGGAAGTAATATCTCAGGAAGGCAACATCCATCATCAGGGATATCCACCATCTAGGCTATGCCCTCTTCTCGATGCTGCCATCAGGCAGGAGGTAACAGGAGCCTGAAGACTCACATCTCAAAGTTCAAGATAGTTTCTTCCCCACTGCCATCAGGTTTTTTAATAGACAATAGACAATAGATGCAGAAGTAGACCATTTGGCCCTTCGAGCCTGCACCGCCATTTTGAGATCATGGCTGATCAACTACTATCAATACCCGGTTCCTGCCTTGTCCCCATATCCCTTGATTCCCCTATCCATAAGATACCTATCTAGCTCCTTCTTGAAAGCATCCAGAGAATTGGCCTCCACTACCTTCCGAGGCAGTGCATTCCAGACCCCCACAACTCTCTGGGAGAAGAAGTTTTTCCTTAACTCTGTCCTAAATGACCTACCCCTTATTCTCAAACCATGCCCTCTGGTACTGGACTCTCCCAGAATCTGGAACATATTTCCTGCCTCTATCTTGTCCAATCCCTTAATAATCTTATATGTTTCAATCAGATCCCCTCTCAATCTCCTTAATTCCAGCGTGTACAAGCCCAGTCTCTCTAACCTCTCTGCATAAGACAGTCCAGACATCCCAGGAATTAACCTCGTGAATCTACGCTGCACTTCCTCTACAGCCAGGATGTCCTTCCTTAACCCTGGAGACCAAAACTGTACACAATACTCCAGGTGTGGTCTCACCAGGGCTCTGTACAAATGCAAGAGGATTTCCTTGCTCTTGTACTCAATTCCCTTTGTAATAAAGGCCAACATTCCATTAGCCTTCTTCACTGCCTGCTGCACTTGCTCATTCACCTTCAGTGACTGATGAACAAGGACTCCTAGATCTCTTTGTATTTCTCCCTTACCTAACTCTACACCGTTCAGATAATAATCTGCCTTCCTGTTCTTACTCCCCAAGTGGATAACCTCACACTTATTCACATTAAACGTCATCTGCCAAGTATCTGCCCACTCACCCAGCCTATCCAAGTCACCCTGAATTCTCCTAACATCATCACATGTCACACTGCCACCCAGCTTAGTATCATCAGCAAACTTGCTGATGTTATTCTCAATGCCTTCATCTAAATCGTTGACGTAAGTGGTCCCAATACCGAGCCCTGTGGCACCCCACAAGTCACCACCTGCCATTCCGAGAAACACCCATTCACCGCTACCCTTTGCTTTCTATCTGCCAACCAGTTTTCTATCCATGTCACTGACTTCCCCCCGATGCCCTGAGCTTTGATTTTACCCACCAATCTTCTATGTGAGACCTTATCAAATACCTTCTGAAAATCCAGGTACACTACATCCACTGGATCTCCCCCATCTAACTTCCTGGTTACATCCTCGAAAAACTCCAACAGATTAGTCAAGCATGATTTACCCTTGGTAAATCCATGCTGGCTTGGCCCAATCCTATCACTGCTATCTAGATATGCCACTATATATAACTGACCTGAAAACCCCTAACATTACCTTAGACTATGGCACAGCACACACAAAAAGCGGGATGATCTCAGCAGGTCAGGCAGCATTCTTGGAAAGGAATAAAGAGTTAATGTTTCAGGCCGAGGTCCTTCATATGGATTTCCAACATCTGCAGAATACTTTGGAATGCATTTGTTTTACTCTCTCTCAACCTGCGTTAGTGCCATTGTGTTCATTTCATTCTGCTAGTTAAGCATAATTTACATTAATTGAAGTTTATGTTAAGTACTATTTCACACATTTGCAAAAAGCTAACTTTTGTGATATTTAAATCCTGTATATGACAATACACTTGAACTTGAACTTATTGATTTACCTTAAGTGTTCAGCACATTAAGGCATAATGCTTATAATAATAGAGACCCATCTCCCTTTAACTCTTTTGCTCCAATTGGATATCAATCATAAATGAGCCCTTTGTATAAGACAATAATAAATATGAACTTCTACCTCATTCCCCGGTATATTCTCAAAATGGGTCCTAAACAGAGCTAAAGCTTTCAGGTTGGGTTTATGATGCTCTTTCCACTATATATGGTGGAATATTACTTTTCTTTAGAAATGGGGATATGTAAATGTGTATATATTGTTTGTATACTATAGTTAAGGTTAATACTTCTGTTTATTTTGTAATATAATTTTAACTACATTGAGGAGTGCATTCGAATTTGTGTGTAAATTAAGTTAACTTTGTGGGTAATTAATGATGATATGTCCTGGTTACTAATCAGAGGGGGGGGGGGGGGGATCATTGCTCAGTGGGAGAGAGAAATTGGGCTGCCGGGAGTTCACACTGGACAATGTATAGAGCTATTATTGTGTTTTCTGGAAGTAATCTTTTTGGAAATACTGGCAGTTTTCCTTTCATTATTTTCACTAATATTTGACGCACCTAATAAACACCGTTGCACTAAAGAGCTCGGTGACTCCAGCCATTTCTTCTTTGGTCATAACTAACAATGTGACACCAGCTGCAGTACTTGCACTGCTAAAAATGAATATGTTTTGTAACAATCCATCCAAACTTGGAATTCCAGTTTATGCTGACGACCGTCCCAGCGGTTTTCCTAACTTACTTTTTATCCTTGTATTGATACAGGAGCAAAACGCACAATGAAATAAAGCCCCCTCATCAGGCTCGTATGGAAACTTGCCTTGTTAGCCAGCTCTGCTAACAGCCATTGGACTCGGTACAGAGAAGGCTGCCTTTCTTAAATAAGATACATCTAGGGTCGGTATGATTTGGGTCCAACCAAACAGGAAAGTTGGGATGTTTCGATTAAGTGAACCCTGATTTGAATGAACATTGTGTAAAATACACAATTATCGGTCGGCAAGAAATAACAAATCGTACTTCGCATAAAGTTATAAAGGAAGTATGTTTACCAATTTCAATTTTATCAAACAGTTACTGAAAGGAAAAGAAAAAGAAAAAGAAATAAAGGGCCCATTACAATTAAACCAGTCTAAATGTACATAGTGTTGGAACTCGTATCTTCCAAAAGCTGGGTATGACTGTCACTCCTGGCGCTGAATTCTCATCACCAATCACCGGTAGAACTTCCTATCTTGGACTCCTTTGACTCATGAAGCATTCTTTGCAATCTCGTCTTCCTCTCTGATTGAATCCTATGGCCATTTCTTCTGATCTTCTCTCTCCATCTCCCGCCAAAAAGACCACAAACCCCACCAGTGTCCATCACAAATCTCTCTCCACCTAGCTTTCTTTAGAACCTTCTTCCAATTTCTCCATCCTAATTGGCTGACACATCATTCTGAAGTTGAACATCACAGCCCTTTATCTTTAGCTGAAACCCAAGCGTGTTATCAGCAGGACACACTGCTTTTACAGAAAGCTACTAAATGAAATACCCTACAGCATTAGCAGTAAAAATCTTAACCAGAGCATTACAGATACATGAAACCAACATTCCAGATTCTGATTATGATCGACCCATGAAGATAATAGGCAATAGACAATAGACAATAGGTGCAGAAGTAGACCATTCAGCCCTTCGAGCCTGCACCACCATTTTGAGATCATGGCTGATCAATTACTATCAATACCCGGTTCCTGCCTTGTCCCCATATCCCTTGATTCCTCTATCCATAAGATACCTATCTAGCTCCTTCTTGAAAGCATCCAGAGAATTGGCCTCCACTACCTTCTGAGGCAGTGCATTCCAGACCCCCACAACTCTCTGGGAGAAGAAGTTTTTCCTTAACTCTGTCCTAAATGACCTACCCCTTATTCTCAAACCATGCCCTCTGGTACTGGACTCCCCCAGCATCTGGAACATATTTCCTGCCTCTATCTTGTCCAATCCCTTAATAATCTTATATGTTTCAATCAGATCCCCTCTCAATCTCCTTAATTCCAGCGTGTACAAGCCCAGTCTCTCTAACCTCTCTGCGTAAGACAGTCCAGACATCCCAGGAATTAACCTCGTGAATCTACGCTGCACTTCCTCTACAGTCCTTCGTCATAGCCAATTCCAGGAGATACTTTGAGCGGGGAATGTTTACATAGTAAAGTTCTTTAGTAAAGGAAGGAGCATTAAGCAGTGTACATTTTATTAGAGGACCTATTATTCTGAATGATTCCAGTAAGTTAAATAAATGTCAACAGACCATTATGCGTCACAGCCACAGACTTTTGGATATTATACATGTATCAAATTGATTGTCGAGTGAACTTCAGCACAACTATCCTGGGAAGATCTATTTGATCAATGCATACTTTCCATGTCATGAAATATCCACAGGAGAGATTGAAATGAATCCCCTGAGAAAGTGGAACTCTTACATAACATAACTGAAAACATCGCACTGTTTCCAGGAACTCTTTATATTAAAATTCTTCAGCTGCATTCAAAGATTAAAGATTTTAAAAACCAGATTAGCTTTATTTGTCACATGTACATCGAAACATGGAAGCATACGGTGAAATGTGTCGTTTGCATCAATGTCCAACATAGTTCGAGCTTTGAACTTTGAAATAAAATTTGACAGCATGCTGCATGCTGACAAATCAGGATATGCTGGAAGAGGATCCTAATAGCAGACAGGTTGTAGAACTGGAGGTGGTTTCAATGGTAGGTGGATTTATATAATTTGATTCAGGTTTAACATTTCAGGTCGATGACCTTTCGTATAAAGCGATTTGTTGCTGGATCAAAAGCTAATGTAGTAATAAATGATGGATGAGTGGGAAATGCTGCAGGTTAGCACATGGAAACTGAGGTTTAAATAAGCTCATGAGCTCAGTGGGAAGAGACATGCACAAGTCTAGATGATTGGTCATTATCCTATCTCTCTCAATCTGACATGACAAACATTTGAAGGTGACACATTTCATCATTCATATTTTCCTGATGTGACAAAGCTGACAATTCTAAAAGGACTCCTGTGTCTCCCTCTTTCAAATATTAATTAGGTTTAGAGTCTGTTAATATTTCAGGTGTTAGTTGTGGCAAATGTAAGATAAAGGGGCGAGTTTTTGACATAAGTAGACATTGAATGAAGTAATGAAGGAAAGAACAAAATGTCTGTGATAAAATGAAAGAGAGGAAAGATTAAATAATAAAGATGAGAACATTGTAAAGTAAAATGTGATAAAAATGGGACCAATAAAGAAACAGAAAGTGGATCCAAAATAATTGCAAATTCAGATTAAGATTTATTTATCACATATACATCAGAACATACAGTGAAATGTGTCATTAGCAACCTGCATACCCAAGATGTGCTGGGGGCACCACACATTCCATCACCAAATAGCATGCCCACAATGTTTAGCAGAACAACACAAACAACAACAACAGAAACAAGAGACAACAGCAGCAAAGCAAGCCCCTTATTCATCCCTCCCACCCAGCCACTCACTCTCACACACAAACAGGCTTCCAATCCCAGGGCAGGTCACTTCCGGGCCTTCGATCCTTGTCGCTGGATTCTCAGACTCCATCAAATGCCAACATCACAATTGTACTAATAACTATAGCCCAATAAAATGAGAAGCATGGCTACAAGTTGAAGATAGTGGTATCAAATTGCCCAACCCCAGGGAACACTACTTTTGACTAGACTTATGCTATACTATTGACCTCAGATAAATGATTGATTGAAAAATAGCTATTTATTTATTTATTTGTTTGTTTATTTGCTTATTTATTTATTTATCCACCCATCCATTTATTTATCTATCTATCTATCTATCTATCTATCTATCTATCTATCTATCTATCTATCTATCTATTTATTTATTTATTTATTTATTTATTTTTTATTTTTTATTTTTTATTTTTTATTTATTTGGAGATACAGTACAGAATTGGGTCCTCCCGGCCCAATGAGCTGTGTTGCCCAACAACTCATCTATTTTACCCTAGTCTAATCACAGAGCAATTTACAATGACCAATTAACCTACTAAATCCTTGAACTGCGGGAGAAAACCGGAGGACCTGAGGAAACCCACGTGGTCATGGAGAGAACGTACAATCTCCTTACAGATGGCACCAGAATTGAATTCTGACACACTGAGCTGTAATAGCATCGCACCAACTGCTTCATTCACAAAGAACTGTCACCTGTCTTGAAATGGCAGAGTTGGGTTAGTCAATATCTTATGTGGATGAAGAAATACAGCAGAGATAAACAGATCAGTGAGTTTCCATCAGAACAAGAAGTTAGAAATAAAAGATGCTTCTGTTGCAATGTAAGGGAGAGAGAAAGAGAAGCCAAACTGATGGATCAATGATAGAATGGAAAGAAGAAGAGATTGATCCATATAGTGCTGATGGTGGCCAATGAGTAATAAACTGTACACCTGGGCAAGGTATGGACTCACTTTTAAGGTCTCTACAACTCATATTCTCAAAATTATTTATTATTTATTCATTATTATCATTAGCTTTTTTCTCTCCCCAATTCCACAGTCTGTCTTTTTGTGCACATTGGTTGTTTGTCCATCTGTTTGTGTATAGTTCTTCATTGATTCCATTGTGTTTCCTTGTATCAATTTGAGTGCCTGCAGGAAAATGAATCTTAGGATAGTATATGATATGATGACATATACGTACTTAAACTTACTTTGAACTTTGAGATGAAAATAGAGTGAAATTTGATAAAGAAAACTTATTCCCAAAGAATAAAATTGGCTGGTTGTGCTTTAAGTGGGTAAGGTATTAATATACCACATAGACAGGGAAAGGATTTAAAGAAATGCTTAAGACTTTCTTAAACTTAAAAAATTAAAAAGTGCATCATCCCCACTGACTCCAAGGAATCTCTGACCCTTGATCAGTCAAAGTGGAGGAGGCATCCAGGTGGTACTGAGCATCTTCAGGAGTACACTGATCTAAAGATTTAAAAATTAGCTTTATTTGTCACAAGTACACCAAGCCATATAGTGAAATGCCTCAAATCAAATCAGCGAGGATTGTGCTGGGCAGCCTGCAAAGTGGTGCCACGCTTCTGCCCACTGCTGCCTGTTTGGAGTTTGTACATTCTCCCGTGACCATCCGCGTTTCCTCCAAAGACATATCGGTCAGTAGGTTAAATGGTCATTATAAGTTGCCTCGTGATTAGACCATAAGACATTAGTCTAGGATTAAGTTGGGGGTTGCTGGGCGGTGTGGCTCAAAAGGCCCGAAAGACCTATTTCGTGCTGTATCTCAATAAATAAATCATAACTGAATGCCCAGAAGTTACTAATCCTAATTGTACATTGTTTGGAATGTGGGAAGAAAGGGTATCCAGAGTAAACCCACGCTGTCACAAAGAGAACCTGCAAACTTCTTATAGGCAGCAGCAGGAAATGAACCCGAATCAGTGATTGCTGGCACTGTAACAGTGTTGCGTTAACTGTTACGCTACTGTGCCATCCCACAAAGACCTCCACCAAACGCCCGTCAGACACCTCCTGTCTCATCAATGGGAGACTTTCTGAATCTCATATCTGCCTCATTATTACCTCAGAACCCACAGAGCCAGAGTGCAAACAAGCCATCCTCAGGGGACAGCTTACGAAAACAGAAAAAAACATTGATTTCAAGGCACGTTCCTCATTTTCTTTGTGTTGTCTGCAGAACTCTGCCAGAATGAATAAAGACCGGAGACCAGGATTAAATATATCCTTGACTCCACACTTCAGTGCTAATGAGTTATGCTTACAGTGTCTCTGACTCCCATCATAAATCTGCCCCTAAAGCTTGGAACATTTACAGTGGATGTAAATGTAATATGATTCACTATTTACAGTTTACTCCAAAATCACCTGTTGTCCATTGCCACAAAATGCCTTACTAACATAAGATGTTAAAACACTTGATTTCGCCTTGAACTAATCTACTGGAGAACATTTGCATTTCGAGAGAGAAGCATCGTGCTACTTCAGGATAATACAAGCTCATAGCTTAGAAATTCAGGAATTTGGGAAGCCTATTTTAATGCTGCGTTGAATACCTTGCCATCATCAAAGTATTACTTAATCGTTGAGCACATCTACAAAGAGTGCTGCCACAAGGAAGCAGCATCCATCATTAAGGATCTGCACCATCCAGACCATGCTCTCTTCTTGTTGCTGCCATTGGGAAGGAGGTACAAGAGCCTTAGGTCCCGTACCACCAGGTTCAGGGACAGTTGATGCCCTTCAACCATCCGTCTCCTAAACCAGCATGGACATTCTCATCATAACACTGAACTGATCACTGGACACAACCTATGGACTCACTTTCAAGGACTCTACAACTCATGTTCTCAGTATTTATTTATTTACAGCTTCTTTTTGTATTTGCAGTTTGTCTTCATTTGCACATTGGTTGTTTGTCAGTCTTAGTGTGTAGTTTTTCATTGATTCTATTGTGTTTCATTGTTCTACTGTGAATGCCCGCAAGAAAATGAATCTTATGGTTGTATAAGGTGGCATATACAGTACAGTATGTACTTTGAACGTTGAACTTTGCCCCATCAACTATCCCAGATAAAGCTCATGTGAAACACTTTCGATGTTTTTATGGTATTAAATATTTCCAAATAAACACAAGTTGGTGTTGACTAGACAGCTGTGGTATTTGGTCACCCTTGTTGTTGGGCTTTAACAGCTCTTCCATAAGGTCTGAATGGCAGTGGAGTGGACTGAGAAATGAAAAAACAAGGCTGTTGTTATTGGTGCCTTCTGGTGCTCAAAAAAATTGCTGATTTGTGCTGTAAACCACCGTAGTCCCCTGTTGTAACCTGGCTTCCCATTCAATTTTATTACCTTTCTTGTGAAGGACATAGACAGGGTAAATGCACACAGTCTTATTCTCATGGAAAAGGCATCAAAAATTAGAGGGCACAGGTTTAAGACCATGTGGGTAGGCACAGCTCAAATGCCATCTATAAATACCCCAATGATTCATGACAAGTGTTACTGGGTGAATCTCAGTTGGTGACGAGGAGGCATACAGGACTGATATAGATTGGCTGGTTCAGTGGCGTCGTATCAAAAATCTTTTACCCAAGGTCAGCAAGACCCAGAAATTGATTGTGGACTTTAAGAAGGGGAAAATCAAGGGAACACACACCAGTCCTCGTCAAGGGGTCAGCAGTGGAAAGGATGAGCAGCTTCAAGTCCCTGGGTGTCAACATCTCAGACGATCTCTCTTGGGTCGACACATTGATGCAATCATGAAGAAGGCGATTGGCTGCTATACTTCATTTGGAGTTCGGTATGTTGCCAAAGATGCTTGCAAATTTCTACAGGTATAACGTGGAGATGCAGAGGATTGAAAAAAGCTGCAGACGGTTGCAAACTCAGCCAGCTCCATTATAGGCACTAGCCTCCTCACCATTCAGGACATTCTCAAAAGGTGATGCCTCAAAAGGCAGCATCCATCATTAATGACCACCACCACTCAGGACATACCCTTTTCTCATTACTACTGTGAGGAAGGAGGTGCAGGAGCCTGATGGGACACACTCAGTGTTTTTAAGAACAGCTTCTTCCTTTCCATAAACAGGTTTCAGAACTTGAGACCACTTTAGTATTTTGCTCTCTTTTTACACTAGTTATCTATTTATTGTTATATTTATTATTGTAACCTATACAATTTTTATGTATTGCACTGCACTGTTGTCACTAAACAACAAATTTCATGACGTATGTCAGTGATAATAAATCTGAAGCTGCAAGAACAAATTAATCATGCAAATGATGACATACATATGGAATGAGCTTCCAGAGGAAGTGGATAAGGCAGGTACAATAATAACATTTAAAAGACATTTGGATAGGTACATGGATAGGTTTAGAGAGATATGAGCCAAGTGCAGCAAATGAGACTAACTCAGTTGGGCGTCCTGGGCATTATTCCTCCAATATATGCTGCTTGACCCACCTATTTTCTTCAGCAGATTGCTGTTAATGTTGATCTGCTGTGTAGAAATTGGCTATAATTCTTGTATGGCATCAGTGATACTTATATGTGTAAAGTGTCCTGGGTTATCCTGGAGTTATGAGAAGTGAGGCCCAAATATTTCAAAGGACATCTCGATGGTTCTCCACAGATTATAGTCAACTACCTATTTCCCAAATAGCAGCTGCAGTGTGGGATGCATCAGATGAACTGTGGTTTTGACAGGCTATCACAGTCGGATGCATTTTCAGCACACCACCAAGTATAAAACAGGGACATGGATTATGGCTGATATATAGATGAAGCAGAGGAAGCAGCATTAAGAAACTATTTGTCACATGCTAGCTACTCTTTTGGCTACACAAGGATTCATTTAAACAAATCAATTTAATTTTTTTGATTGACAGGATAAAGAGGGTTAGCAAACAATTTGCAGAAAAGGAAGATGTGTTTTAAACAACATCCTCGATATTAGTGAGACTGAATATACTGTACCTAAAAACAACTTTATAAAGGTTAAGTTGACATATCTCAAAAATAATTAAACCTGACCCTTGTATGCTTCTGTAAATGCTGTTGGAGTTAATGCCTTTTTTCTAAACTTAACTTCAAAATTTCTTGTGCTATCTAAGCTGCATATTCTAATGATTAATTACCGTAGATTCCGGATTTTAAGCCGCTACTTTTTTCCCACATTTTGAACAGCTTTGAACTTTGCGGCCTTTAATCCGGAGCGGCTAATACATGATTTTTTTCATGCCGCCTCGTAAACATTTTGCCTCATAACAGTAGACCAATAAAATTGATGAGTAGTTCACAGAGGTCCAATGAAATTGTACGATAAATCAAGCGCACTTTCACAATTAAATTATTGTAAATCAGTCATTTGTACTCACCCTCATCAACATGGAAAACACTCGAAGCATTGTGCTGCCTTATGGCAGTTACTTAGTTTATAATATTTTCGCTTAGTAATTCATTTTCTAGTTAAAGTTAGAAGAGTTTTAACTATATTTGTTTTCTGTACTACATCGCGGGATGCTATGACGTCACACCCGGTTTCGCGGTGTCTTGTGGGAAAATGCCGGTTTGCGATGAAACGGGACGGAGGGAGGGAGCGCATTACGCGAGCGGCTTTGGATCTGAGCGAACGCTGCTTTTAAGTTAAAGGTGATCAATAACTTTTCCTGGTAGGCTGCAGTATATATATTTTTTACCAGTCGTTAGGAGATATTGGAATGTTGTTCAGTAAAGAAGTATACGCAACGTATATTTAAAAGTAGCCGCGTTACGGGCACGGTTCGAAAAAAAGCATTTGCAATATGTATTTGTTTTTGTTACCATATGGATTTAATTAAAAGTTAAAAAATCCTCACGTGTAATATCTTTCTGTGTAAATATCTCATATTACAACGTGGGACACCTGCGGCCGAAAATCCGGTGCGGCCTTTACAATTAAAAAATTGATTTTATTTCTAAAATTAGAGCCAGCGGCTTTTAATCAGGTGCGCTCTGTAGTCCGGAATCTACGGTAGTTGAAAACCCCTTCTTCACTGAAACATTACCGTACTGTTCGTTCTACCAGCCTGTTGTCAGTGTCGTGTTCAATGCAATCTCAAACATTCAATGATTCAAAGTACATTTATTGTCAAAGTATGTATGTAGTATACAACTCTGAGATTCATCTTGCCACAGACAGCCATGAAACAAAGAAATCCTGGAACCTGTTCAAAGAAAAATATCAAACCCCCAACAGACAAAAAAAGAACAGATAGTGCAAATGGCAAAGAATGAGTGAAAAACACAGAATATAAAGCATTGACCCACAAGTCATCGAAACAATCCTGGATGTTTAGCTCATCTCAGTTCTTTGACGAGAATGGTTTGGACCCAAGTGTTGGATTATCAGAGACTGGAATTGAGACATGTATCTAACTGGATCGAGAACAAATGCTAGACAAAATCACGAGTAGGGCTTACGATTGGGCACCGAACCTCAGCGCTGGTGCTCTTTAAATACTTAATTTTTGGGGCTCAAAACATGATTGCCAATTAGCGGGACATTCTTGACCCCTTAAAGGGGCTGCGCCTTCTATCCATATTCTGGAGAGTTAAATGCCGGAAGTTGGCATGGTTGGGTGGGCATTGTAACATGTTCAGTTCAGTCTAGTGCTGTATCATTCACTGAGTGTAGGCCGCAGGAGTCAGTTCCACCCGGATCAAATTGCACAAAAGAGGAACAGCCAGAAACAGTTCATAACGTGAACTACAGAGTCCAATCCACGAACTGCGTCGATTAAACCTTGCTCAAGATCCAAGACTCCAGTACCTTCCTCCGGGAACAGTAAATGAGAGTGAGAGAGAGACCGGTCGCATGCACACACCTTCCTTCAGCAGCACTGGTCAAACGCAGTCAGACAGTGTTGAATACCCAGTCACCTCCCGTTCTTGTCCTTGTTGATTTCAATCTTCCCTGACACTTTAATTGGCAGTATCGGTGAGAAATGGAGTTGATCATGTGCTTGTGCCCCATCTACAGGCTTCTTGGCCTCCAGGCTGCACATTTTGCTCAAAACCGCACCAAACTCCCTCGGAGACAGCAAAGCACCAAATCGCTCAATCGGCTGGAAAACGCCCCACCAAAATGTAGATCGCAGGTTCCAATAGTAGCAGAATCATATTTGAAAGAAGAAAAAGAAGCTTAAAAAAAGTGAAAGAAGAAGTTTCGTGAACTGTCTGAAGGATGTCGCCCTTGGTCGCATTGTGCACTGGTGCCATCTTCTTCAATCTGATCAATGACTTCAGTGATTGTAAAAACTGATTCTCAGGTTTTATAATCAGTGAATATGATCAAATTGTTCAACAGGGATGTTGAGGCTGCACAGTCTGTTACATCATTCAGAGGGGCAGTTAGTAGTTGAACGCAGCAGTCTGTGAGAAACTTGATTCCCCAGCAGAAGTGTCTATAACCAGGGGGTACTAGTTCCATTCTAGTTAAAAATAAATGGGGGCAGCATTTTCCTGACTAAAACCTCAATAGCTGCCAACTTCACTCAACCCTTTGTAGATAATATGCACCAGACTGAGATTCAATATCTCCACCAACTGATGCGTGCAGATTAAATAAAACCTGTTTAATGTTAAGTATGCCTCCTTTGACTGGAATTTGTTGAATATCTTGGAAGTTGTTGGCACAATTCTAGCCTCTTGTGAGAAAAGTCATATGAGTCACGCTGCTCTCTCAGTGCATTGGCTGAAATTCCTGAAACTTTCTGAATCCTCATAGGATCAGGCATGAAGAATGGCCACCCTCAGGGTGGAGGAGCATCTCCTTATATTCTGTCTGGGTAGTCTCCAACCTGATGGCATGAATATGGGCTCAGTGTTGGGACCACTTCTTTTTATGCTGTATATAAATGATTTGGACAATGGACTAGATGGCTTTGTTGCCAAGTTTGCAGATAATACGAAGATTGGTGGAGGGGCGGGTAATATTGAGGAAACAGGTAGGATGCAGAAGGACTTAGACAGATTAGGAGAATGGGCAAGAAAGTGGCAAATGAAATACAATGTTGGAAAATGCATGGTCATGCACTTTGGTAGTAGAAATAAATGTGTGGACTATTTTCTAAACGGGGAGAAAATCCAGGAATCTGAGAGACAGAGGGACTTGGGAGTCCTTGTGCAGAACAGCCTGAAGGTTAACTTGTAGGTTGAGTTAGTGGTGAGGAAGGCAAATGCCATGTTAGCATTCATTTCAAGAGGTCTGGAATACAAGAGCAAGGAGGTGATGCTGAGGCTTTATAAGGCACTGGTGAGGCCTCACCTTGAGTATCGTGAACAGTTTTGGGCCCTTCATCTTAGAAAAGATGTGCTGGCATTGGAGAATGTCCAGAGGAGGTTCACGAGGATGATTCCAGGAATGAAAGGGTTATCATCTGAGGAACATTTGATGGCTCTGGGTCTGTACTTGCTGGAATTCAAAAGGATGAGGGGGGATCTCATTGAAACCTTTCGAATGTTGAAAGGACTAGATGGAGTAGATGTGGAAAGGATGTTTCCTATGGTGGGAGAGTCTAGGACAAGAGGGCACAGCCTCAGGATAGAGGGGCACCCTTTCAAAACAGAGATGCGGAGAAATCTCTTTAGCTAAATGGTGGTGAATTTGTGGAATTTGTTACCACAGGCAGCCATGGAGGCCAGGTCATTGGGTGTAATTAAGGCAGAGATTGATAGGTTCTTGATTGGACATGGCATCAAAGGATATGGGGAGAAGGCTGGGAACTGGGGTTGAGGAGGAGATAGAGAAAAGGATCAGCCATAATTGAATGGTGGAGCAGACTCGATGGGCCAGATGGCCTAATTCTGCTCCTATGTCTTATGGTCTTATGGGCTAATATCAATTTCCCCTTCCAGTAAACAAATTCCTCACCCCCCTTCTAGTCCCCACTCTGACCTGTTACTTCTTCTCACCTGCCTATTACTTCCCCCTGGGTCCCCTCCTCCTTCCCTTTCTCCCATGGTCCACTCTCCTCTCCTATCAGATTCCTTCTTCTCCTGCCCTTGACCTTTCCCACCCACCTGGCTTCACCTACCACCTTCCAGCTGGCCTCCTTCCCCTTCCCCCCACCTTTTTATTCTGGCATCTTCCTCATTCCTTCTCAATCCTGAAGAAAGGTCTCTGCCCGAAACATCAACTGTTTATTCTTTTCTATCGATGCTGCCTGACCTGCTGATTTCCTCCAGCAGTTATTGTGTGTCAGCTTTGTTCACTATATACTGTACATTTACATACATGTTTTGGGAACTTGCTGTGGTGTGTTGGCACAACATGCAACAAAAAACAACATTCAACAATTTTAAAGAGAAAAATAAACTTAGAAACAAAAGTATGGATATAGAATAAAATGTATATAAATACAATGGAAACAATGTTGGTATATTTGATTGGAAAAATTAGCTGGCCCATCAAACCTGCTACTGTGCTTTAAGATATAACTACACACAATTGCTGAGAAACTTGAAATCAATTGCTATATGTAGGAAAGTTTGTTCTATGCACTGTAAGATTAACAAAAAATGCTGGAAACACTCATGTCAAGTCAAGTTTATTGTCATGTACAGAAAGTAGATTTAGGTAGATTTAGATAACATGGAGTTCCTCCGGTATTTTGTGTGTGTTAAGATTTCCAGCATCTGCAGACTCTCTTGAGTCTATGACATGGAACATAAATAATACATAAGTTATACATAAATTATTCAAGATAGTGAAAAAAATGGCAGCAAAACAAGGCTTTAGCGCAAAAAAAATCACAATCAGGGACAGGTCTGCTGTAGTGCAAGATGTAGTCCGCCGTGTTCTTTTGCTGAGGTAGGATGAGGGTTGGGCAGGTCACCGAAGAACCTTTTGGTTGTAGGAAAGTAGCTGTTCTGTTGTGGGGCTTCAATACCTCCTGCCTGCCAGTAGCATAAGATATAGGAGCAGAAGTAGGCCATTTGGCCCCTTGAGTCTGTCCCTCCATTCCACCATGGGCTGAATCAATTCTTCCAGTCATCCCCACTCCCCTGCTTTCTCCCCATACCCTTTGATGCCCTGGCTAATCAATAACCTATCTATCTCTGCCTTAAATACACCCAATGACTATAGAAATTAATATTTTTTCAGGCTGAGACTCTTCTTCAAGACTGAGGAGGAAGGGGGGAGATGCCAGAATAAAATGGTGGGGGGAGGTGAAGGAGGCTAGCTGGAAGGTAATAGGTGAAGCCAGGTGGGTGAGAAAGGTCCAGGACTGGAGAAGAAGGAATCTGATAGGAGCCAAGAGTGGACCATAGGAGAAAAGGAAGGAGGAGGGGACCCAGGGCAAAGGAATTGATAAGTGAGAAGAAGTGAAATGTCGGAGTGGGGAATAAAGGAAGCAGGGGGCGGGGGCGTTGGTGCAATTTGTTTACCGGAAGGAGAAATCAATATTCATGCCATCAGGTTGGAGGGTAGAAAGTTAATAAGTATTCATAGTGACCACGTCGGAAGGCTAATGGTACATTGGCTTTATTGCATGGTTTTAAGAAAGTTGCTCAATCCTTGTAAACAAAACTTGCTTTGCTTCGACAGTTTCCACAATTCGAGCACATCTCCAAATACTCCCAGTCAATGAAATAAAGACATATGTATGTCACTGTTGTAATGCTGGGCAGCATGGTTCATGCAATGCTTTACATAGCTGGTCGTAAGGTCATGGCTGTCTGCAAGGAATTCATACATTCTCTCCAAGACCACATGGGTTCCACTATCCTTCCACATTCCAAAGATGTACGCAGGGGGCTAGTGAGTTGTGGGCATAGTAATTCAATGCTGGAAGCGTGGTGACACTTGGGGGCTACCCTGAACAATCCTTGCTGATTTGATTTAACACAAATGACATATTTCATTGTATGTTTTGATGTGCATGTGACAAATAAAGCAATTCTTTTCTTTTAATCTCTTTTAATGCAAATAAGTAACAATTTACAGATAACAACCATTGTGATAAATGACAATTTAAATTTTCATGTTGAAGGACAAGGTTCCTTCCCTTCTCTTTCTAATAGTAGCACAGGCCTTCCAGGCAACAGTCCTCTGCACAGCATTGCCTTTTGCTTTCAATGTGCTGAAATGGGATTTGAACCCACAACTGGTTGGTTCAGAGCTAGGAGAAATACCAACTGAGCCTCAGTTAATGAAATGCTGAAAATTAAATCAAAGTGGAATTCCTTGCATTTCATTCAAATTATGCTGGCTGAGGGTTCTCAGCATATTCTGTTCTTTTCAGATCTTAATAACCCTTCCCTGAGCTGCCTCCAATCAATGTGATTTAACAGTTGCTTCAGTAAATGTTTTGTCAAATTTAATGATAATAATTCAGAAATATTAAGAGAATAATCATTAAAGTTGTCTGTGAGATATAGTCCTCAATGTTCACTTCACAATCAATATTTAAGGAATGTCTTCTTTACTATCCATCAGGAATGACTTCAATTATGTTTACTAACTCAACACATTTTTTCCCACTTGCACAGGAAATGACGCACTTTTGCAACAACATTCCACAACTCCATTCTTGAATGAATTACTCAACCCCTCAAGCTGTTTTGTCAGCTTCCTAGCTGAGACTGCAGATGCTTGGAGAATTTAGAGTTATTTATGACCCACCTGTAATCATGTACCGTGATGTACCATGGAGAGCATGTCTGGTATGGAGGGGCTACTGCAGAAAGTTGTGAACTCAGCCAGCTCCATCGTGAGCACCAGCTTCCTCAGCATTGAGGACACCTTCAGAAGGTGATGCCCCAAAAATGTGGCATCACCTAGGACATGCCCTGTTCTCACTGCTACCATCAAGGAGGTGATACAGGATCGCAAAGATACACATTCAACGTTTCAGAAACAGCTCTCTGTCAGCAGATTTCTGAATGGGCAAAGAATCCATGAACATGACTTAATTTATTTATTTTTTATATTTCTTATTGTAATTGACATTTTTTATTATGTATAGCAATGTACTACTGCCGCATAACACCAAATTTCACGACAAACATCAGTGATATTAAACCCGATTCTGATTTTGGAATTATCACTGACACTATGACATCTTGGGCGGCCTATGCGAGTTCTGTTTCTGTTCTATATTACTCTCTGACTGAGACTGATTGTATAAACTGGGCCACACTATCAGTCATTTATTATACATTGCTCCTTAATTTCATTGTACTGGGTGTGATGTATGTTTTACCGTACTTGTCTATAGTCAATACATTCCTCTAGCAACTCTAACAAGAAACAACCAAATAAGCTTGAGTCTGTTGGAAGCAGCTAGATTTAATCCTTCATCCTAGATGTTTTGATCCAAGCAGCACACAATATATTCAAATATAAGTTCTGCTTTTTAACATCCAAGGCTTTTAGAAAGAAAACATGCAACAGGTAGCATTTGTCAGAGTGTAGACAGCCAGCATTACAGTGTAGACAGAATAAGGATGCAGATTGCTTATGGTGGGGGAATCCTAATATCAAGTAGCAAAGGATATTGGAGAGGGGAGAAATGAGTTGTTGCAAGACAGTTCTTTAAAACCTAAATGGAGCTGACCAATGAGCTGATGCAGATATCTTTCAGGCTATGTGCTGTGGGCTCCAATTGGTGAATCCACAGATTCACAACTGGCAAATGGAGCATGCAACCTGCTACAACACAAAATGAGTTCTGAAGAGATTGGAGCGGAGAGGAAGGCAGACCTTTAGGCCTCCTGTGACCAAGAGTTTTCTCTGAAGTTCCTTAAACATTTCTAGAGACTCCAGATCAAATCAGATGGGTCCCTGGGTTTGCCCAGCAAGGCCTGAGACTGGGTGTTTTAGGCTTCTCTCCAACCCACAGGTGAGAACGGAGGAGACAAATGTTTTGATAATAAGACCGTTCCTAAAAAAAGAGAAATAGTTAGAACATGGAAACTTGTACTCATAAGTACAACTATTCAATTGAAATGTTTTCCAAGCCATGTTATTTTATCAAAGTATGAAAACTCTTCAATATTCTCCAAACTAACATAGATTTCAAAATCGATTCCCCCAATTGTAAAATCATTGTAAAGGGATTGGATTGTTCAATTAAGGTGTAACTGATTTTTATTTTATATAGTTATGACTCTGTGAACATGCAACTGTGAAATAAATTAGTCAAAATTCTAATTCGAAATTAACTATTTAAAAATTGCCTTAAGTTGAATTAAAGTAGGGAAGAAGAGGGGTGGAGTTTGGTCCATCTATGAGCAGCTGTTCTTTATAAACCAGTTGAATGTGAAACCCATTCAAAGAATATTTCCTTTCCCAAGGCAGCCTCTGCTCCTTCTGAGAACGTCAGCTGCAATTCTCCTCCGTTCAGCTGGAGAAGAGGCTCTCGTTTCTGCTCCCATTGCTAGTTCATCCAAGTTTGCTCGGGTTGGCCCCAAGTTTAGCAGAGTGCAATTCTTACCTCTGCAGGAAGCACCTGGATGAATAATACCTGAGAAATAGGTATAAAGAAGGTGTTCAAGATAAGCAGAAAAGGGAGTAGTCCTAGGAATCATATATAGTGACATATACATACTCTGATAATAAATTTACTTTGACCTTGACTTGGCTCTTTGTGCTATTTCACATTCCAATAAGACCACATGTAATCGGCAGCACATTGGGACGGCCCAATAGTGTAGTGGTTAGTGCAATTGCTTTACAGCGCCAGCAATTGTCAAACAGGGTTCAATTCCCGCTGCTGTGTGTAAGGGGTTTGTACATTCTCCTTGTGACCACGTGAGTTACTTCTGGATGCACTGATTTCCTCCCACATTTCACAGTATGATTAAAATTAGTCAGTTGCGGCATGCTACATTGGTGCCAGAAGCGTGACAACATTTGTGGGCTGCCCAGCACAATCCTCACTGATTTGATTTGATGTGTGATACATTTCAATGTTTCAATATGTGACAAAAAATCTTTAATGTCCATTAATTCAATTGATCAAGGATTAGTCCTTCACAAGTCATGGAGCTTAGTGCAAGATGATAAACTTTCTATCTGTTTCTCAAAAAGTAAATCAAGTTAAATAACCCATGTAATCCTAAACTCATCTTGTTCTTTCTTCATGACAATTCTTGGCATATTACAAGTGAAATATGCAAGTTTAATTGATCAGATAGGAACTCGATTAGAAAGAAAATCTGAGCATTCCCATGAACACATGAATTAAAAGTAGGAGGCCACTTGGTCCCTTGAGCCTGTTCTATCATTTAATAAGATGATGTCTGATACAATTGTAACTTTAACTTTAAATTCCTGTATACCTGCTATTACCTTTCATCCTTGCTCATTAAGAGTCTATTATTGCATTAAAAAATCAAAGATCCTGTTTCCAAAGCTATTCAGAGAGCAAGTGCACAAGACTCACAACCTTCTGAGAAAAAATATTTTGCCTCATCCCTATCTTAGTGGGCAATTCTTTATTTTTGAACGGTTACAGGCTATTCCACCAGGAGAAACATCGTCTCCAAATACAACCTGTCAGGACCACACCAAAACTTATATGCTTCAACTAGGTCCTCTTTCGGCCATCTAAACTCCAACAGGTACCAATTAAAACCTGTCTAAACTTTCCTAAGAAGATAACCTATCCAATCCAGACATTAGCCCACCTAAAGTTCTTTGCCCAGAAGCATTAAATCTGCCAGTTATTCTGCAGATTTTGCCTGACCTGCCAAGGATTCCTAGTATTTTCTGTTCTTTTCAGATCAGCCTAATAATCCTTTCCTGAGCTGCTTATAAATTTTAACTTGCTTCTTTTAATATGGAAGACACAATCCTGCAGATGAGAGCACATCAATGCCCCATCTAAATCATGGAATTATTGAAAAGTCCAGCACAGAAGTAGGTAGGCCCTTTGACCCATCCAGTCTATGCTGAGCTGTTTAAACTGCCCATGGTCCTCTGTCCTGGGCCAGTCTATCAAGTTGTCCCCAGGTGCAGTCCATTGAAGATCCTTTCTCTCCCAGGGATGAAGTCTGAAACTTAACTTCCCTATTTTTATGTTCAATCCGTCTAGTAATGAAAGATCAACTTCTGTAGCTTTTCTACTCACTTGCTGTACCTGAATACTAGACTTAAGCGTACATGCACTATGACACCCAGCATCTCAAAGTTTAACAAACGCTCAACATTATGCATTTCTTTTCAAATTTTAAATAGATATGATGTCTAACAAGAGGTGGGATCTGAATAGACAATAAGCCAGACTAGACAAAGGACCCAACTCCAGATGTAAGTGGACTAGATACAGGACCTGACAAGACATGGGACAGACTAACTGTAGGACATGGCAAGGAGTGAAGACTGATTAATTGTAGATAACTGGTCATAAGATTGTTATAAGGATTTACCCTTTAGTAATAATGATCAGAGAGGCACAGAGAGAATTTTTATTTTCTGACAAGTAATCTATATTGTCTCAACTAAAAAGCACATGAATTCACACAACTGGATACCTGTGTACACTCCAACTAAGTTTCCCTGACCCTCCATGAACAGTAAAAGAATAGAAAAGGTAATACGCAGAAAAGGGGTCTATGCTGGCCAGGCGTTCCTCATGGTCCCACTCTGATCTCCACATATTCTATGGGGTACTCCACATTCACAATGGTTAGTCTCTGGAGAGTTGTCACTCTTTGCATTTGAAGCTCTGAGTTCTTATATTGTTCCTCATCAGTTCAAATGATGCACTTCCATCCTGTTGACTCAAGGTCACCTGACCTACCTGGATCATCTTCTTGTTGGTTCTGGTCAAAGGCTACAACCAGCATCGTTCTATGGTCATAAACACATGAAAATCTGCAGGTGCTGGAAATCCAAAGCAGCACACAAAAAATGCTGGAGGAACTCAGCAGGTCAGATAGCATCTATGGAAAAGAGTAAACGGTTGACATTTCAGGCCGAAGCCATTCGTCAGAACCCTTCACAAGTCCTGATGAAGGGTCTCAGCCCAAAAGGTTGACTGTTTACTCTTTTCCATAGATGCTGCCTGGCCTGCTGAGGTCCCCCAGCATTTTGTGTGTGTTGTTCTGTGGACTCTGCCCTCAGCCTTGTGCCTTTGCTCTGTTTAACTCTGACTTGTTCAAACCAGTCAACCCAGGAGACCCAGACACTTAGTCTAATGAGATTACAGATTGCTTCTGCTGCAAGTCTACCACTTTACACAATAACTAGCCACTTGTCTGAGAATGGTCTCAGGTTTAGCAGGTCATTAGCTGAAACTCCTTGTGTCCACCTCCGATTGCTCTGATTAAGTTATCCCAGAGCAAAAATCAGTCCATCAAACAGTTCACAAAATGTCCACCTCCATCCCTGCATTCTATCTGGTCAACAGATCTAACCAGTCTGTCTAGACATGGGAACCTTATTTCTAATAGCAAATGAACAGACATAGAAGCTGACAAACAAGGGTTCCGCATCCTTTCATTCTTGCCTTAATAAATAAAAGGTTTATTGCTTCAGGAAACATAATACACCTAGGATTTGATTATTGCACCTTGGAATTATCCTTAATTTTAATCTTAAGGAAAATTGATTCAATTAAGAGTACATTCATTTTTTTAATGCAAACAGTTTTGGCTGAAATTTCAAAGTTCACATGTTCAAAGTAATTTTTATTATCAAAGTACATATATGTCACCATATACAAGCCTGAGATTCATTTTCCTGTAGGCATACTCAGCAAATCTATAGAATTGTAACTATATCAGGATCAATGAAAGATCAACCAGAGTGCAGAGGACAAGGAACACTGCAAATGCTAATATAGATAATTAGCAATAAACAATGAATTGAATTGAATTGACATGAGATAATGAGATAGAGTTTCTAAAGTGAGATCATTGGTTGTGGGCAAGTTTCAATGATGGGGCAAGTGAGTGTAGTTATCCCTTTTTATTCAAAAGCCTGAAGGTTGAGAGTTCTTGAACCTGTGGGGTAGAAAGTACTCTCCAGAAGTACCACTACAGTCAGTTATCAAGCATTGTCCTCAATGATTGGTCATCAGTGGGGGCAAATTTGAGAATGTAAGGGAGAGTGTATAAGTTCTGGCACCTACAACTGGCTATGAAGTCTCATTGGCAGAGATTTTTTTTCATACACCTTAGTTATATTAATATAATGGATGGGTAGGTCAAATAAAATGTACTACAATTGATTAGCTGAATAGTTTTAATTCTGTGCATTTGATTATTTTTGTCTGTAACTAACCAGCACTAAACTTCTAGTGTTCTCAGGGATGTAACACCATCTTTTTTTCAGATTTAGTGACAGATAATTTGTACGCATAGATATCTTTGATTTATTTCAAAATGTAATGAGCTGATAATGAATTAATTTTGTCTCAATGTACAGCTTAACAAAAGATTATCCCTTTGATTCACTGTGCCTTACTTGCACTTTGAATACTTACTAATACTCAAATGGTACCTAGTGTGCACATGATGATGTCATCAAATCCGCAAAAAAATGCTGCTTTGCATTTAACGATTGGGCAATGCATTTTAGTGTATTTCATCACGAGGATGTAGCTCCTTTAAGTTGATGAATAGCTGGGAAGTGCATGCTTCAGTTCCAGCTCTGCCAGGAGTAACCAAAGTGACCACTTCAGAATGACCGAGCTCATTGATGGGTTATATGCAATATATATAGATGAATAGAATGCGCTGCTAAATCACTGAGGCACTTTTATGTCAGAATTTTAAGAGAGAGTGCTGCACGAGGCTCCTGAATGGAGATGTTTCCAGAGCTGAGTGTGAAGGTGACATCACTCTTCTATCTACCTAATGTTTATCTGTTTACTGGTACTAAATAATGAAAGGAATTTGCTTTGGTCTTGTACATAAAACTGTCCATTTATCTTTTTAATTTACAAGCTGCTAATTCAATTTCAAGGGCACAAAGGGTAAAATCTACATTTCCTGATATTGCCATTTTGTTAGGAAAAGAACAGCTTATTCACTTGTTCATCTAAAGAAAAGTTTCATTTGGACAATGCGTTTGAAAATATAAGACATTTCAAATGGTGACACAGTTGTGGGAAATACATTGGTCAATTAGAGAACACATATTTTCCAAGCTAGCAACATAATCATGACCAGCTAATGCTTTTACAGAAATAAAAACAGAAAAAGCTGGGATTTCAGTGGATGTAGTTGTGTTTTGGTGGAAAACTATTTTAAATTTAAGAAATTTAAACTGAAGACATTTTGAACTATTTTCAATTGCAAAATGTTTTGGTGACTAACTATTTCAAATGTAGACGTTTCCAATAGACAGTTTTTACCTTTTGTTTTATGCCCATTGAAAAGTATAATGAAAGTTTATTGACTTGAAACTTAAATTTGTTTCTCCCTGTACAGATGCTGCTCAATCAGTTGTGTTTTCCCAGCATTTAAAGTTTTTTCTTTATTTTTTATTTCAGATTTTCTACAACTGTATTGTTTTGTTTTAACTTTATTTTGTCTACTCCAGAGCAAGAATTGCAAAGAGGTAACATTCACAGATAGTATTGAACTTGTATGAGCCGTTGCTAAAGTTTTATCATTAGATAATTTGAGGCTGATGACAGGGAAAGGTACATGTGTAATATTGAAACTTTAAACTTGGCACTCTTCAGTCTGCCCTCTGTTATTATTTTCCCTTGTGCTACATGCCTCAGTGCACTATTGTAATGAAATAATCCGTATGGATGGCATGCAAAGCAAAGTTTTTGACTGAACTCCCATACATATGGTGATGATCAACCAATTTAAACTTCTTTAAGATTTACATAAAGATACAACCAGAGAAGATCAGGGGACAATGGAGACAAAATGCAAATCCACCCAATAACACTTTGTCATGGTTCTCTTTGGAATTTAGTTTGGGAAATCTCAACTTTATTTCTAAGCTTTCTGAGAAAGTATATCTAAATTGTTCTCAAGTTCTAAAACTGAATGGCAACTATTCTGAAGACTGTACAAAAGGTTATTGTTCAGGTAAATTTGTAAACCCCAGATGCCGTATCAGGTGTGCTGGCAATCAGCAGAAAGCTAAAATATTTTCCTTTGGGAAGAGAGACTCGAAGGACTGACTCCCAGAGTAACAAAATGGAGGCTTGGGAATAAGTCAGCTATGTAGGGAATTCTGTAAGACATATGAATGCCCAAAGACAGAGAAGAAACAATTATACTTAGTTCACTAAATACTTTGCATCATCTTGTTTCTTAAAACTAGTGGAAAACAAGAACTGATTCTCAATGGAAACACAATTTTACATGTAATTTAAAGTAAAGCAGTCAGGTTGAAATATATTTAGTTAACTTTGGCAGACTAATTATGTAAATAGTTAATTCATTATTTTAGCAATGTTTTGCCCTATTTAAAGTAGAATATCAATGAGCTTCTTAAGAGCACTACATTAAATAATTCTTTTCATGGCAATTTGAAGGTCAGTATTTTATGCCCTTGATGTCTGGAAATATTCATGGGAGATGATGAATTTTAATAATTTAAACATTTTATATGTTACCATGCAGTTAAACTACTTCCCGCAGAAGCTCATTACTGTATCACATATGAAGCTCTTGAAGGAAGGTGCTTTAAGGTAAAGGAGGATATGAGGGAGCTATAATGGCTACAATCTGTCATTTCTGAAATATTATTCTCGAAATGATTGCACAATTCAATATGTGAAATACACATTTCTGATGGACCTTTGCCTTTCAGGATTATATGGTTCAATTTTCTTCTGATGTGCTGAGCCACATTTTGCAATAGCTTCTTGTGATTTTGAATTCAAGTTGGTGAAGGTTGATCATGCTTTCTACTTTGAGAAGTCCAGGTAGATCAGAGTCAGATATTCAGCAAAATAAACTCTTTTTATTCTAGTGACAAGCTTCAACAGTCTCTGAAAAGTTTTCCTCCTGCATCTACACATTTTTTTCCTTATTTGCTTTTCTAATCGTTCAGTTTGTAGTCCATTGCCACTAGTGAATTAATTTTATTTCTGGATTCCCTAAAATGCCCACCCTTTCTTCCTTTGAGAGGCTTCAAAACAACGCTACCTTTCCCCAAAGTTTGAGTCACTTGTCCTCAGGATGTGTGGAAGTTTGGACCAAATGGGCCATCTCTCAAAAAATTGAAGAATATGATGTAGTATTGAGATGTAATATTGAAAAGCCAGTGAGTTTAAAGTCTTACATACACCTCATCTAGCCCTTGTGTAGATCAGTATCAAATGTCACGTAGAACTTTCCTGTGAAAGGCCTTATTAAATGGCAAAGTGGAATCAATGGCCTGAGTCACTTGCCAGTGTCTCTAATTTGCATGTATCTATTGTGTCAACAATATCATGGTGATGCAAATTGACGTCAGCCACTTTAGCAATTTTCTATAGCAATGAACAACTTTAACACTGCGTAACCACGTGTGAACACCAGTACAAGGTGTTGGAAGTTTTGCTGTTCTGGCTATGCAGCACTGAACTTTACAGGAGCTAAATTTCAAGCCAGTAGTGAATTGTATCAGTAACAATATATTTATACCTCACAAGTAACGTGACATGTCCAGCCAGGTGACAACAAGGCAGACTGTCAAATCTGTTAATTGACACAGATACGTGTCGACAACTTTCATTTTTAACTTCTCAGGAGCAAAAATCAGGGAAGTCCAACTGAACTCATCTCTTTCACTAACAAAAAGACTCTGCAGAGGAAGTGTTTCTTGTAGCAGTAAAATTCCATCTTCCCCAGAACACACAGATGCAATTCTACACTGTCATCATAGAGAGCATCCTCACATCAGCCATTACTGTCTGGTTTGGTGCACCATCCTCTCACAGTATACAAAACTACAGCGAACTGTCAGGTCAGCAGAGAGGATCATTGGCTGCGGTCTGCCATCACTGTGGAACTTGTATGTCTCCAGGACAAAGCAGCGGGTTGGAAAAATTGTGGTCACTACCTGCCCTGCAAAATGTCTTTTCAAAAAGCTGCCTTCCGGAAAGCGCTGTAGGGCTAGTAAAACAAAAGCTTAATACCATCTTTAAAGTTTACTCTGATCAAACAGGCAGTTAACCTGATCAACAATTCTAGTTAGCCCCTCCCCCACCTCCTCGATCTAATACCCATGTCATGGCACTGCATTGTAAAAACTTTAAACCACTGTTTACTGTTGTTGTTTACATTGTAAATGTGTGCTATTTTTGTATTTATGCACATTTTACTCCATATTTGTACTTTAATGTCAAACTTTATTTTTGCATACAGTTTTTTATTCGAATGATTTAAAATCAAATCATTAGAAAGAGGTGACATAGGGACAGAAGGTGTTGAATCATTGTGGGTAGAGCTAAGGAACTGCAAGGGTAAAAAGACCCTGTTGGGAGTTGTCCCCCCAAACAGTAGTAAGGATGTGGCCTACAAATTACAATGGGAGATAGAAAATGCATGTCGAAAGGGCAATGTTACAATTGTCAAGGGGGACTTCAATATGCAGGTAGATTGGGAAAATCAGGTTGGTGCTGGATTCCAGGAGGGGGTATTTCTAGAATGCCTATGAGATGGATTTTTAGAACAGCTCATTGTGGAGCCCACCAGGGGATCAGCTATTCTGGATAGGATTTTGTACAATGAACTGGAATTGATCGGAGAGCTTAAGGTAAAAGAACCCGAAGGGATAGTGATCATAATATGATCAAATTCACCCTTAATTTTGAGAAGTAGAACCTAAAGTCAGATGTATCATTATCACAGTGGAGTAAAGGGAATTACAGAGGCATGAGAGAGGAGTTGGCCAGAAGTGAAAAGAACACTGGCAGGGATGACGGCAGAGCAGCAATGGCTGGAGTTTCTTGAAGCAATTCAGAATGCACAAGATATATACATCCCAAAGAGGAAGACTTATTCTAAAGGAAAGATGACACAACTGTAGCTAATACCATAAAAGCCAAAGAGAGAGCATATAATAGAGCAAAGATTAGTGGGAAGTTAGAGGATTGGGAAGCATTTAAAAACCAACAGCAGGCAGCTAAATAAGTCATTAAGAAGAGAAAGATGGAATACGAAAATAAGCCAGTCAATAATATTGAAGAGGATACCAAAAGTCTCTTCAGACACATAAAGTGTAAAAGAGAGGCAAGAGTAGATACTGGACCATTGGAGAATGATGCTGGAGAGGTAGTAATAGGGGACAAGGAAATAGCAGATGAACTGAATAAGTATTTTGTATCAGTCTTCACTGTGGAAGACACCAGCAGTATGGTGTAAGTTCCAGGTGTCAGAGGTCATGAAATGCGTGAAGATACCATGACTAGAGTGAAGGTCCTTGGGAAATTAAAGGTCTGAAGGTAGGTAAGTCACTTGGACCAGATGGTGTACTCCCTAGAGTTCTGAAAAAGATGCCTGAAGAGATTGTGGAGGCATTAGTAATGACCTTTCAAGAATTATTAGATATTGGAATGGTCCAGGAAGATTGAAAAATTGGAAATGTCACTCCACTCTTTTAGGAGGGGGAGAGGCAGAAGAAAGGAAACTATAGGCCAGAGTCTGAGTTCAGTGGTCGATTATTAACGATGAGGTCCCAGGGTACTTGGATGCACATGAGGACGTAGTCAGCATGGTTTCCTCAAAGGAAAATCTTGCTTGATAAAACTGTTGGAATTCTTTGAAGAAGTAACATCAGGATAGGCGAAGGATGATTGGTTGATGTTGTGTACTTGGATTTTCAGAAGGCCTTTGACAAGGTGCCACACATGAGGCTGCTTAACAAGCCATGAACTCATGGTTTTACAGGAAAGATTCTAGCATGGATAAAGCAGTGGCTAATTGGCAGGAGGCAAAGAGTGGGAATAAAGAGAGCCTTTTCTGGTTGGTTGCCAGTGACTAGTGATGTTCCACAGGGGTCTATGTTGGGAACGATTCCTTTTACGTTATATGTCAATGATTCAGATGATGGAATTGATGGCTTTGTTGAAAAGTTTTCAGACGATATGGAGGGGTAAGCTGTTTTGAGGAAGTAGAGAGGCTACAGAAGGACTTAGACAGATTAAGAGAATGGGTAAAGAAATGGCAGATGGAATACAGTGTTGGTAATTGTATGGTCATGCCCTTTGATAGAAGAAATGAAAGTGTTGACTATTTTCTAAATGGAGAGAAAATACAAAAAAAATGAGACACAAAGGGACTTGGGAGTCTTTGTGTAGGATTCCCTAAAGGCTAATTTGCAGGTTGAGTCTGTGGTATGGAAGGTAAATGCAATGTTGGCATTCATTTCAAGAGGACTAGAATATAAAAGTGAGGATGTAATATTGAGATTTTATAAAGCACTGGTGAGGCCTCTCTTGGAGTATTGTGAACAATTTTGGGCCCTTTAACTTAGAAAAGATGTGCTGAAACTGGAGAGGTTTCAAAGGAGGTTGATGAATATGATTCCAGAATTCAATGGCTTGTCATCCAAAAAGCATTTGATGGCTCTGCACCTGTATTCACTAGAATTCAGAAGAATGAAGGGTGACCTAACTGAAACTTGTCGAATGGTGAAAGGTCTTGTTGGAGAGGATGTTTCCTATGGTGGGACTGTCCAATACCAGAATCAGAATAGAGGGGGTGTTTTTTTAGAACGGAGATGAGGAGGAATTTCTTTAGCCAGAGAGTGGTGAATCTGTGGAATTCTGTGGAGGCCAAGTCTTTATGTATATTAAGGCAGAGATTGAAAGATCCTTGATTAGTCAGGACATGAGGAGATATGGAGAGAAGGCAGGAGATTGGGGCTGAGAGGAAAATTAGATCAGACATGATGAAATGGTGGAGAAGACTTGATGGGCAAAATGGCCTAATTCTGCTCCTATATCGTGTGGTCTTATGCTCTTTATTTTGTACAATTGTTGAATGATTTTTTTTGTTGTATGCCATGCCAACACACCACAGTGCAAACAAGAGAAAATCTGCAGATGCTGAAAATCTGAGCAACACACACAAAATGCGGGAGGAACTCAGGAGGCCAGGTAACATCTATGGGAAAAAGTACAGTTGACGTTTCAGGCCAAAACCCTTCAGCAAAACTGGAAAAAAAAAGCTGAGGAGTAGATTTGAAAGAAGGGGAGAGGGGAGAGAGATAGGAGAAACTTGGAGGAGGAGGGATGAAGCAAAGAGCTGGAAAGTTGATTGGTTGAAGAGACAGAAGGCGATGGGAGGGGGGAGGAGCACCAGAGGGAGGTGTTGGGCAGGCAGGGAGATAACATGAGAGAGGGACAAGGAGATGGGAAATAGTGAAGGGCAGGGGGCGGAGGTGGTGTAAAGGCATTACTGGAAGTTTGAGAAATCGATGTTCATGCCATCAAGTTGGAGGCTACCCTAAGGGAACATAAGGTGTACACCACAGTACATTCCTAATACATGCAAAGTATATGGCAAATAAAGTTGATCCTTGATCTTTGATCCTGATGATGTCATACAACTCCAACAGCAATATGAACTCTGATTTGAATGAGAAAACTCTCCACATAAACTACCAATTGAAGTGAAATAGAAGAAGATCTATGAATGGAAGGAGTGATTCCAGGAAAGTTTCTTTTTCTATCCTTTTGTGAAGCCCAGTGCAATAGAAAGAGCTTTACAAGGAGAAGTTAGCTTTCTATATCCTGGGATCGCCTTCCATAAACTCTCAGCAAACCCTCTTCCTGTGACTTAACCTCATTACTAGCCATTTTGTTTCTTTTCACTTCTAGCCTTATTCTTGTCTCACACTGTCTAAGATGCATGATTAGGATGTGATACGCATACACCAAGATCAAAGTGCCATTACTTCAAACAGTTTTAGCTCAGGATTTTTGACACCGTCTACTCTTAAGCAGAAAGTTGCAAGCAAGCCCCACAAACTAGGAAGTGTCAAGGCTTCAGGCTGTGTAGCTAAACGTGCCTTTACTGTCAAACTACAGGAAACAGGACATGAGTTTCCCTGTTACGGTGCAGAAGATGTCAAGTTGCAATGTTGTAGGATTGCCTGAGGCTGCTCTCACTGAGACATCTTCCTCCTTTAATTGCATTGAAGGAGAGAGTTGACAGAACAGGAGTGTCAGATTCTCAACAGCTGATAACTCTGCAGTATCTTTAAAGTACAGTACTGGTGTATGATCTATGTGCACTTGACCTTTTCTGAAGGGAGGTGAGCAATGCAAAAAGTATCCCAACTCCCTTGCCTGTGTTCTCTTCGTGTGTGCGCAAGTTACTGACTGGAGCCAACTGGGAGGAAGCATGTGCAGAGCTTTAATTGGAAATGGAATTGGTTTATTATTGTCACGTTTTCAGACACAGTGAAAAACTTAGTTTTCCAAGCCATCCACAAAGATCATTTCAAAACACCAGTACATTGGGGTGTCACTGGGGAAGAACAATAAAATAATGCAGAAGGTGGTGTTACAGTTGCAGAGAAAATTCAGCTAGACAACGTGCGAGGGCTATGACAAGGTAGATTGAGGTCAAGAATTCATTTTTAACTTAAAAGGGGACTGTTCAAGAGTCTCAGCAGGATAGACGCTGTTCTTCAAGGATTCAAGGTACATTTAATATCAAAGTATGTATGCAGTATACAACCCTGAGATTTGTCTTCCTACAGACAGCCACGAAACAAAGAAGAATCATGGATTCCATTCAAAGAAAAACATCAAACTCCCCCCATGTGCAAAACAAAACCAAATTGCACAAACGGCAGCAAAAAACGAGTGAAAAACACAGGATATAAAACACAAAATCGAAAGTGCCCAGGTATATTCAGTTCAGCTCAGTTTGTTTTCTTCAAGTTGCTCCAATTCAAAGTCACAAAAAAAGGAGCAACCAGAGACACATCGTCACATGAACTACAGAGTCCGATTCACAAACCCCGTTGATTAAACTCCAACAACATCAGGAGAGAGAGACCATTCGAACACAGGGACCTTCCGCTGGGAGTGGAGAGTGTGAGACAGTCACACGCAGCCGCCTTCCTCTGGCAGCAGTGAGTGAAAGGCTGATAGATGGCACTGTACACCCACTCACCTTCTGCACTCACCTTGATGATTTCAATCTTCCTCGGCGCTTTTATTGATGAGATTAGCGAGAAATGGTGTCTATCATGGGCTTGTGCCCTGACTACAGGCTTCTTGGTCTTGAGGCCACACGCTTCACTCGAAACCTTACCAAACACACTCACAGACAGCAAAGCGACAGATGGCTCAATCAACAAAGGCACACCACCAAAATGTAGACCACAGGCTCCCACAGTAGCAGAACCACATTTGAAAGAAAACAGCAACATGAAAGAATGAAAAAAGTAGTTTGTGAACTGTCTGGACGATGTAGCCCTTATTGTGTTGTTTGTTAGCGCCACCCTCTTCTGGAAAAAATTCTTCCATAAGCCTGATGGTGAAGCTTCTGTAAATTCAACCGATGTAAGGGAGTAAATGAGAGAATATCCTGGATAGGAAGGAACTTTGATTATGCTGGCTGCTTTTTTGAGGCAGCAGGAAGTGTAGACACAGTCCGTTGAGGGGAGGTTGGTTTCGTGAAGGACTGAGCTGTGCCCACAGCTCTCTCTTTAATTTCTTGCAGTCTTGGGCTGAGCAGTTGCTGTACCAAATGCTGATGCATCTGGAAAAGATGTTTTCAGCCTGCAAATGGAATTAAATAGAATTCTTTTGTCTTTATCTTTGAAGGAATTGGCAAATGCTATTATTGTAAATTGAAGCTTAGAATTACTTGGCATCCTTCACAACCTTAGGGTGTCCTTCAGTGGCTTAAATGCCAATTAAGTGCTTTTGAAATGTACTCACAGTCTACAGGAGGAATTCTGATGGATGAACCAAACATTGGGTTATTAAGCTTCCTTACCCATTTCTACTGTGGAAAGATATTTATGTTTAATTTGATTTTCAGAGCAACGATGACCTTAAAGATAATGTTCCAGCGACTTTGTGGTCCAAAGAATGTAATGATATGTGTCATTAAATGAAAGTTAATAATAAGCATTGCACACAACATTAAAAGACTGTACAGAAGCAGCAGGTATAAAATTTATAAACAAGACAAATTCTGCAGATGCTGGAAATCCAGAATAACACACACAAAATGCTGGAGGAACTCAGCAGGTCAGGCAGCATCTATGGAAATGAAGGAACAGTTGACATTTTGGGCTGAGACCCTTCTAGAAGACTGGAAAGGAAGGGGAAGACACCAGAATAAAAAGGTGGGGGGGGGGGGGAGAAGGGAAAGAGGATATCTAAGAGGTGATTAGTAAAGCCAGGTGGGTGGGAAAGGTATAGGGCTGGAGAAGAAGGAATCTGATAGGGCAGGAGAGTGGACCATAGGAGGAGGGAACCCAGGAGTAGGTGACAGACAGGTGAGAAGAGATAAGCTAGAGTGTGGAATAGAAGAAGAGGGGAGAAATTGATATTCATGCTATCAGGTTGGAAGCTACCCAGATGGATTATAAGGTGTTGCTCCCCCACCCTGAGGGTGCCCCCTTCATGGCACAAGAGGAGTCTATGGACCGAAATGTCAGAATGAAAATTTATTACACCAAGAACTGCAGTATCATAGAAGGGTGAGCAGCTCTCACGTAGTCCTTAAATTTATTCTTATTATTGCTGGACATCACCAGCTAAAGACTCCAGACACCAGTAAAGAATCTGCACCTTTTCATGAGCGTTGTCTGCAAAGTGTAGATGTAAATCATGAACAGTTTCATTAAGACCATGACACACAGATGCAGAATTAGTCTACTTGGCCTATTCTCTGCCATTTCATGGGCTGATTTATTATCCCACTCGTACCCATTCTCCTGCCCTCCCTTGTAACCTTTGACGCTCAGATCAATCCGGAAGCCATCAACCTCTGCTTTAAGTATAGTCAGTGACTTGTGGCAATGAATCATCCTCTGGCTAAACACCTTCCTCCTCATCTCCATTCTAAAAGGTCACTCTTCTATTCTGGGGCTGTGTCCTCTGGTCTTAGACTCATCCTCTCCACATCGATTCTATCTAGGCCTTTCAACATTCAATAGGTTTCAATGAGATCCCACCTCATTCTTCTAAACTCCGGTGAGCACAGGTCCAGAGACATCAAACACTGCTCATACATTAACCCCTTCGTGACTGGAATCGTCTCATGAACCTCTTCTGGACCCTCTCCAGTGCCAACACATCCTTTCTTATGCCATCATGACGACTGTGTCTAGTTCATTTGTGATGTGAAACCAATACACTGAGTAGCATGTGAACCCATTTTCAGTCCTTCCTTCCTGTAAAACCAATGAGTGAAATCTCCCAAAGCCACATTCCTTTTAGAGGGATACAGCCCAAACACTAGCAAAAGGGACTGGCTTGGATGGGTATATTGGGTGGCATGGACCAGTTGGGCAGAAGGGCCAGTTTCCATACTGATTGCCTCTATGTCCATATAAAACCATAGCAACATAAAATAGTCTTTCCTAAGGATCTCTGGTTTCTTCAGCATAATTTCTTCATCATTTTCTTTAAGAAATAATGCTAGTTTGAGGATACAACAGTCTTTTAAAACTTCAAACATCTGAGGCCTCTGCAGGGCAAACCTGTGGGAGAAGAAATTCACTGCAGGCAATTGCAGCAAATGTGCAAGTGGGAGTCAGCTGTCAACTAAACACAAGGCTCCAGTGACCCCATCAAAAGGAATATTAAGCAGAGCATAAACAGGGGCACCATAGCCCACGCCTGATCTCCAATGCCTAATTGGAAGTGAGGAAAAGTATTTATAAACACACAAGATTCTGCAGACACTGGAAATCCAGAGCAACACACACAAAATGCTGGAGGAACTCAGCAGGTCAGGCAGTATCTATGGAAGTGAATAAAGAATCGACATTTTGGGCTGAGACCTTTGTCCTGATGAAGAAGTATCTAGATCCTTTTTATTTTTTAGTGTTTCTGCCCATTTTTGTTCGATGTCCCATTCATGGCAATTCATCCCAGTGCAGCTATCACCTCCTCATCATATCTCATGCATGATCAACTTATTAGAGTCATAGTCATAAAGCCTACAACACAGAAATGAGCCTGTCGGCCTATCTAGTCCGTCCAAAACTGTTATTCCGCCTAGTCCAACTGACTCGCACTTGAACCATAGCTCTCCATACTTCCCCCATCTGTGTACGTATCAAAACTTCTCTTAAATGTTGCAATTGAACCCACATTCACCACTTCCACTGGCAGCTCGTTCTACACTCACACCATCCTCTGAGTGAAGAAATTCTCCCTCAGAATGATTTAAATATTTCATCTTTTACCCTTAACCTTTGACCTCTAGTCTCACCCAACCTCAGTGGAAAAAGGCTGCTTGCGTTGTCAGAGAATGAGTTGAAAGGTTGTGACCTATGACCTTACACTAAAACATGGACCAAATCACTCAGCAAATCAAGAACTATGCATGATTGAAATGGATTCAGTTGGGAAAAAGCTTAAATTCTCTTCTCATTACTACCACCAGGGAGGAGGTGCAGGAGCATCAATATTTTAGAAAGCTTCTCCCTCTCTGCCTTTGGATTTCTGAACAGTCTATGAACACATGAAGGCAACCTGGTAGACCTGCTAAAGCCTAAGACTACCTTGGGCCATATTTGATTTTTTTCTCTCAACTTGCACTAGTGCATTTATGTGTATTCTTCTGTTACTTATGTGCAAGTGTAAATTATAATATATGCTAATTTAAAGTTATGTTAACACATGTTTTATAATATACTGTGCTGCTGCTGCAAAAAGCAAATTTTTGTCAGATTTATACCCTGCTCTGACAATAAACTTGAACTCAAACCTAAGGCAAAGTTAACCCCATTCTTTAATAACAAACCAAATACACTGATGCATCAAAAATACAGTTCCAGTTAAGGATTTTTAAATTTAATATGATAGATACATTATGGTAGATAGTAGTCTAGAATTTCATCAAGATGACTTGCATTAATTATATGCCAATAGAAATAGATGTGCCCCACTGATGGGTATTAACATCTAATTTTTCAATGTCAGTTTATTGCACTTCAGTCGTGTGGGAAAAAGAAGAATTGATTTCAATAAGTTACTACTTGGCACCACGGTAGTGTAGTGGTTAGTGGGCATCGGATTTCAGAGTTCAGTTCCGACACTGTCTGTAAGGAGTTTGTACGCTTCTCCCTGTGAACATATGGGTTTCCTCCGGCGGCTCACGTAGTCCAAAGTCGAACCAGTTAGTGGGTTAGTTTGTCATTGTAAATTAGACCAGGTGGGCTGCTGGATGGTGCAGTTCATTGTGTCAGTGGGGCCTGTTTCATGCTGTATCTCTGAATAAAAAAAATGTATCAAGTTTTGTCAGAGTCAAAGAGTAACACAATACAGAAATAGGCCCTTTGGCCTGACTGATCCACGCAACCTTTGATCCTCCCTGCTTTCCTGGGTTCAGCCCATACCCCTCCAAGCCCTTCCTCTCCATGTACCTATAATACCCCCTAAGTGTTGCAATTGTACCCGGCCTGAACACTTCCTCCGGCAGCTCACTCCTGCTGCTAATTTGTCATGAAAACTACAACTCTCTTTCGTTACGGAGAGCTAATCCCATCTTAGTTTGTGCACGCACCCAGCAGAATCCCTTTAAAGAGCATAAAATGTCAGGTTAATTAAATCATGCAAATAAATTAATAAGTCATTCTCTATAATTGATGTGTTTCCTGATCAAACAAAGGGGTCTGCCAAAAACAAAGTCAGCCAAGTCTATTGTGTGATGTGAACATTAATGCAGAATTTGGACTTTGATCCCTTCAAGCACATCAAATGAACTGGCAAAGCTAATTACAGCAATATAGAGAAATAGATGAAGGATCCCTGGAGGACCAACTCAACTTCTAAGCTAAATGCAGGGAGGGAGTTAACAAGATTATTAACGCTAATTTTTAGCCAACTGCCAGGATTAATTTCTTTGGCACTTTGAAAAATGCCAGTGTAAATTTCATATTTAATTTAAAAATCTGGAAGCTGCTGTCTTGTTTTCTTACGGCAAATCTGTCATTTTCTGATATGTTATACCAAGGATCTGAACAAGGTCATAATAGTAGCTTCCTTACAGTGTTGCTATTTGTTAGCTGTAGTGGAGGGAAGTAACACTGATGTGAGATTTTCTTTAACTGTCCCACACACAAAAAAAAGCTGTAAGCACCTTGTTAGTGTTTCTTTACAACCATTTAGTTTGAAGATTTTTATCAATGGGGCAAAGTGAAGGGAAATCAGTAGCAGATGCACAGTTAGGTTAATCGGCTACAGTAATTACCCCCTTACTGTAGATAAATTGGAAAAGGATCAAAGTAGAAATGAAGGGCATATTAGGGGAAATGTTTCAGGCAAAAGAGAAATAAGGAGAGGTAAATTTGGACAGGTGGATGGCCTTGCTGAGAGCTGTCACAGGTCTCCTGGGCTGAAATGTTTCCTTCTGTGTTGTAAGTAGAAAAGTAATGTAATCAAGTCTAAATCTTGTTCTGAAGCTTCCCATCAGGCCATGCATTCTTACTGCTTCTGCCCTGTCAAACCCCTTCAGAACTTTGCATAACTCAATAATGTATGTATTTCTTCAGGATATACACTCAGTGGCCACTTTACTAGGCACAGACTGCTGTGTGTGAAAATCCCGGAAGATCAGCAGTTTCTGAGATACTCAAAAACTGTCTGGCACCAATGATCATTCCACAGTCAAAGTCACTTAGATCACATTTCTTCCCCATTCTGATGTTTTGTCTGAACAACAACTGAACCTTTTGACCATATCTTCATGTTTTTATGCAATGAGTTGCTGCCACATGATTGGCTGATTAGATATTTGCATTAACAAGCTGGTGTACAGGTGTACCAAATAACATAGTCACTGCATGTAATACTATGCAGTAAGATACCTTAGTTACTTAACTTTGTTCAGAGAATAGCGCAATTAACATAAAAGCTACCAATGATGGTAAAGGATAAAAATGATCAAAATGCATCATCGGGAGGTTTATCCTCTCAAGTGTCCCTCTGAGTGATTCATTGTTAAAAAACAGGCCAAATGTGTTGCATTTTTAAAATATCATTCACTATTACTAAAGCACTGCGCCAGGAACTTATAAAACACACAGTTATAGGAAATGCATAAAATTTAATGAAGGTATAATTGGCAGATTTTAATAAAATTTTAAAGAAAGATTTGTATTTATATGGTGTTTTTAAAGAAATGCTGAAAAATCATTTCACAGCCAATTAAATCTTTTCGAAGTATAGTCACTGTTGCAATGCAAAAACACTGCTATAATGTGCAAATTATTCATGACTGCATGGCTAATTCCTTCTGCAATAACTAAAATTGCATCTTTAAGCTGTAAAATCATTTTAAATGTAATGAATGCTATGATTAGATGCAAGAATATATTTCATTTCATACTTTCTTTGTCAAGTCAAGTCAAGTTTATTGTCATTTTGACAGTAAAAACGGAACAACGTTCCTCCAGGACCCTGGTGCTACATGAAACAACACAAAACTACACTAGACTATGTGAGACAGCACAAGGCTACACTAGACTACGTAAAACAACATAAAAACTGCACTAGACTACAGACCTGCACAGGACTACATAAAGTGCACAAAACAGTGCAGGGCAGTTCAATAATTAATAAACAAGACAATAGGCACAGTAGAGGACAAATTACAATATAATAATAAATGATGTAGGTGTCAGTCTAGACTCTGAGCATTGAGGAGTCTGATGGCTTGGGGGAAGAAACTGTTGCACAGTCTGGTCGTGAGAGCTCAAATGCTTTGGTACCTTTTGCCAGATGGCAGGAGAGAGAAGAGTTTGTATGAGGGGTGCGTGGGGTCCTTCACAATACTGTTAGCTTTGTGGGTGTAGCGTGTGGTGTAAATGTCTGTAATAGCGGGAAGAGAGACCCCGATGATCTTCTCAGCTGACCTCACTATCCGCTGCAGGGTCTTGCGATCCGAGATGGTGCAATTTCCGAACCAGGCAGTGATGCAGCTGCTCAGGATGCTCTCAATACAAACTCGGTAGAATGTGATGAGGATGGGGGGGGTGGGAGACGGACTTTCCTCAGCCTTCGCAGAAAGTAGAGACGCTGCTGTGCCTTCTTTGCTATGGATCTGGTGTTGAGGGACCAGGCGAGATTCTCCGTCAGGTGAACACCAAGAAATTTGGTGCCCTTTACGATCTCTACTGAGGAGCCATCGATGTTCAGCGGGGAGTGGTCGCTCCGTGCCCTCCTGAAGTCAACAACCATCTCTTTTGTTTTGTTCACATTCAGAGACAGGTTGTTGGCTCTGCACCAGTCCGTTAGCCGCTGCACCTCCTCTCTGTAAGCTGACTCGTCGTTCTTGCTGATGAGATCCACCACGGTCGTGTCATCGACGAACTTGATGATGTGGTTCGAGCTGTGTGTTGCAGCACAGTCGTGGGTCAACAGAGTGAACAGCATAAATCCAAGTTTATCTGATCAGTGTTTCCGATGTAAACAAGAAACTGGTACATTTTTACATTCTACATGGTCTTGTTCTAAAATTTAACCTTTTTGGACAAATTTAAGACTTTTATTGGAACAAATTACGGGAATAAAACTTCCTCATAATCCAATATTACTTTTACTAGGTGATATTGAAGGGACAAAACCGAAACTCAAACTTAATAAATATCAGAAAGAATTTATAAAAATTGCGCTGGCTGTAGCTAAAAAGGCTATTGCAATTACTTGGAAATCAGATACATATTTAAGTATAGATTGTTGGAAAAAAGAAATCTATGGCTGTATTCCATTAGAAAAAATTACTTATAACTTAAGAGATAAATATGAAACATTTTTGAAAATCTGGGGCCCTTATTTACAAAAGACAGGATTAAATATATAGGTGCTCTGAAGAGAAATAATGGTTACTTGGGGAAAGAAATAAATACATATACTAAAGTTATTAAGAACTCCATGGAGCATGTGGAGACCTTCCAACAACCAGGCACTCTTTCTTTCTTTCTTTTCTTTTTTTCTTAATTTTTTTCATATAGGGAAGTTAGGGGGGAGGGATTAAGGGGAGGGGGGAAGGGTCACATACTTTTTTTTTTCTACACTTGTAATCATTTAAAAATTCAATTAAATAAAAATTAAAAAAAAAACAGAGTGAACAGCAGTGGACTGAGCACGCAACCCTGGGGGGCCCCCGTGCTCAGTGTGATGGTGTTGGAGATGCTGCTCCCAATCCGGACTGACTGAGGTCTCCTAGTCAGGAAGTCTAGGATCCAGTTGCAGAGGGAGGTGTTCAGGCCCAGTAGGCTCAGCTTTCCAATCAGTTTCTGAGGGGTGATTGTGTTGAATGCTGAACTGAAGTCTATGAACAGCATTTGAACATACGTGACTTTTTTGTCCAGGTGGATTAGGGCCAGGTGAAGGGTGGTGTTGATGGCGCCGTCTGTTGAACGGTTGGGACGATACACGAGCTGGACCAGTGAGGGGGGCAGCAGGGTCTTTATGTGCCTCATGACAAGCCTCTCGAAACACTTCATGAGGATGGAAGTGAGAGCAATCAAGGAGATGTTGAAGATGTCAGTGAGAACATCTGCTAGCTGGTCTGCACATCCTCTGAGCATGCTGCCAGGAATATTGTCTGGTCCAGCAGCCTTCCGTGGGCTGACCCTGCACAGGGTTCTCCTCACATCAGCCACGGAGAGACACAGCACCTGGTCATTTGTAGGAGGGGTGGATTTCCTCGCCGCCATGTCATTTTCCACCTCAAAATGGGCGTAGAAGTTGTTCAGCGCATCTGGGAGGGAGGCATCACCCGCACAGTCAGGTGATGTTGTCCTGTAATTGGTGATGTCCTGGATGCCCTTCCACATGCGTCGCATGTCACCGCTGTCCTGGAAGTGGCTGTGGATTAGCTGGACGTGTGCACGCTTTGCCCCTCTGATGGCTCGGGACAGTTTGACCCTTGCTGTTGTTAGAGCTGCCTTGTCACCTGCTCTGAAGGCGGAGTCGCGGGTCCTCAGCAGCGCACGCACCTCCGCTGTCATCCATGGCTTATGGTTAGCACGTGTAGTGATGGTCTTGGACACAGTGATGTCATCGATGCACTTGCTGACGTAGCCAGTCACTGATGCCGTGCACTCCTCTAAGTTGGTAGAGTTGCCATCGGTTGCAGCCTCCCTGAACATGTGCCAGTCAGTGTGCTCAAAGCAGTCTTGAAGAGCAGAGATGGCTTCTGCTGGCCAGGTTTTCACCTGCTTCTGAACTAGTCATTTAATACTGTAACTCATCAGGGTGATTGATAAGTGCATAGCCTAAGGTAGAAGGAGATGAGTTATTAACTTCAAACTTTCTGCATAATCACTCAAAGTTCATACCTTAGGCCATGAACTTATCAATCACCCATCTGTGGACATTTTCTGGAGGTCCAAGATCCATATGCTCCACGACTGCTGGACTAAGTGTGTAAATGTAGTGGGGGACTATGTTGAAAAATATATGTGCTAGGTTTTCTAAAATTGACTTCTTCTACCTTAGGCCACGAACTTATCAATCACCCCTCGTATATGTACTGTGGTAATAAATTTGCTTTGAACCTTTTAGCTTCGACACTGCAATGGTGTGTTACGCTACAGTGCTGCATGTGTTGAGCCAATAGTTCAGAGCAACTGATTCAGAATCAGTGCAAGATATTGTAGAATTTGAAATCAGTAAATTCCATTACAGATTGAGTTCGCTTGATATCTCTGTGGTTTAAGAGACAGCACAGCTCGCTGCTATATATGCCGATTGTAAACAGAAGCTGCTTCCTCCACTCACTGTGGTGAACTACATATACCTGTCTGGACACGCCCCCCTGCTGACTGCTCCTGTGGCTCCTCCCACAGACCCCGGTATAAAGGCGATTGAGGCCTGAGCCCGGCCCTCATTCTCCAGGATGTAGCATGGTGGTCAATTGCTGCTTGTTCTTTCTTCCAGTCAATAAAAGCCGATATCTCACCTCACGTCTCAGAGAATTATTGATGGTGCATCATTCACATTGTTCAGAAACCTGTTCCAGTTGCTTTGTCTCACTGGGAGAACCCTGTCAAACCATCGCTTCATTGTAGTAAGCACTCATTACTGGACAGCACAGTTGAAAAAATACTGGTTACTCTCTGGCGTGACCCTTGAAGGACTACTTCCCGAGGCTAGAGCTCTGAGGAAAACAGGAGAAGATTTTTGATCATCCCTCTTTTGTTATATGTCTCCCTTCTGTATTTATTTTTTAAAAACATTTCTAAGCCTCTGAAAGTGAACCATAAGACCATAAGGCATAGGAGCAAAATTAGGCCATTCAGCCATCGAACCTGCTCAGCCATTTGATCAAGGCTGATTTATTTTTCCTCTCAACCTCATTCCCCTGCCTCTTCCTGCAATCTTTAACACCCTTACTAATCAAGAATGTATAAAACTCTGCTTTAAATACACCAAATGACTTGGCCTCGACAGCCATCTGTGGCAATGAATTCGACAGATTCACCACTCTCTGGATAAAGAGATTGCTCTTCATCTCTGATTTAGAGGAATGTCTTTCTATTCTGATAAATCAGCCATGATGGAATGATGGAATAGATTGATGGGCCAAATGGCCTAATTCTGCTCCTATATCATATGGTTTTTTGTTTGATTCTCAGACTGTGGCCTTTGGTTCTAGAGTCTCCCACTAATGGCAATATCCTCTCCATGTCCACTCTATCAATGATTGCATTGAGCAGAACAAACGTGGACTTATGAATGGAAGACCATATTTCCCTGATCTGCTGGTGTTCTTTGAGGATGTGATGTGTAGATGAGGGGGAGCTAGTGGACGTAGTGTATGGTTGCCAGAAAACACGGAATAAGGTTCTGCACAGGGTTAGCACCAGGGTTCTTTACCGCTTCTTTTTTCCTAAAGGTAAGATACTGGGATTGCACTTTGTGTCAATGTACATGAGATTGTTTGACAGAGAGTCATGCTGAATTCTACCTGTGCAGAAGGGATGCGTCGCAACCTTTAAAATACTTTCACCTTGAATTGAAAGCTGTTTTTTCTATGAGTCAGCATCAGATGTTATTCAGATCAATCTGGTAGATGATCTTGCTGTTGATGTGGACTAGAAACCGAAGAAACTGCACTCAAGGCATGAAAGACTTGCATCAAAAAGACTAAGTGCCACTGATGGTATTAACACTCCACAAAAACATTGAGTGATTTAAAAAATAACATTGACACAATTTTCTGGCATTGCTTAGCTGAATTTTAAAGCCTTTTAGAATCGAATCCTCTCCACAAAATTGTCCATTTTCCTCAGGTCAAATACTGCGCCAAGACAAAGTTCCATTTATGGTATTTATTTGTGAGCTTTCAATGTGGTTCATAAATTTAAGCTTTACTTTAGGGACAAGGTCAATAATGGTTACAGCTTTTAAACATAAATGTCATTTACAAAGAAAGTTGCCTCTGCTTTGTGAAACTCACGTTTCTTCAAGTGGCGTCATTCCCAAATGGTGACTGATTAATAATGTTTGCTTTTTGTGATAAGTCTATTTTAAGCATTAAACAAAGCTATAATAAAATATCACTTTTATTTATTAAAGTAAAAGTAAAGTAATTAAATTACTGAGTACTGCCTGCTTGCACTTGCTTATGGACAGTTTTATGTTTCTGATAATGGAAGTGGGTTGAAACTTGTGTCAAAAAATCAATTCTGTACTTTGGAACTGAATTTATACACAATTGTAACTAAGCCCAGAGTAGAATTTTTCAGTTTTGTTGAAACACGGGGAGAATTTCTTTTAACATAGTTCCAACTTGCTAATAGAAGTGAGCAAAGAAAGAAACTGTATTTTAGAGCACTCTTTTTTAGACCTTTCGAATAATCCAGCAATCTCTTTAAAAGCTCAGACTTAACGATGTGGAAAAGAGGTCACAAACTTGATTACTATACAGTTGCATTGACATTGCAGAACATGCCTGTGTTTCCAAACTTTTATAATATCATGATATCTCAAACTGCTTCACAGCCAGCTGATATTGTACTATAGAGAATACAGTAACTGCACTAGTGCGCCTTCTTCCCTCAATCAGTGCTGAAGATCAGGTAATTTGCTCGTTCATTAATTAGTCAACCATGAGTCAATAAGATCCATTTGCCTAGAGGGTAATACATTCATGGCCCACTCCAAAGAATTTAGTGGGTAGGTGCATGGCTGATGGGCTGAGCGGAGTTCAGGAGTTGAGTTGGAACTCTGAACCTAGGGAGGACATGATGAAACTGATCAGTGTTGGAGCAAAGGACTGAGCCTGTCGTTGGGAGTTTTCTCTCAAACAAGGAGGGGAGTAGAGATGGCAGGAAGCGACAAAGAAGGTGGAGGTAGTGAACAGGAGGTGGTATTGTGTGATCTGAGTTGTATGGAAGAAGGTGAATGACAGATTTGTAGGCCAATGGTCAAAAACTTAGGAAATTTATTGATTTATCAAATAAACCTGATATTACTTGCATATAGGAAACCTTGTCTAAGTTTTAAGATACAAGGTTACGTTGATATAAGACATGATCGGAAAATGGGCAATGGAGGAAGAGTGGCTACCTTTGTCAAAATGGGGTAGTACATAGAGTTTTGGAGATTGGGATTGTTTATGAGTTAATTTTGGTTGAAATTTGTGGAAATAATATTAAAGTACAGATATTAAATTCTTATAACCCTTGTGAAAGTTTGGTTGGCATCCATCTCTCTTGAAGGACAATGGGTGATGATGATCATCGTCACTAGCCTGGGTGGAAGGTAGGGTGATCCTGAGGTGCCCAGTCGTCAAGATCCCCCTCTTGGCCTCACCAGTGTAGTCTAAAGGAAAGCTTATCAAGCAATACGTTTGGCACTATCTTGGTTGCAGGAGCTGCCAGAAGGATGTTCAATGATGTCCAGATGCCTTAGGGGCTCCACTCTGTATTTGCTGTCTGGGTTCACTCCCGTAGCCTTTGTCTCTCTCAAGGCTGCCCAGAAGGCTGGGGAAGGGTGCTATTTACCTTGTCTGGGGATCTGGTTCATGAGCAGCAGGGTGTATCCACACAATGGTGGGTCTGCATGCTATGCATGCAAAGGCCAGACCTCCTCCCTGTCCTCTGTAGTTCAGCCTGAATCCGAAAGGAGTTCAGTTTCCATGTGTCGCCAGCGAGGAGGCACTACATGAGGCTTGCTGTTGGAGAGGCTGTGCACACCTGATGCATTGGAAAGTGTGGGTGGAAGTGGGAAGATTAAGGTTATATGGTGTGGGGATTTTGATGCTCATAGTGCTACATGGGGTTGTAGTGGCACAAATGTGAATGGGATGGTGGTGGAAGACTTTCTGGAAGAAAAGTGTTTGGTGTGCTTGAATGATGTTAGGAGTACAAGTGTTTTTGCTACAGTTCTCACACGGGTATCTGAGGATATAGCAAATGTGTGTAACTGGGAAGTGTATAATGATACAACAATGGGGTGTGGTCATTTCCCCATTATCTGCACAATGGGAGTCGATGTGTATCAGAAGAATGGTTCTCGTATTCCCAGGTGGACTTTGAAAAAGACAATTTGGGATGTATTTGATGATTTGTGGAAGGAGATTTCCTGATCATTTGGTTTTGGGGGATATCAAGTTGATAATAGTACTTTGTGCTCTGTGCTCAAGGAATCAATTCCCAGATCGCTGGGAAATAATAAAAAGAGAGCTGTTCCCTGGTGGATGGATGAATGTAAAGGAGCCTTTAAGGAAAGTTAGGCAGTGTTAATCCTATTCAACTTCCACACAGTATAACATAGCTCAAGCTATACTTTGAGAAGTAGCAAGAAGGGCAAAGAAAGTGTACTGACGAACATACTGTGACAGCATTGGGAAAGAGATCCAGGTAGGGGAAGTTTGGGATATGATACAGAAAATGGGGAGAATTAGAAAACTTGATGCATTACCAGTTTTGTATGGTGGGAAGAAGGTTGTAGTTACCGACTCTGGAAAAAGCAGAGTTATTAGCGAAAACAAATGTCAGTGTACATAGTCTGGCCAATTTAAGTAAAGAAGAAAGGTCTTGTGGAGAAACATTTTTGGCAAGCAATCCTCAGTTTGCTGAGGGGAAAAACGAATGTTCCAGTTCGTGCTTGGATGTCAAATTTATATTGTCGGAATTTAAAAGGGCTATTAATGGTACTGGTCAGACATCACCCGTGAAAGATGATATTTGTTACAATATGTTTATACAGTTATTGGATTTGAAACTTATGTTGGTTTTAAAATTCTTTAATACGATATGGGTTGAAGGGCAAAATTCCTGCTTCCTGGAAATCAGTGGTTGTAATTCCGGTATTGAAATCTGGTAAGGATCAATCAGATCCTTCCAGTTACAGGCCTATTTCGCTAACTTCCCCATGTATGTAAGATCATGCAATGAATGGTTGTAGAAAGGCTTTCTTATTTTGTGGAAAGTAGTGGAAAATTAGCTGTATACCAATCTGGATTTCTTAAAGGAAGAACGACCATGGACTTGGAGTTAAGTTTGGAATCTGATATTCAAAGGCCCAAGTTAATAAAGAATCAGTGGTATCAGTTTTCTTTGATGTAGGGAAAGCTTATGATATGTTAATGTTCACAAGGATTGCTGTTTAAACTGGAAAAGATGGAGCAGGTGGTAGAATGTACAATTGGATTCAAGATTTTTATGTGCGAGAAAGATGCAAATCAGGGTGAGAACAACATTCTCGAACAAGTATGAGATAGAGAATTGGACTCCACATTCCTTTTTGATATTATGATTAATGTTATTTTCTTAAATATTGACTTAGACATTTCCAAATCATTATATGCTGATGATGATGCAGTATGGAAGATAGGCAGGAATATAAATTATATAGATAGGAAAATGCAGGCAGCTAATAATGAGGAATGAAGACATTAATGGGGGGGGATTAAATTCTCTGCTGTAAAAACTCATATTATTTGTTTTTCTAAAAGGAGCATACACACTTAATTGATCTCAATCTACCATCATAGGATATGTCTTCTAATGCAGGTATCATCCAGGTAAATCTCCTCTGCTTCCACATCCTTTCTAAACTAGAATTAAGTACACAACACAATATACTACGCACCAGGGAAAAGGTCAATAATGTCTTGGAGCACAGCCTCGTGGAATGGATATGTTCAAGTGTTGTCCACAGTCTGCAGCTCAATAGCACACATTCAGGTGACCTTGGTTCTGGAGTGGACACTGTTTAAAAAGTTGCCTAGTTATCCTGTAAGTTAAGTCTACTCCACAAGGAAGCTTGTTGGAGCGAAGGTGTAATATTGCGGCAAGAAACATTGAGAAGAAGTTTGGAGAGATGACACAGCTTGTTTGATTCCAGCCTGTGCTCTGACTTATTCTATGGTCAATTTGTGGTTCGAAGCAAAGTTACGTTTTATCAGGCCATCAAAACAGGGGATGTTTTCACCAAAATCATTTTCTCTGTGATTTCACAATAACCCATCATATATGATTAAAAACCAAAGATACTGATGTATGCAGAAGTGCCCGACAGTACACACAGTGATAAGTGTCCATCCATTTAAGTATCTTAACATATGAACAATGTGTGTGTGTATATGTATGTATGTGTGTGTATATACACACACGCACACACAGTCTGGTGGCTGTCCATGATGACGGGAAACCTGTGAAGAGTTTTTAAAGTGGGAAAACCACTGGGGCAGTTCCATTCCAACCTCGGAAGTCCAGGTCCAGTGGTACGAGTAGTCATCATGGCTGGGCTTTTTCTTGGTTGTAGTGGATGACCATGTCTGCTTCTGTGCCTTGTCACAAAGCAATTGCAGAACCACCTTCCTGGTTGTTGGATCTCTCACCCACCTCCCCCCACCACTCCAACTCACACACACAGGTAGGCCCCATTCCTGCTCCCATCAAGTCATCCAGTGGGTAAGTGAGCTTGGGTAGGTTGAGACGTACTTTTACCCCTTTCATAAGGAGACAAGTCGTAGAAGCCATGGGACTGAAAAAAGGGTACAGGGTTAGCATTTGGGGTTAGCAGGTAACTGCTGTATCAGGGAGAAAAGCGTCTGTCAGTTGATACTCTTACAGTAAGAGTTAAATGCAAATATTGAGATGAGATTACTATAAATCCAGTGTTTCTGGGATAGGTGAGGATGTCTGGCCTAAGCACTTAGCAGAGCTTGTGATATTTGTCCAAATGAATCATTGGCATTGATTTTGAACACATCAAGTTTGCAATAATGCTGCTGGACATTCCTTAGTTTCACATTTGGAGGTGTACCGGAGGTAATTTTTCAACCTGCCAATGATTTCCAGCAATGCCTGATAAACATTGATCTTTCTATCAGTTATTAATTGTACATGTCAGCCAGTATCTGTCAATGAATTTTCCGGTTAAGCTAGGAGTGACTCATTGGTATTAGTGGCTGCACACTTAATGGATTTATGTGACAATCCTCTACTCGCGAAATGTAACTCGTTGATGTGAAAAAGTTTCTGTCTGCTTCTTCCATCAAATCATTCTCTTCTCACTAACTAGGATGTGTTTTTAGTATAAATTTATCATTTGTATGCACACATGGGCAATTATTTTCCAAGTCAATGTAAAATTTAATGTCAAAGTAAGTATATGTAACCGTATTCTACCTTGTGTCATAGAGTCGTCAAAAAGTACAGCACAGAAATAGGCCCTTCAACCCATCTAGTCTGTGTTGAACCATTTAAACTGCCTACCCCCATTGACCTGCACCGGGACCACAGCCCTCCATACCCCTACCATCCATGTACCTATCCCAACTTCTCTTAAACTTTGAAATCAAGCTTACATGCACCACTTGCACTGGCAGCTCGTTCCACACTCTCACGGCCCTCTGAGTGAAGAAGTTTCTCTCCATGTTCCCCTTAACTTTTCACCTTTCACCCTTAACCCATGACCTCTAACTCTAGTCTCACCCAACCTCGGTGGAAAAAGCTTGCTTGCATTTACCCTATCTATACTCCTCATAATTTTGTATACCTCTATCAAATTGAAGACTGCACTTTTGTCACTGTAAAGCATGCAAAGTCGTTCACGAGGTGGGATCAGACAGAATTTGGCTTCATTTTCTTGTAGGCATTTACAAAAAATTTAAAGAAATATAATGGAATTTTCATCATATTTCTAGTCTCATTGCAACGTTAAATGGAATTCAGTCTGTAGCTGAATTAATTTATAGATCATTTCAAAAGCCTGTTCATAATTATTCCATAATGTAAAGGAGCTGTACTAAAACCAGAAACAGCTGGAAACACTGAACAGATCGAGCAGCAGGTATGGAAAGAGAACCAGAGTTAACATTTCAGGGCTAAACTCTGTCAGAACCATCTTAGGACTTTCCCCTAAATCTGTAACTGTACTGTGTTATTGACTGAATTGCAACTTCCATTATGAATTATTACTTGGAAAAAACTGCAGGCTGGAACTAAAGACCAGGAAAGTGGAAGCAATAGGAACGACTCTTGCAAAGTGCTGTAATCAATGAGCTGAGTAGCTCCTGTTCTACAGTGGAGAGTTGCTTATCCAAACCTCTCCACCTGCAATATCTCTTTAAGATATTCCCTGACCAACATTTATGGTGGCAGGGTGGAGATACATCTCTACCAAAGGATGTGTACGGAGCTCCTTCCCTCCTTTAGCTTGTAGGTCACCCTTGGGCAAGATGTAGCACCTGCTTAGACCTTCCCCCGCCCCCAATCAGGTCACTTGAAGCCATGGGAGCAGGTGGTGGATGGTTGTATGAGCAGCTGGTGCATATCACAAGTCCTGGTTACGTGGCTACTGATGGCAGGCAGGCAGACTCTTCAGATTGATAATGGCTGGGGTCACCAATCTTGTAAAGACACTGCTCAGAAAAAGGCAATGGCAAACCACCTCTGTAGAAACATTTGCCAAGAACAACCATGGTCAGTCATGGAAAGACCATGATCACCCATGTCATATGACACAGCACGTAACGAACAAACGACCAATATTTAATTCTGTGCCTTGATCTTTACGTGCTTTGATGCCAAATTCTGTCTGATTCCACCTTGTGAATGACTTTGAATGTTTTACAGTGTCAAAAGTGTAGTCTTCAATTTGAAGAAGGTTGGCTATAAAGTCAAAATCATTGGAATGTAAAATTTTGAAGCTATCATCTTTGAGATATAATGATTGAGTTATCGGTCTTAGTTGAAATATTAATTTTAACAGCAAATAGAAAGTTGTATAATGACAGTAAGTAGGTACTTGTGAAGCAAGTACAGGAGTTCTGTGGATTACAGAAGACATGATTTATGGAAATTCAAGTTAATACAAATCGTCCTATAAAATTTTGAAATAATATTTCAAGACAGTAGTAACAATATTTTTTGCTGTATTCATTAACTACTGGATATAGTATATTTTCCATTAGTTTACTTATAAGTATTGTTAATTTTGAATGAAATAGAAGAATTGTGGGAAGAGAACTTGGCCTTTCCTCCTTGGAGCAACAGAGGATGAGAAGTGACCTAATAGAAGTGTACAAGATGATGAGAGGCATTGATCATGTGGATAGCCAGAGGCTTTTTCTCAGGGCCAAAATGGCTAACAAGTGGGGGCATAGTTTTAAGGTGCTTGGAAGAAGGTACAAGGGGGATGTCGGAGGTATGTTTTTCACGCAGAGAGTGGAGGGTGTGTGGAATGCACTGCCAGCGACGGTGGTGGAGGTGGATACAATAGTGTCTTTTAAAAGACTCTTAGATAGGTACATGGCGCTTAGAAAAATAGAGGGCTATGTGGTAGGGAAATTCTAGATAGCTTCTAGTGTAGGTTACATAGTCAGCACAACGTTGTGTAAATGTCTGTGTTCTATGTATGCAGAGAGAGATGATATATGTAGCAATAGAACTAAGTGTTTCTGACTTACAAAAAGAAATTGATTACAGGCATATCTCAGGAAAAGAGACCTTATGTAAACCAGGGACTGCTTGCATCTCTAATTAAAGGCTATATTGATAGAAATATAAAAATGCTTTTTTTTTAACATATTTTTGCTAACTAAAACTCCAGTAGGTTGCTCTGTAATGAAATCTTCTTTATTGAAATCCTATGCATACCTGCACATTTTGGATCTGTAGCAATTTACTTGCCACTGAATCAGCAGGCTGTGGATTCAAAATCAGCTCCAAATGCTTGACCTGAGGGCAAGAGAGCCAAAGCAGCTCATCCTTGACGGATCCGTACATCTGAAGAAATTTCCATGGTACTGTAGTCAGAGAGTGTTAAAGGCTGCAGGAAGTTAGAAGAGACTCCATTCCATGAGAGAATTTGCTTATTAGCTGTGTTACTCAATCTGGGAGACTCAGTGAGTAATTGAGTTTGTAAATCCCAACCCTGAAAATGAACCTCTGAAGATTTTTAAATAATTATTAATAGAAAAGGTTTATGCATTTTATTGATTTTCCTTTTTTATTTCTTTTATTCTCACTTATAATTCAACTTTTCTGCTGCTTATTTTTATAATTTTTAGCTTGTTTCCTCTTCATTATGTCTTTCTCCATCTTTTAAATCTGATGATTTAGATAGAGTTATGGACTTCTATGGTTTGGAGACAGACCCTTTAATCCAATTCATCCATGCTGACCAAGTTACCAATCTAAGCTAGTCTATTTGACCATATTTGTCTAAATCTTTCCTATTCATGTCCCTTCCCAAATATGTTTTAAAGGTTGTTATTGCGCTTGCCTGAGCCTTATCCTCTGTTACCTCATTCTGTATATGCACCACAGTTTAGCATGAAGAAGTTGCCCAACCGATTCTTTTAAAATCTTTCCCTTCTCACCTTAAACCCATTTCTTTCAGTTATTGATTCTCTTTCTCTGGGAAAAATTACTGTGTGTATTTATCCAGGTCCTGAACATTTGATCAGTTTGTGGAGCAAATTTTTTTCCGAATGAAACATGAGAAAAAGAATCTAATAAAAATAGTATGTTACATGATTCCTTATCCCAGCAGTTTCTGCTCCAAGTTTTAATGTTGCATCTAAGTTTTGCCATTTGAAATGTGATAAAGCAGTGAATTACTATATATCCATGATTGTCTTATTCAAGAAAAACGAATAATAGTCTCTATTGAATGTAGTGATGAATCAGCCTGTAAAAAATTAGATTTTTAAAAATCAAACTCTGGAATGAAATATTATTGAAATTTTGGTCATAATCTATATGGCCATTTCTGTTTCCTTAAATGATTACTATTAAAGTAGATATTATTTTAAAATAGTAAAGATTATTATCTTGATGGATAGGAAATACAATGATTGGCATAGATGTAGTGGGCCTGTTTCTTACTGTACTGCTTAATGACTCTATACTTTCCCATCATGGGGAATAAAGCTGATTTATATTTAATTATTGTTTTCCTGATGTATCCCACTTCTGTAAAATTACCTTAAGCAGACGGATTACTACATACATAGAAATATCTCATAAACAACTACAAAGGTGATAAATCTGCTGCCGTGGCTGAAGAACAACTGAAAGATGGTTATGATGCACTGTTTCTTAAAGGTCACATGAAAAGTCTTGGTTTCTATTTGCAGTACTACAACATTTTCAGAGCCACAGTGATTTTCCAGTTTAGTGGTTTAGCTAATGCCTGAAAGAATTCAGAATGTTCAGAGCAAAGATGTTAATTTTATTCCATTTTATTGTCATAAAGTGTCATTACATTAATCACTAATGGCCTCCTATTTGTTTAAACCTCAGCAGCCAGTTCTTCAACTCCTCTGATCGTTGTTCTTTATCATTGAAACAACATCTGCTGTTTAAACATTGGATGTTTAGAGAAATATAAAAAATTGCTGTTGAAATAAAATTTAAAAGATATGGAGTGATAACAGGATGGAAGTAATTAGAACTAGTTAATGTGTTTTATTCTTGTGTTTGTTTTTGTTGTTCAGGATTGATATCGCAGTAATAAAATGGTTCCTGACCTTTAGGTAGGTTCAATTACTGAAACATAAGGAACCATTTCATTAGCACAGTACATGCTTAGAAAGCCATCTGTTCCAGGGTGAAAGCTTGTTTCCTGCATTTCTGAGTGTTTAAAGCTGCAGTATCAGGACAAAGCAACAAAATCTATCATAACTTTTTAGTTCTTTTATTTGAAAACAGGTACTGCTTATAAAAGGCCTTGTTCTTTGTGTCTCTTAATTGTATCCCAGAATCTATAGCTCAGAATCACTGAGAAACTAAACCCTCCTGAGAGGGCGGATAGAAAGATTTAGCCTGCTGAATAATTCATGTATCTTTTTCAAACCTGAGTTGTTAATATTTAAGATGTAAAATTGAATATAAATCCTGAATAGGATTAAATGGACATAATTGTACATAATTAGTAACACTAAATGAGTTAATTTTGACTTGGATCATTTGAAAAGTCTGACAGCTTTCAGATGAAGTGCAAAAAGCTGTTCATTGTGCAATGAAGATATTGTTGCCTCAGCATTTTTAGAAAAACATCAAACTACGTCCCCGCAAAGGGACATTGACTGAGGAAAGAAATCACCTTTATCTGCATGTCAGATAAACTCTCAGGTAATCAACCTTCAGAAACAGAAGACATTCCACTATATAAAGATAGCTTTCTCACATGGCGAAGAAAGTAATTTCAATTTCTCCATTCATAACATCTTTCATCTGTATCTGTCTAGACAGTGGCATCTCATAATCTTCAAAACCTTTGAGGAATGGAAATATTCTTCATATTCAACTCATTGAAATTTCCACTTCCACATTAAATATTGGAGTATGACATTTAGTTTCCAAAGCACCTGTGTAGCAGGTCAACTACCTACAGGCAACAAGAGAGATTTCCATTGTACTCTGACTGATGCCTTGCAGGAGATTGAAAGCTAAAATAGGTATCTGAAATTATAGAATAAAATGCAATATCTAACTGTTCCCATTATGACACACAAATACTCATTAAAATTGTATTCAATGAGCTGATTTGCATTGTTTGTATTTTGAGATTGAAATACAATACATTGTCTATAATTTTAAAAGCATTTATTATTAAACTCAAACTCCGCCATGGAATTGCACAGCTCGTTTAAAGTTATGCCGTTCCAAGAGGGGAGTGGGATGGTTGTGCAGATGAAGTAAGAGAAAGACACACTTATAAACACTTATCAGGAGCACTGTGCATGCAGGGGCATTAGTATTATTTGGGATCCCACCCATCCATCTAGCATCCTCTTTGACTTTCTACCATTTCTACCAGACAGGAGATGCTGATGCATAAAAATAAGAATGACCAGGATGGGAAACAATTTCTTCCCCTAGGCCATTAGGCTTCTGATCTCCCTGTCACATCACATTCGAAGTGTCACCGATTAATCTGTTCTGTACCTTACAATGTTTAATTTATGCACTTTAGTTTATTCATGCATGATTCATCTATAGATTTTATCCTTACCTTCAGAAGTTATGTGTGTTATGTGTACTACTGTGCCTTACACCCTGCTTTAGAGAAACATTGTCTTGTTTCTATATAAGTTAAAAGATTATATACATTATATACATGTATACAGTTAAATGACAATAAACTTGACTTGATTTGATGTCCTGATGGTCCCTCGGAAAATAATTTACCCATGGTAGGTAAATCTACTTCCTGTTCAAACCACAGGCACAACATAAAAGTTGTTTCAAATAAATGTATATTTTATTTTTCTGCTTTTATATCACAAAGAAATCATAATCACTATTTGCACTCAGCAGTTCTAGCAAGAGGAATAATTTGCTATTTGTTTACATTTAACCTTAGGAAATGTCCCGAGGCACCAGTTTGAAAGGTAATCGTGGAACAATTGAAGGCCACCACTGGACTCAGTTCCCACCTGCTTTAATTTTACATCACCAGTTCAGCACTACTAATTCTAAATCTCCTTCATCATTAAGAACAGAATGTTATTGCTTCCATTCCCAGGCTGTAATTTCGTACAGTTTATCCATTGTCACTGCAGGCTCCCTCCTACACAAGAAGAACTGTTCCCATGGTGATGCCACAGGCAGCTCATCAATTGCAGGCAGCAATTTATTTCTGTAGACATGATCTTAAAATCTATAGAATCTTCCTGCGGGTGGATGAAAGAAGTTTATGGCATTGGATGAAAGAAGTTAGTAAAGTTTGAGGTCACTGTCAACATATACAGCACAGGGAGTGAATACAAACTGCAGCCTTGTCAGACTTGGCTAACAATTGTAGGTGTCTTCATTGAGCCAGAGAGTTCTGTAATGGAGTTAGGAACACAATGGTAGCAGAAATGGGAGTTTTAACTTTAATCTTGCAGATTGAAATCCTGGAATTTAAGTTTCACAAGAGATTCTGCAGATGCTGGAAATCCTGTGCAACACACCTTCTTATTCTGGCTTCATCCCCCTTCCTTTCCAGTCCTGACAAAGAGTCTCATCCTGAAACATTGACTGCTTATTCCCCTTCATACCTGCTGCCTGACCTGCTGAGTTCCTCCAGTGTCTGTAGCTGGAATTTAAGGGTTGCCTATTAGTTTTCTAATTTTCTTGAGATTCTTGAGATTTTTTGCCGGTTTGGCAAAAGAATAAACCAGGGAAGGTAGTGCACCCGTGGCTGACAAGGGAAGTTAGGGATAGTATCAAGTCCAAAGAAGAAACATATAAATTAGCAAAAAAAAAAGCAGCACACCTGAGGACTGGGAGAAATTCAGAGACCAGCAGAGGAGGACAAAGGGCTTAATTAGGAAAGGAAAAAAAGGTTATGAGAGAAAGCTGGCAGGAAACATAAAAACTGACCGTAAAAGCTTTTATAGATATGTGAAAAGAAAAAGATTGGTCAAGACAAATGTAGGTCCCTTACAGTCAGAAACAGGTGAATTGATCACAGGGAACAAAGACATGGCAGACCAATTGAATAACTACTTTGGTTCTGTCTTCACTAAGGAGGACATAAATAATCTTCCGGAAATAGTAAGGGACCGAGGGTCTAGTGAGATGGAGGAACTGAGGGAAATACATGTTAGTAGGGAAGTGGTGTTAGGTAAATTGAAGGGATTAAAGGCAGATAAATCCCCAGGGCCAGATGGTCTGCATCCCAGAGTGCTTAAGGAAGTAGCCCAAGAAATAGTGGATGCATTAGTGATAATTTTTCAAAACTCCTTAGATTCTGGATTAGTTCCTGAGGATTGGAGGGTGGCTAATGTAACCCCACTTTTTAAAAAAGGGAGAGAGAAACCAGGGAATTATAGACCGGTTAGTCTGACATTGGTGGTGGGGAAAATGCTAGAGTCGGTTATCAAAGATGTGATAACAGCACATTTGGAAAGAGGTGAAATCATCGGACAAAATCAGCATGGATTTGTGAAGGGAAAATCATGTCTGACGAATCTTATAGAATTTTTTGATGATGTAACTAGTAGAGTGGATAGGGGAGAACCAGTGGATGTGGTATATATAGATTTTCAAAAGGCTTTTGACAAGGTCCCACACAGGAGATTAGTGTGCAAACTTAAAGCACATGGTATTGGGGTTATGGTATTGATGTGGATAGAGAATTGGTTGGCAGACAGGAAGCAAAGAGTGGGAGTAAACGGGACCTTTTCAGAATGGCAGGCAGTGACTAGTGGGGTACCGCAAGGCTCAGTGCTGGGACCCCAGTTGTTTACAATATATATTAATGATTTAGACGAGGAAATTAAATGCAGCATCTCCAAGTTTGCGGATGACACGAAGCTGGGCAGCGGTGTTAGCTGTGAGGAGGACACTAAGAGGATGCAGGGTGACTTGGATAGGTTAGGTGAGTGGGCAAATTCATGGCAGATGCAACTTAATGTGGATAAATGTGAGGTTATCCACTTTGGTTGCAAGAACAGAAAAACAGATTATTATCTGAACGGTGGCTGATTAGGAAAAGGGGAGATGCAACGAGACCTGGGTGTCATTGTACACCAGTCATTGAAGGTGGGCATGCAGGTACAGCAGGTGGTGAAAAAGGCAAATGGTATGTTGGCATTCATAGCAAAAGGATTTGAGTACAGGAGCAGGGAGGTTCTACTGCAGTTGTACAAGGCCTTGATGAGACCGCACCTAGAATATTGTGTGCAGTTTTGGTCCCCTAATCTGAGGAAAGACATTCTTGCTATAGAGGGAGTACAGAGAAGGTTCACCAGATTGATTCCTGGGATGGCAGGACTTTCATATGAAGAAAGACTGGATCGACTAGGCTTATACTCACTGGAATTTTGAAGATTGAGGGGGGATCTTATTGAAACGTATAAAATTCTAAAGGGATTGGACAGGCTAGATGCAGGAAGATTGTTTCTGATGTTGGGGAAGTCCAGAATGGGGGGTCACAGTTTAAGGATAAAGGGGAAGCCTTTTAGGACCGAGATGAGGAAAAACTTCTTCACATAGAGAGTGGTGAATCTGTGGAATTCTCTGCCACAGGAAACAGTTGAGTCCGGTTCATTGACTATATTTAAGAGGAAGTTAGATATGGCCCTTGTGGCTAAAGGGATCGGGGGTATGGAGAGAAAGCAGGTACAGGGTTCTGAGTTGGATGATCAGCCATGATCATACTGAATGGCGGTGCAGGCTCGAAGGGCCGAATGGCCTACTCCTGCACCTATTTTCTATGCTTCTATGTTTCTAACAGCAGGACATGCCATAAGCAGTCTTGACAGACTCCAGGCCGGTAGATACTCAGATTGAATGGCTGTTTCCCTGTCAGCCTGAGAAGGATGTGGGTTGGATGGCATTTGAGTAGCTGACAGAGCAGATGGATGGGGCTGGGCCAGCTTTGGGCTGTTTAAGAGCTTGTTGAACTGAGAGAGGAAGCAGTCCTCTGGGCCTTGTGTGAGGGGAGGGCTTTGGGGCTTTGATGTTTCTATCATTCTATGGGGTTTCTTTGTTTCATTGATGTCTGTGAAGAGGACAAATTTCAGGTTGTGTACTGTGTACATACTCTGATATTAAATGTATTTTGAAACCTTTGTAAGGAACTTGCATCAGATCTTTTTTGCATTTGACACACTCTCTGAAGCCCAGAAGTGCATTAAAAATAAAACATTAATTTGAGGTTTGGAGGGATATGGTCCAGGTGCATATAGATGGGCCTAGGATGATGATTGGGTTGGCCTGACTAGATGGGGTGAATGGCCTGTTTATGTGCTGTAAGACACACAGATACAGAGTCTCCATTAAATATTATTTGTGAGGAAGCTGCTGTCTTCTGTCCAATTTTACTATGCCTCTGAAATCCAAAAGTGAGCAGCTTAACATTGGCTTCTATAGATTCATAGGATCACGCAGAATCAAAACAGCTCCTTCATCCTATCAAGTCCATGCTGACTGTTAAGCCCCCCTCCCCTTGGCATTAATTCTATTTTATTCTGATATTTTAGTCTACCCAACCAATCTTTGTGTTGCGTGAGAAAATCGAGGCCCCTGGAGGAAACTCATATGCTCACAGGATGTGCCTGCTCCACAGAAACAGAGTCCAAAGTCAGGTTTGAAACTGGCTTCTTTCCTTCCCACCACTTTGAGAGTTCAAAGTTGCAAAATGCCATCAAAAGGCTTGTGAAACATATTTCTGGTTTGCATATGTAATATATTCACTAATCATGAAAGTCAAGAGTGGATGTGGCTCAGGGTTAAGACCCAGCACATGGATTCAGCTGCACTCCAAACCTGGATTTGCTCTCTGATTGCTTATCACCTGGCCAGGAAGTGTATTACTGACTATATATCATGTCTTCAGCTACACATGAGTAATCGAGGCTGATCTGGACATTTGAGCTGTTAGCAACAAAATATATATGACTGAGTCAGTATTGAGGCTGAGGTAATTCTAGGCTTTCAAATTAAATCCCTTGAAATAATATCTGAACCTTAAACCTTTTTTAAAAATCCTTTGGAACATTTTAAATTGGGTTCAAAATGAATTGACGTCAAGGTCATGCAGATTACTATAAAGATCTAATGCATAATCACACCTCTGGGAATAAAGGGAGCCTTTCCTGGTCAGCTGCCAGTGACTAGTGGTGTTCCACAGGGGTCTGTGTTGGGACCGATTCTTTTTATGTTATACATCAATGATTTGGATGATAGAATTGATGGCTTTGTTGCAGATGGAACACAGTGTCGGAAAATGTATGGTTACGGAGTTAAATGTGATTCCTCCTTATTTATGCTAAAATAAGATGGAAGTCTGTAAGACAAAATGGTGTTAGCTTGGAGTGGGACTATCATGAGAAAGCAAAGAGAAACAGTCCACAACAATGTTTTGAGAGAGTTAAGGAAGTCCAGCTGCAGCCATAATAGTGCAAAGTAGTGAAAAACATGTTTGCCTGGGCCAAAGATCATCATAAAATGGCGGGGGGTGGGGGGGGGGAGTGATGCAGGTACTGTCAAAGTACTAGTGTAAAGGTTTTGAAGGGTATAAAAAGGGGCACTTTCTTTGCTTCAAGGGGAAGAGAGTTTTGTCCTAGGCTGGATCATGGCTGGGAACAGTACATCGAGAGAGTCACAGTTCAAGAGTTCGAGAGGGAGAGAGAGAAAACAGGTGCTTGAGATTTGTCAGATCCGTGGCCCCCACCGACATCGCAAAGATTGGCTTGTGTAGTGAAATATAAGTATTATTTTGATTTCTGTACGACTATTACTGTAGACATTTGTTGTTCTTTCTGTATTGCATTTCTGCTTGTTCTAATAAAGTGTTTTCTTGTGGTTGTACATGTGTGAAGTGTCTCCTTGGTTTACAGATGCAAATGCAAATATCCTGATCTGAAAATAGAAAGAACACATAATGAAATTTAAAATAAATTTTCACTCACAAGGTTTGAACCATTCCCTAGGGACTGAAGGATAGTTTATAAACCCATTAATACAGCTTCCCAAAACCAATACACCCTGTTCTTCGGTGATAGCCAGGCCACACTCAGGAGCTGCACTGACCACTGTCCATTGTGTAATCCTGGACAGCATCATCGATCAGCAATTGGGGTTCTATTCCTGCCGTTGTTTGTAGGGAGTTTGTACATTCTCCCTGTGAGCATGTGGATTACCTCCAGGTGCTCCAGTTTCCTCCCACATTCCAAAGATACAGTACGTGGTTATCATCAGTAAATTGTGGGCAAAAGCAGGGCGACACTTGCAGGCTGCCCCCAGCACACTACGGACTGAAGCAAATGACGTGTGTCACTGTATGTTTGGATGTTTCGATGTACATGTGACAAATAGAGCTAATCTTTCTCTCTCTCTTTAAAATAAACAAAGGTCTAAGTAAATGAGCAATGCCAGAGAAATTAAATTGCATGTATAATTTCATGATTTATTTAATATATTCTCTTTGCACAGAGGAAAAGAAAGTTCACTGGTTTATCTAGATTCATGAATTAATATATTCATTAATGTGATGGTGCTGCAGGTAATGAAAATTAACATTGAAGTAATCATAAGATTAAAGCATGACTGTGCATTAAACAAATGTTAAGTGGTGCTGGTGCACTTACTATATTACCTTAGATTTTATTACTTTTATAGTTTCTTCATTATGCTGTTAATAAAGGTTATTTAGCAGCTGTCTGGAGGAGTTGAGGTTGAGATGCTTCAGGATCATGGAAAAGCAATAATGAAGTAATTGCAAAAACAGCTGACCCTAACCGGTCAGTATTATTCTCCACATTTTTTCTCTTTAGCACATACTCTAAGTTTAACTCTCTCTCTCTCATGGAAACACCAATGCCTTTGTTGCAGAAAATCTTCAAAAAGGTAGTGGATTTGGCCCAGGACATCTCAGGTAAAGCTCTCCCAACCATTGAGCTATCATAGCAGCCAGAGGTCCTCACCACCCAGGCCGTGCTCTTTACTCGCTGCTGCCATCAGGTAGAAGGTACAAATGCCTCAGGACTCGCACCACCAGGTTCAAGGACAGTTACTACCCCTCAGCCATCGGTCTCTTGAACAAAAGGGGATAACTATGCTCACTTGCCCATCCATTGAGATGTTTCCCACAACCAATGATCTCACTTTAAGAACTCTTTATCTTGTTATTTCATGTTCTTGTTATTTATTGCTATTTATTTATATTTGCATTTGCACAGTTTGTTGTCTTTTGTATTCTGGTTGATCTTTCGTTGATCCTGTTACAGTTAATATTCTATAGATTTGCTGAGTTTGCCCACAGGAAAATGAATCTCAGGGTTGTATATGGTGACATATATCTACTCTGATAATAACATTTACTTTGAACTTTACTCTGTGAGGCACAGTCTCTCCACCTACCTCAAATACCAACTTCTGCCCATGGCTCCCAAATACCTCTCTATATTTGCATCTTTCACCTCTGCATACAGCCTGTTAGTTTTGTGCTAAGCTTGAATCAAGAATGTTAACTATAATGTGTTAAAATGGAGATTTAATATGCGTAACATACTGCATGTTTACACTTGAGAAGTAAAACATTTCTGGCGTAAATCAGAACAAAAGTTTTCGTGTGAACTATTAACATGTCTTTTCTCCTTAGATACATATGTTATGCTAAATTTGGATGGCCACACACATATGAAGAGACTTAGGATATTTTACCTAGGTTAAAGATAGAAGTTTGTTCTCTGTTATCTTTGCTAATTATATAATGTAATAGTTTATATATGCACTTGACCATTTGACTGTTTCAGAATTTGCCGTGTTTATTTTCAGTAGGGTTCAATGGAGCCAAGTTGTCAGAAATTGAGTTCAGTTTACGTTCTATATAGTGTGTTTCGCAAAGACAACATGGCTCAAATTTGCACTTCACTTTATTCAAATTGTCCTTAGAAAACTCAGCTATATTTGTCACATGTATATCAAAATCTGAAACATATTGTGAAATGTGTAGTTTTGTGTTATAGACCAACACAGTCTGCAGATGTTCTGGGGGTGCTTTTGACACCAACACAACATACCCACAGCTTACTAACCCTAATCTGTATATCCTCAGGCCATACTACTCGGGGACTTGTACTAATATTATGTTGTGATTGCATTGTTCTACATTGTAAATATATAGTATGTGCTGTATCATAACTATATGTCCTGTGTGTGACTATATGTACTGTGTTTTGTACCTTGGCCCCAGAGGAACGATGTTTCATTTAGCTCAAAGTTCTATGTAAATTTATTATGAAAGTACATATATGTCACCATATACTACCCTGAGATTCATTTTTTGCAGGCATACTTAGTAAATCCAAGAATCACAATAGAATCAATGAAAGACCACACCCAACAGGGTGGACAACCAGTGTACAACCGACAGCAAACTGTGCAATGACAAAAAAAATAAATAAGCAATAAATATCAAGAATATGAGATGAAGAGTCCTTGAAAGTGAGTCCCTAGGTTGTGGGAACATTTCAGCGATGAGAAGAGTGAAGTTGAGTCAAGTTATCCCCTCTGGTTCAAGAGCCTGATGGTTGAGGGGTAATAACTGTTTCTGAACCTGCTGGTGTGAGTCCTGAGGCTCCTGTACCTTCTTCCTGATGGCAGCAGTGAGAAGAGAGCATGGTTGGAGTGGTGTGAGTCCCTGACGATGGATGATGCTTTCCTGTGACAGTGCTCCTTGCAGATGTGCTCAGTGGTGGGAAGGGCTTTACTCGTGATGGCATATATGTGTATGGCTGAATGACAATAAACTTGAATTAGAACTATATAAATATAAGTTGCTGTTGTTGCCCCATATTCCCTCAGTAGTTGATAACATTTGACAATGCACTGCAAGAGAGAGAAATCTTGTTCACATCAGATCCTTTATTAATCTAAAGACCATAAGATATAGGAGCAGAATTAGGCCATTTGCCTCATCGAGTCTGCTCCGCCATTCCATCATGGCTGATCCTGGATCCCACTCAACCACATACACCTGCCTTCACTCCATATCCTTTGATGGCCTGACCGATCAAGAAACTATCAACTTCCACCTTAAATATACCCATGGACTTGGCCTCCACCACAGTCTGTGGCAGAACATTCCACAGATTCACTACTCTCTGGCTAAAAATGTCCTTCTTGCCTCTGTTCTGAAATGCTGCACCTCAATTTTGAGGCTGTGCCCTCTAGTTCTGGATACCCAACCATTTGAAACATCCTCTCCACATCTACCCTATGTAGTCTATTGAACTTTCGGTAGGTTTCAATGAGATCCCCACGCATTCTTCTAAATTCAAGTGTGTACAGACCCAAAGCTGCCAAACGCTCCTCATATGTTAACCCCCTTCATCCTTGGAATCATCCTGGCAAACCTCCTCTGGACTCTCTCCAATGAAACCACATCCTTTCTGAGATATGGGGCCCAAAACTATTGACAATACTCCAACGGCAGCCTGACTGGTGTCTTATAAAGTCTCAGCATTAACTCCCTGCTTTTATATTCTATTCCCCTTGAAATAGATGTCAACATTACACTTGCCTTCTTTACTACAGACTCAACTTGTAAATTAACCTTCTGGAAGTCTTGTATGAGGACTCCCATGTCACTCTCCACCTCTGGTGTTTGAACCTTCTCCCCATTTAGATAACAGTCCGCACTACTGTTCCTTTTGCCAGAATGCATTATCATGCGTTTCCCAACTCTCTATTCCATCTGCCACTTTTTTGCCCATTCTTCCAATTTGTCTAAGTCTTGCTGCAATCACATTGCTTCCTCAGCACTACCTACCCCTCCACCTATCTTAGCACCTTCTGCAAACTTTGCCACAAAGCCATCATTTTCATGCAGAATGATGCAGAATAAAGCCATAGAAAAAGTGCAGTGCAGGTAGACTGGAAGGTGCAAGTTCATAATGAGGCAGGTTGTGAGGTCAAGAGTCCATCTTATCATTCTAGGAAACCATTCAATAGTCTTAGAACAGTGGGTTAGAATCTGTCCTTCAGCCCAATGGTATATATTTTCAGGCTCTTGTACTTTATGTCCAACGGGTGCAAAGAAAAGAAAGGAAGGTCCTGGTGGTGGAATCTTCGATTATGCTGTCTTCTTCACTGAAGCAGCAAGAAATGTAAACTGAGTTTCCATGACATGCTGAGCTGTGTCACAACTCTCTGAGCTACCTTATGGCCACATGCAGAGCAGTTGTCATGCCAAGCCATGATAGGATGCTTTTGGTGGTGCATTGATAATAAGTTAGTAAGGGCTGATGCGGACATGCAGAATGGTAATGAATAAAATAGAAAATCGGCAGTGAATTCAACAGGCCAAAAAGTGAATCTTTGAGGAGATTGGAATTCTACTCATTTGTGCAGCAAAAGGTTTAAATATTGAAAGTCCTGGGACTGACACCAGGCAGGCAATCTCTGAAGAGTATTGATAATAGCTGGGGTTACTGGTCTTGTAAAGACACTGCCCAGAAGAAGGCAATGGGCAAACCACTTCTGTATAAGAAATTGGCAAGAACAATTATGATCATGGGACCATGATCACCCACATCATATGATATGGCATTTAACAATGATGTTGATGATGGAGGGCTTTAGTTGTAAGGAAAGACTGGATAGGCTGGACCTTATAGAAGACTGAGGGATGACCTATGGAGTCATATAAAATCATCAGGGGTATAGATAATTTGAATAGACACCATATTTTCCCCAAGGTAGGGAAGTCCAAAGATAGAGGGCATAAGTTTAAACTGTAAGGTGAAACTGGAAAATTAGCCCATAGATCTCGTGACTCTAAGTAAACTAAATGGAGAATTATGGCTCTTTCTATTTCTCCACAAATCCCACCGGACTAAGTTTCCACACCATTCTCTTTAATTTCAGAATTCCAGCAGTTGCTGTGTTCTGCATCTTACACTTCCAGCACCATTTCCTCTCTGCTTCTCTGTTATCTCTCTCTCTCTGGCTGGTAAGCCATTGTTATATCAGAGTTCATCATTGTGTGTGTGTGTGTCTTGTTTTGCTGCTGTTGTTGTTGCTTGTGTGCATGCTATGTCAGCGCTGGCATGCTGTGAACAACCCCTAATGGCAGACCCCAGCACGTCCTTAGGTTTTGTTGATTGTTAATGCAAATGTCACATTTCACCGTATGTTTTGATGGACAGTATATGTGATAAATAAATGAATCTGAAATCTGAATCTGATCTGAAGTTAACATTCATCATCCTGCATTAGATAGATTCAACATCGTTTGAGTTCTGCGGACAATTATGGTCATCACCTTATCACAGGCATCCATTTTATTCCCGCCTTTCCTACTCCTCTCTGAAGCTTAACAAACAATTGGCTTTCTTTTCACTTTGCCAGTTCTGATGAAAAACAATAATTGTTCTGAAATATTAATTGCATTTCTTTGCAAATCTGTTTACTGTAAATCCTAACATTTATTTCCACTGTGCATTAAGTTGCAAATGTCTGTGTGTAAATGAATTGTTGCTGTTCCAACAGAAGATGGTAAGTGGAACTAAATGAGAAGTATTATTGATTTACTTGTATCCAGATTCCAGAAAATGAATGGATTTATGATATAGAGCTTGACAAGTGTTTTGCTTGTGTTACGAGAAAGCAAATTTGCGGATTTGGTTAAGTGGGACATAAGACAATGATTATGAGTAAGCACATTAACTACTTATTTTCAGGGCAAACAGTGAAATACTTAACCATACATTTAATTTAAACAAATCCTTATCTAAGCCCGCTAAATTACAAGACTATAACACTAAACATTCAGTAACCCTTTAAGCTAAGCTTAGTTACAGATACTTATCCAAACTGAACACTTGAAGTGGCACTAAGCAGGCACTAATCATACACACAATGCACATGGACCGTCAGCACACAACGTCTGTTTACCGTTTCCATGTCACCCTCGTCCACCTGGTCCACAGCGACCCAAGAGAAAAAGAGAGCACATGGTTACCACACACTAAATGTAAACTTTACCAGCACCAAGATGCCATCAGCTAGACCATAAGACATAAGAGCAGAATTGGGCCATTTGGCCCATTGAGTCTGCTCTGCCATTCAAGCATGGCTGATCCTTTCATCCTCTCTTCAGCCCCACTCCCCGGCCTTCTCCCCGTAACCTTTGATGTCATGTCCAATCAAGAACCTATCTATCTCTGCCTTAAATACACCCAGAGACCTGGCCTCCACAGCTGCATGTGGCAACAAATTCCACAAATTCACCACCCTCTGGCTAAAGATATTTCTCTGCATTTCTCTTTTAAATGGGCACCCCTCTATCCTGAGGCTGTGCCCTCTTGTCCTAGACTCCCCCACCATGGGAAACATCCTTTCCACATCTACTCTGTCTCGGCCTTTCAACATTCGAAAGGTTTCAATAAGATCCCCCCTCATCCTTCTAAATTCCCAGTGAGTACAGACACAGAGCCATCAAACGTTCCTCGTATGATAACCCTTTCATTCCCAGAATCATCCTTGTGAACCTCTTCTGGACCCTATCCAATCTTTTCTTAGATGAGGAGTCCAAAACTGTTCACGATACTCAAGGTGAGGCCTCACCAGTGCCTTATAAAGCCTCAGCATCACACCCCTGTTCTTGTAGAAACACAGAAAACCTACAGCACAATGCAGGCTCTTCAGCCCAAAATGCTGTGCCAAACATGCACTTACTTTAGAAATTTCCCAGGGTTACCCATAGCCCTCTATTTTTCTAAGTTTCATGTACCTGTCCAGGAGTCTCTTAAAAGACCCTATCGTATCCGCCTCCACCACCATCGCTGGCAGCCCATTCCACACACTCACCACTCTCTGCGTAAAAAATCTTACCCTGACATCTCCTCTGTACCTACTTCCAAGCACCTTAAAACTGTGCCCTCTGGTATTAGACCATATATCTAGACCTCTTGAAATGAATGGTAACATGGCATTTGCCTTCCTCACCACCAATTCAACCTGCAAATTAACCTTTCGGGTGTTCTGCACAAGGAATCCCAAGTCCCTTTGCATCTCAGAGTTTTGGATTTTCTCTCTGTTTAGAAAATAGTCTGCACATTTATTTCTACTACCAAAGTGTATGACCATGCATTTTCCAACATTGTGTTTCATTTGCCACTTTCTTGCCCATTCTCCTAATTTGTCTAAGCCCCTCTGTAGTCTTCCTGTTTCCTCAACATACCTACCCCTCCACCAAACTTTGTATCATCTGCAAACTTGATAACAAAGCCACCTATTCCACCTTCTAAATCATTGATATACAACATAAAAAGAAGTGGTCCCAACACCGACCCCTGTGGAACACCATCAGACACTGGCAGCCAACCAGAAAAGGATCCTTTTATTCCCACTTGCTGCCTCCTACCATCACCCAAACCATGCCAGTAACTTTTCTGTAATACCATGGGCTCTTAACTTGGTAAGCAGTTTCATGTGTGGCACCTTGTCAAAGGCCTTCTGAAAGTCCAATTATACAACATCCACTGCATCCCCTTTACCTATCCTACTTGTAATCTTCTGAAAGAACACCAACAGGTTTGTCAGGCAAGATTTTCCCTTAAGGAAACCATACTGACTTTTGTCCTATCTTGTCCTGTATTACCAAATATTCCATCATCTTAACAATTGACTCCAACATCTTCCCAGCCACTGAGGTCAGGCTAACTGGTCTATAATTTCATTTCTGCTGCCTTCCTCCTTTCTTAAAGAGTGGAGGGACACTTTCAATTTTCCAGTCCTCTGGAACCATGCGAGTCCAATGATTTTTAAAAGACCATTTCTAATGCCTCCACAATCTCTACCGCTACCTCTTTCAGAACTCTGGGTTGCAGTTCACCTGGCCCGGGGGACTTATGTACTTTTAGGTCTTAAGCTGAAGCTGGTGGGAGAGCCTGTAATGTGCCGTACACGGGTACTCCTTTTAATGAGCAGTTAAGTCAAGACACTTACTGTAATAGCTTGATGCCACAGAAACTTTAATATTAAAATATTGTTTTATATAGTTAAATCAAATTGCAGGAAATTGTAGGGCATTGATACTGGAGGGCGTAAGTGCTTAAGATGGTGGCAATCAAGTGGAAGATATTAATGCTTAAGGCGCTGCCAATTAAGTAGATTGCCTTGTCTTGGATGACGTGAAATTTTTTGAATATTATTGAAGGTGAACTCAACCATGAAACTGGAGAGCATACATCAGAGTCTTGCCTTACACTTTGCAGTTGACACTTAGGCATCAATGGGTGAGCCACTTGCTTCAGGATCCTCGTCTCGCCGCAGAATATACATGGTCAGTCCAGTTTGTGGTCAATTGCTACCCTCAAACTGTTGATGATGATAATAGCATTAAATGTCAAAAGTGGGTTGCTCAATGCTCTCTTGTGGGAATGGTCATCATCTTGTACTCATGTGGCTTGATTATTGTTTGATATTTACCATCTTGTATCCAAGCAGAGGTATCACAGCAACAACCTTGCACACAACATCAGTAAAAGAACTGGTTGTGGACTTCAGAAAGGGTAAGACGAGGGAACACACACCAATCCTCATATAGGGATCAGAAGTGGAGAGAGTGAGCAATTTCATGTTCTTGGGTGTCAACATCTCTGAGGATCTATCCTGGGCCCAACATATTGATGCAGCTACGAAGAAGGCATGGCAACCATTATATTTCATTAGGAGTTTGAGGAGATTTGCTATTTCACCAAAGACACTCACAAGTTTCTACAGATGCACCATGGAAAGCATTCTGACTGGCTGCATCACCATCTGGTAAGGTTGGGGGAGGGGGGCTATTGTACAGGATCAAAGTACATTGCAGAGAGTGGTAAACTTAGTCAGCTCCATCATGGACAGTAGCCTCTGTAGTTTCCAGGACATCGTCTAGGGGTGTTGCCTCAAAAAGGTGGCATCTTCCTAAATCTTTTTTTGATTCCTTAGACTCTATTATTTTGTCATATCTGTGGCAGAATAAGTGCTCTAGAATTAATAAAATCCACCTCCAAAAATCTAAAAAAGAGGGTGGCATGGCTTAACCTAACTTTCGCCTATATTACTGGGCAGCTAATATACGTTGTGCTGCCTTCTGGTCTTTCTTCCACGGTCAACCCGAGTGCCCTAACTGGGTGGCAATGGAGTTGAGCTCCACTAAAGAATTATCTATATCTGTACTTCTTGGCTCTGCACTCCCTAGTAGTCTGCCCAGATCAATAGCTAATCCTCTTGTTAGACACACTTTGCGTATATGGGCTCAGTTCAGGAAATGCTATGGTTTCCAGGGGTTTTCCGTTTCCAGCCCTGTCGCACATAATCACTTTTTTTTACCTATTACGTACGATTCAGCATTCCATGTTTGGTATAGGAAGGGCATTAGACATTTTGAAGATCTCTTCATTGATAATCGCTTCGCTTCTTTTCAGCTGCTCTCTGTTAAGTTCAACCTGCCTAACGCTCACTTTTTCAGATATCTCCAAATCCGACACTTTATTGCTCCTTTAATTCTTAACTTTCCTGAAATGCCTGCGAAAAATGCTATGGACCTATTTCTTTCCATTAATCCACTAGGTAAAGGTTTAATATCAATTATCCGAGATAAACTAGCAGCCTTACGACGGGCCCCTGTCGATAAAATTAAAATGGCCTGGGAGCAGGATTTAAATATCTCCTTATCCGAGGAGAGCTGGGACTCAGTTCTCAAATCGGTTAACTCAACCTCCCTTTGTGCTCGCCATTGCCTCTTACAGTTTAAGATTGTTCATAGAGCCCATATGTCTGAATCTAAACTATCTCGATTCTACCCTGGCATTAGTCCACTCTGTGATAAATGCAAGAGGGACGTGGCCTCTCTCATCCATATGTACTGGTTCTGTCCTAGCTTGGAGAAATTCTGGAAAGATGTCTTCACTACATTATCGGGTATTCTGAATCAGCACCTAGAACCTAACCCCTTAATTGCTCTGTTCGGTTTTTGGGGCGAGACAGATTTATGTCTGGGTCTGACCAAATGCCGAATACTATCCTTTGCCTCTCTCCTGGCAAGACGCTTGATCCTCCTTAGATGGAGAGATGTTGCCCCACCCACTCATGCGCAATGGCTTAATGACATTATGGCCTGCTTGGACCTCGAAAAAATTCATTATTCAGTTCTTAATTCGGATCTAAAGTTCCATAATGTCTGGGGACCTTTTATCGAGTACTTTCATAACCTTCCTCTTGACTAGGGTTTTTTTCTTTTTTTTCTCTTCTTTTCAGTCCCTTGCTTTCAGCTCCCTTTTTTTTTCTGGTAGTAGGCATTATTATCCTCTGTTACTAAGTGTATTCACAGTCTGGGAGTTTGACTGTCCTGACTTATACTCTCTATATTGTGTGGTGGTTGGTCTGGAGTTGTTTTTTTCTTGTGTTGTGGGGTTTGGGGAGGACACTAAGCTCACTTGTCCTTAATTTAGGTACTTTTTTGTTAAATTCTCTTCCTTTGTAGCATATTGTTATTGTATGCTTAATTTTGCACTGTATTAATGCTCCTCATTGGGATTTGGGGTTTTTAATTTTGTAAAATGTTTTGAAAAACTAATAAATTTTTTTTTAAAAAAGGTGGCATCTATCATTAAGGACCCCCATCACCCAGGATATGCCCTGTCCTCTTTATTACCATCAGGAAGGAGATATAGGAGCCTGAAGGCATACACTCAGTGATTCAGGAACAGATTCTTCCCCTCTGCCATCCAATTTCTAAATAGACATTGAACCCATGAACACTACCTCACTACTTAATTTTTTTTTTCTCTACTTGATTTATACTTACTGTAATTCACTTTCTTCTCTCTATTATATTGTATTGCATTATGCTGCTGCAAAATAACAAATTTTATGACAAATGCCAGTGATATTAAACCTGATTCTGATTCTGAAATGTCAGTCTGGTCTTGCTGCATTGTCTGAACAATTGTAGACAGACCTAAACATAGTACACGAGGCGACATGTTAGTGTACCAATATGTACTTAGTACATTCTCCCATGAGAACATGGGTTTTCTCCGGGTGCTCCGGTTTCCTCCCATGTTCTAAGGATGTACAATTAGGGTTAGTAAGTTATGCAATTCCTTTCTTGGCATCAGAAATGCGGTAACACTCACGATCTGCCCAGGACAAACCTTGCTGATTTGATTTGATGCAAATGCTGCATTTTACTGTATGCTTCAATATTTTGATGTGGTGAAAAAAAGCTAATTTTGATATTAAAACACTTTATTATCATTGGTAAACATTGTCATTTCTGATTTTCAGATGAGATTCATTGACAAAGAGATGTGGAGAAGTGTATAATAGTAGAAAAGTTATAAGTGTCAAAGTTTCGGATGAGTCGTGGCTTTTGAGGGAATTGGAAAGCCAGTGCAAAGGGCTCCCTTGTTCAGCTCCCCCCCCCCCACCCCAATTGGGAAGATATTTTGATACAGGGTTTTTGCTCTTCAATCCTTGGGAGGGCTGAGTGCTATTATTCACATCACGTTGTCAAGCTCGGAAAGGGAATGTACAAATTCAGTGCTCAGAGGATAATGTACGGCTTTGTAAGGATCAAACACAGATGATCAATCAAAGAATTAGTATGAATTATGAGATGAATGTAAATCCCAATATTTCTTTCCAATGTGAATTAAATTACCAATATTTGTGTGTGAATGAGTCCATTGCTGTTCTAACAGAAAATAGTAAGTGGAACTAAAAGAGAAGCATTATTGATTTACTCATGTCTGGATTCTGGAAAATTAATGAATTTGAGATACAGTCCCTGACAAATGCCACAGAAACTTTAATATTACAAAAATGCTTATTTAGTTACAGCAAGTTGTATGAAATAGATTTCTGATTTCACATTCTTTTCTGGCATTAATATCTGTTAGGCAAAAATTATATCTGAGATTAAACCAAAAATTGTTAGACATGCGTAGCTGTTCAATGCACACCGAAGAGAGAACTGCCTAGCTGCACTGATTTATTATTGATCAACCTCCTACCTCTTATTTAAGTGGTTAAACCAAACCTGGAGTATAGAGTACAACTAATACAGTATATTAAAGCTTTATAGAAAGCTCAAAAAAGGACACACTTGAATGATGCCAGAGTTGAATGGCTGTAACTATCACAAAGGGTGAAACATGCCAGGGCTCTTTTTTCTTTAAAATAGATAGCTGAAGGGATGAATATAAAGCTCTCCTAAATTCACAAAAGAGTTTAAAAGGTAGGTAGAGAAAAACCCCATCATTGAGCACATTTACGAGAAGCACTGCCACAAGAAAGCAGCATCCGTTATCAAGGATCCCACCATCCAGGCCATGCTCTCTTCTGACTGCCGCCTTTGGGGAAGAGGTACAGAAGCCTCAGGTCCCACACCACCATATTCAGGAACAGTTATTACCCTCCAACTATCAGGCTCCTGAACCAGTATGGATAACTTCACTCACCTCAACAATGAACTCACTTTCAAGGACTCTAAAGCTCATGTCCTCAGCATTATTTATTTATTTATTTTTATTATTTACATGACTTGTCCTCTTTTACACATTGGCTGTTAGTCTTAGCTGTGTATAGTTTTTCATAAGTTATATTGTATTTCTTTACTTTCCTGTAAATGCCTGCAAGAAAATGAATCTGAAGGTACTGTATAGTGGCACATACATCTTTGATCATATATTTACTTTGAACTTTAAAATATCTACCTGAGGACTGTACAAATCTAGAGAATGTAAATCTCTGATTAATTTATTATCCATAATAAATTTAGTAATATATTTAGGATTATCTTTCTTTCCCCTTCAGATCTATTCACTGCCATAAGGAGCACTTTAGACAAAACCAGATAACTGTTTAAAAGAAAGCTTGATTAATTCACAAGGAGAACCAAACTGAAACACCTTTGGGATGGGAGGATTCATAGGGCTGAATGGTCAGTTTCTGTGAGCAACTTCTGGATAATTTCACATACTATACCGCGGGAAATTCAACACATTTACTACTTCCTTCTGTTTATACTATGGGGATGATTTTAACTAAAGGTGACTGACAGGTAACAGATGGTAATGGCCAGTGTAAAAACTCCCATTCCTGGGAGTTGGGCCAGAACAGAAGGCTTTGGCGAGCTACTGTCAGTGGCCTTTCCCCCAGTAGGGGTGATAGGCTTAAGTAAGTCATGATTTAAGCTTGATCTACTGAAAACAAGAATAAATTACCAAGCTTGGCTGCAAACATTGTGTAGTCTTAGGTCCTACACCACCAGGTTAGTTTAAAAGTTAAAGTCTGTCCCGAGCCTCATAGGCTCATCAGGCTTATGCCGGTTTCCATGGCGTGAAGCCACTGAGAGGACGAGACTCCCCACCCCCGCCCCACCCAGATAAGACGCCAGTCTATCGCAAGGTTAACCCCCAGCATTTTGCCGTTACCCATTTTCAGCTGGGTGGACTGGAGCAATGTGTGGTTAAGTGCCTTGCTCAAGGACACAACATACTGCCTCGGCCGGGGCTCCAACTCACGACCTTCAGATTGCTAGTCCAATGCCTTAACCACTTGGCCACGCGCCACACACCACCAGGTTCAGGTACAGTTATTACTCTTCAACCATCAGGCTCCTGAACCAGTGTGGATAACTTCACTCACGTCAACACTGAACTGATTACTGAACACAACCTAAAGACTCACTTTCAAGGCACTACAACTCATCTTCTCAGTATTATTTATTTAAATTTTTTTTTGCATTTGTATAGTTTGTCTTCTTTTGCACATTGGTTGTTTGTCAGTCTTTGTGTGTTGTTTTTCAGTGATGCTATTACATGTCTTTGTATCTACTGTGAATGGCTGCAAGAAAATGAATCTCAGTGTAGTATATGGTGACATACATGCATTTTGATAATAAATTTACTTTGAACATTTAGGTACCAACTTAAGTTTGATGTGGTGGCAAAAGATTGGATGTTACTATTTCCAGTCGAAACCAGGACATAGTGTAATATAACATAGTGTAATATAGTCATAGTGTAATATAACACAGAAATCAGTGATATGGAGTTTAGATAGATAGATAGATAGATAGATACTTGATTCATCCCCATGGGGAAATTCAACTTTTTTCCAATGTCCCATACACTTGTTGTAGCAAAACTAATTACATACAATACTTAACTCAGTAAAAAAATATGATATGCATCTAAATCACTATCTCAAAAAGCATTAATAATAGCTTTTAAAAAGTTCTTAAGTCCTGGCGGTAGAATTGTAAAGCCTAATGGCATTGGGGAGTATTGACCTCTTCATCCTGTCTGAGGAGCATTGCATCGATAGTAACCTGTCGCTGAAACTGCTTCTCTGTCTCTGGATGGTGCTATGTAGAGGATGTTCAGAGTTTTCCATAATTGACCGTAGCCTACTCAGCGCCCTTCGCTCAGCTACCGATGTTAAACTCTCCAGTACTTTGCCCACGACAGAGCCCGCCTTCCTTACCAGCTTATTAAGACGTGAGGCGTCCCTCTTCTTAATGCTTCCTCCCCAACACGCCACCACAAAGAAGAGGGCGCTCTCCACAACTGACCTATAGAACATCTTCAGCATCTCACTACAGACATTGAATGACGCCAACCTTCTAAGGAAGTACAGTCGACTCTGTGCCTTCCTGCACAAGGCATCTGTGTTGGCAGTCCAGTCTAGCTTCTCATCTAACTGTACTCCCAGATACTTGTAGGTCTTAACCTGCTCCACACATTCTCCATTAATGATCACTGGCTCCATATGAGGCCTAGATCTCCTAAAGTCCACCACCATCTCCTTGGTCTTGGTGATATTGAGACGCAGGTAGTTTGAGTTGCACCATATCACAAAGTCCTGTATCAGTTTCCTATACTCCTCCTCCTGTCCATTCCTGACACACCCCACTATGGCCGTGTCATCAGCGAACTTCTGCACATGGCAGGATTCCGAGTTATATTGGAAGTCTGATGTGTACAGGGTGAACAGGACCGGAGAGAGTACGATAAAGTACTATAAATTACAGTAGGAATATATTTGAAAATAGTGCAAAATGAGAGGCAAAATAGTGAGGTAGAGTTCATGAATTGATGAGGGTAGGGCAGTGGATATGGTCTACATGGACTTTAACAAAGCATTTGACAAGGTCCCTCATGAGAGACTCATCCAGAAAGTCATGAGGCATGGGATAAGTGGAACCTTGGCTGTTTGGATAAAAAATTGGCTTAAAGGAAAAAAGCAGAGGGTAGTTGTGGAAGGAAAGTATTCTGCCTGGAGGTCGGTGACTAGTGGAGTGCCACAGAGATCTGTCCTGGGACCCCTGCTCTTTGTGATTTTTGTAAATGACCTGGATGTAGAGGCGGAAGGATGGGTGAGTAAGTTTGTGGATGACATGAAGATTGGAGGAGTTGTGGATGGAGCTATAGGTGGTCGAAGGTTACAAGAGGATATAGACAGGCTGCAGAGTTGGGTAGAAAAATGGCAGATGGAATTCAATATGGACAAGTGTGAGGTGATGCATTTTGGAAGGACAAACCAGAAGACTGAGTACAGGATTAATGGTCAGTTACTTAAGAGTGTGGATGAACAGAGGGACCTTGGGTTTCAAATCCATACATCCCTCAAGGTCGCTGCACAGGTTGATAGGGTAGTTAAGAAGGCCTATGGGATGCTAGGCTTCATTAGCAGGGGGACTGAGTTCAAGAGTAGAGAGGTCATGTTACAACTCTACAAATCTCTGGTGAGACTGCACTTAGAGTATTGTGTTCAGTTCTGGTCACCTCATTATAGGAAGGATGTGGAAGCTATGGAGAGGGTGCAGAGGAGATTTACCAGGATGTTGCTTGGATTGGAGAACAAGTCATATGAAGCAAGGTTAGCAGAGCTGGGACTTTTCTCTTTGGAGCGTAGAAGAATGAGAGGGGACTTGATAGAGGTCTACAAGATTATGAGAGGCATAGATAGAGTGGATAGTCAGTACCTGTTTCCCAGGGCACCAATAGCAAACATCAGAGGGCATATGTACAAAATTAAAGGAGGGAAGTTTAGGGGAGACATCAGGGGTAAGTTTTTTACACGGAGGGTTGTGAGTGCCTGGAATGACTTGCCAGGGATGGTGGTGGTGGCTAAAACATTAGGGGTATTTAAGAGCCTCTTGGACAGGCACATGGATGAAAGAAAAATGGAGGGTTATGGGGTAGTGTGGGTTTAGTACTTTTTTTAAGGATTATATCGGTCAGCACAATATGGAGGACTGAAGGGCCTGTACTGTGCTGTAGTGTTCTGTGGTTCTATGGATTCATGGTTCGTTCAAACATCTGATGGTGGAGGGGAAGAAGCTGTTCCTAAGACATTGAGTGTGTGTCTTCAGGTTCTTGTACCTCCTTCCTGATGGTAGTAATGAGAAGAGGGCATGTCCTGGATGGTGAGGTTCCTTCATGATGGAAGCTGCCTTTTTGAGGCATCATCGTTTGAAGATTTTCTCAGTGGTGTGGAGGTAGGTGCCCATGATGGAGCTGGCTAAGCTTACAACTTTCTGCAGCTTTTTCTAATCCTGTGATTACACCTTCATACCAGACAATTTCCCGAAGTCTTTGGTGACATACTAAATCTCCTCAAACTTATAATGAAGTACAGCCACTGGGTGTTGGTTGATCATTGTCTGGAATAAATACTGGAATTCCTTAATTGAAACCACCATAGGAATACCTTCAACAGCTAGATTATGGAGATTCAAGAAAGAACTTATTATCTCCTTAAGTGTTAATGGTGATTGATTTTAAAATCTGGTTTTATCATCAGTGCCCATTTCCCTTAAGGGAATGAGAAAGAAGAACAACTACTACTAGTGTGTCTCCATCATAAACTTGGTTCATTGTGAAATTATATTCAATGAGAGCTGAGAATCCTTTGACAGAGTAATGTAAGGTATCCCTACATAACTGCAATGATCTGAAAAATATATTCAACTGATTGCCCATTTCAGTCAGTTGCAATAACCCAGGTTACAGAATGATGTTGGGTCCCAATATTTACAATGATGTTGTATCATAATTCATCACATAGTTACGATATTCAGATTAACAGGCATGCAAATCAAGTCTCCATGACTGCTATAGAACCGCTTGCTGGAGCTGTCAGCACCCTGCCGAATATCAGCAATCTGCAACAGTATTGAGAAGGAGTTAAACCTCTGTAGGCACTCAGGGCATCTGTCTGGTCAAATTCAAAGTTAAAGTGAATTTACTATCAAAGTACATGTATGTCACCATATACTACCCTGAGATTCATTTTCTTGCAGGCACTTACAGGAAAATAATGAAATACAATGGAATTTATGAAAAACTACACACAAACAATGACAAAGAACCAATGTGCAAAAGAAGACAAATTATGCAAATAAAAAGAAAGTAAGAAAGAAACAAACAAAAATAATACGGAGAACATAAGTTTTAGAGTCCTTGAAAGTGAGTCCATGGGTTGTGGATACAGTTCAGTGTTGAGGTGAGTGGAGTTATCTACACTGGTTCTGGTGCCCAATGGTTATAGGGTAATAACTGTAGCTGATTGCAGACTTCAGAAAGGGTAAGATGAGGGAACACAAGCCAATCCCCAGAGGGATCAGGAGTTGAGAGATTGCGCAATTTCAAATTCCTGGTTGTCAATATCTTTGAGGACCTAACTAGGACCCAACATATCAATGCAGCTATAAAGAAGGCAACACAGTGGCTATATTTCATTAGGAGTTTGAGGAGATTTGGTATGTCACCAAAGACACAAATTTTCTTCAGATGTACTATAGAGAGCATTAGAGCATTCTAACTGGCTGCATCTCTATCTGGTATGGGGGAGGGGGGAGACTACTGCTCAGGATCAAAGTAAGCTGCAGAGAGTTGTAAAATTAGTCAGCTCCATCATGGGCACTACCCTCTGTAGTATCCAAGACATCTTCAAGGAACAGCGCTTCAGAAAGGAGGCATCATCATTAAGTATCCCCGGAACCTCTACTATCTGATTTCTGAATGGACATTGAAGCAATGAGCACCACCTCACTCCTTTTTTATTTCTTTTTTTTCTGCATTACTTATTGTGTATATACTTACTGTGATTCCATTTTCTTTTTCTCTCTATTATTATGTATTGCATAGTACTCCAAATTTCACAACATACGCAGGTGATATTAAACCTGATTCTGATTATGAATCCGGTGGTGTGGGCCCTTGTACCTCCCTGCTTGATGGTAGTAATGAGAAGAGAGCATGGCCTGAATGATGGCGATCCTTTCTTGTGGCAGCACTCCTTGTAAATGCGCTCAATGGTGGGGATGGCTTTTTCTATGATAGATCAACCACTTTCCGTAGACTTTCTCTTTCTGGGCATTAGATGTCTCCAAGCACTCTCCACTGTGCACCTATAGAAGATTGTCAAAGTTATAGATGACATGCTGAATCTACGCAAACTTCTAGAAAAAGCAGAGGCACTATTGTGCCTTCTTCCCAGGACAGATCCTCTGATATGATAACACTGAGGAATTTAAAGTTACTGACCTCATCCCATCCTTTCAATGCATCTCTTTTATCTCCACAAGCTCAATTCTTTCCCTCAAAAAAAGCCTGGAACTAACCACCAAAATGCAACTTCTTTTTTTGCAAGGAAAAAGGATCAAAAATCTAATTAACTACAGAATTTATTTCATTCGTCTGTCATCTGTTTTAGAATACCAAAACAACAAGTCGTATAAACATAAAAGCTTTCCAGAATCTTCCACCTCCACTCTATTGTGACCTAACAACACATGTTCTTAATGTGTTTCTTGTTTAATTAAACTCTGCAGGAGTCTGATTGCAATTAAGCTGACTGGAGCACAGTGGTAGCTACACTTCCCTCCAATCTCATCTGTTTTCCCTTGCCCGTGATTACATTCAGAAAAGGTGCTGATCTCAGAAAAGAGAAATCAACTTGTGTATAATTAAAAGAAGCTGGATAAGCCTTTGTTTAGAAATGAGCTCAAAGTCTGGCATTTTAGGTCTATTAGTTAAGTGCTTGTGTTCTTACACCAGAAACCTTGTTCATGATCCAGAGACATGTTCAAATCTCACCATAACAAACAAAGGAATTAAACTCAATTAATTAATTCAATCTGGGATTAAAGCTGGTATTAAGAATGTGGACCACAGATAGTTATGTTTCAGGATAAGAAACCTACAGTCTTTCTTGTATGTGACTTCAGGCTCTTAAAATTTTGGTTCACTCTTATTTGTCATCTAAATTGATGCAGAAAAGTAATTAGTTGAAAGATAATAAATTATGACAGTTCTAATGCTACGCATATCTCGTGAATCAGTAAAATAAAGGCCCTTCTCCACCCCTCCACACACATACATATGTCTTCCATGCACACTCAGAGACACACATGTATACACACACACCCACAGATGCGACGTGTCCACACCCACACAAGTGTCTGAAATAGAATTTGCAAGCACATCTGAAGTAGGATCGCACCTCACACCATGTTCAGGAACATAGTGAGCTCCTTTCTGAATAATATATTTAAGCTCAGGGTCAATGACTGTTGGATGACACAATGACGAAGCCTCACAGATCTGATCCCAATCGTCAGGGACGTTTGTGATTCAAAGTTGAGTTTATTATCATATGCACAAGTACAGATGCAATGAAAAACTCACTTGCAGCAGCAGCATAGGCATGCAGTTTCACAAAAGTAGTGTTCACAAGAAAAACCATACACTGTACTAAACATAAATACAATTTTTACAAGAAAGGGCAAAATAAAGTCCGTCTTAGTGCAAAGTGATCTAAGTGGTCATGGTGGTGCTAAACTCTCGTGATAAGGGTTGTGCCAGTTGCTTGAAGATTTGTAACACACACAAACCCTCAGGCAACAAAGCTGTGCAAAATATCCTGTACATCTGCGCTGCCCGACATTTCCGGCTTAGGAACAATAAATGGGAACCAGTGGGAGAAAGCTGATCCACTGAAGGCCTACCCAAGTTTCCCACCCACTCCATTTGATATCTTGTACTCCAACCATCCTCCTCTCACTCAGGGTAGTGAATCTCTGGAATTCTTTAGCAACACACACAGTTCCTCCAGCATGTTATAAGACCATAAGACATAGGAGCAGAATTAAGCCCCTTGGTCCAAAGAATCTGCTCTGCCATCCAATCATGGCTGATCCTCTTTTTCTCCTCATTGGCCCCACTCCCTGGCCTTCTCCCCATAACTTCTGATGCCATGGCCAATCAAAAGTTATGAGGAGAAGGCAGGAGAATGGGGTTGAGAGAGATAAATCAGTCAAGCTAGAATGGTGGAGCAGCCACAAAGGGCCAAGTGGTGAAATTCTGTTTCTATGTCTTATGTCCTCAGTATGTGCGGTTGGGAGACTGTAGGTCTGACACGGTGGTCAGCAGCACAGGAGCGCCACAGGGAACCGTACTCTCTCCGGTCCTGTTCACCCTGTACACATCAGACTTCCAATATAACTCGGAGTCCTGCCATGTGCAGAAGTTCGCTGATGACACGGCCATAGTGGGGTGTGTCAGGAATGGACAGGAGGAGGAGTATAGGAAACTGATACAGGACTTTGTGATATGGTGCAACTCAAACTACCTGCGTCTCAATATCACCAAGACCAAGGAGATGGTGGTGGACTTTAGGAGATCTAGGCCTCATATGGAGCCAGTGATCATTAATGGAGAATGTGTGGAGCAGGTTAAGACCTACAAGTATCTGGGAGTACAGTTAGATGAGAAGCTAGACTGGACTGCCAACACAGATGCCTTGTGCAGGAAGGCACAGAGTCGACTGTACTTCCTTAGAAGGTTGGCGTCATTCAATGTCTGCAGTGAGATGCTGAAGATGTTCTATAGGTCAGTTGTTGAGAGCGCCCTCTTCTTTGTGGTGGCGTGTTGGGGAGGAAGCATTAAGAAGAAGGACGCCTCACGTCTTAATAAGCTGGTAAGGAGGGCGGGCTCTGTCGTGGGCAAAGTACTGGAGAGTTTAACATCGGTAGCTGAGCGAAGGGCGCTGAGTAGGCTACGGTCAATTATGGAAAACCCTGAACATCCTCTACATAGCACCATCCAGAGACAGAGAAGCAGTTTCAGTGACAGGTTACTGTCGATGCAATGCTCCTCAGACAGGATGAAGAGGTCAATACTCCCCAATGCCATTAGGCTTTACAATTCAACTGCCAGGACTTAAGAACTTTTTTTTAAAGCTATTATTAATGCTTTTTTGAGTTAGTGATTTAGATGCATATCATATTTTTTACTGAGTTAAGTATTGTATGTAATGAGTTTTTGCTACAACAAGTGTATGGGACATTGGAAAAAAAGTTGAATTTCCCCATGGGGATGAATAAAGTATCTATCTATCTATCTATCTATCTATCTATCTTATGATCTTATGGAATGTCCTGACCTAGATGATTGTGGAACCTGGATTATTAGACATATTTAATAAGGAGGTAGATGCATTTTTGAATTCAGTGCTATGAGCACCTGGCACAGAGGAGGTCTGGAGATAGATCAAACATGATCACATGGAATGATGGGGCAGGTTTGAGTGGTCAGGTGACCAAGTCCTGCTTTGACTTCTGTGTTTTCTTGAAAACCAGGCTACCAGAGATATGGATGATCCTGACTTCACCAGTGTTCAGCAGAATCCTCGACAGTAATCAACAGCAAAAATTTGGTTAGCTTTGGTACTGGGTGCTGAAATCACTTCTGCTTCTGCCACTCTCCTGTTGAGTTAGTGTTGTGCTTCACAATCAACATTCTCCTTTTTCACCATCTAGAGTTACAGGGAAGCTGCCGTATCATCACATAAATCAGGTTATGAACATAGAACATTACAGCAAAGTGCAGACCCTTTGGCCGATGATATTTTGCCAGCCTTTAACCTACTCTAAGATTATTCTAACCCTTCCCTCCACCATAGTCCTTCAATTTTTTCATCCATGTGCCTATCTAAGAATCTCTTAAATGCCCCTAATGCATCTGTATCTGGCACCAACCCTGGAAGGGCATTCTACACATCCATCATGCTCTGTGTAAAATGCCTACCTCTGACATCCCCCTATACTTTACTCCAATCACCTTAAAATTATGCCATGTCATATTAGCCATTCCTGGCCTAGAAGAAAACACTGATCGATCACTCTGTCTATGCCTCTTATCATTTTGTACACCTCTATCAAGTCACCTCTCACCTTCCTTTACTCCAATGACAAAAGTGCTAGCTTGCGCAATCTTTCCTGATTAGACATGGTCTCTAATGCAGGCAGCATCCTGATAAATCTCTTCTACACTCTAAAGCTTCCACATCCTTCCTGTAATAAGGTGACCAGAACTGAACACAATACTCCAATTATGAACAGAGGGCAGAGAACAGGATAGCAGAGGAGGAGGTCCTTTGTCCCATGATGTTGTGCCAAAATAATTAGGCATCTAACTAAACTAATCCCTTTTGCCTACACAATAGCAATATCCCCCCATTCTTTGCACGTCCACGTGCCTATCTACGAGCATCAGACTGAGAATCACTTTATTGCCAGTACGTGAAACATACTGTGATTGTGGTTCGGTGCCAAGCATAAAACACGGGACAATACCATAACAGACAACACAATAGCAACCAACAATTTACAAGACAATAGTACAAACAGCTAAGAGCAATCAACAATTAGCGCAAATGACAATAATCAAACTTAAATAAATGTGAGCATATGAACAGACTCAATAAGTAACAACAGAACAAGGAGAGCTGGAAAGACCATTTAACGGATGTTGTGCAGGGACAGTTAGGGTATAACACCTGAGTGAGTTTTGTTGAGAAGCTGGATAGCTACAGGAAAGAAGCTTCAGCGATGACGTGTAGTCCTGGTGGTGATGGACTCGTGGCGTCTCCCTGATGGCAATTTGAAGAAATGGGTGACTACTAGGGTGGGTGGAGTCAGCAGTAACTCTGTTGATGAGCAGATTTTTTAATGTTGGTAGCTGATAGTCAATGACCTTCTCCACTGGACCACTCACTGCAACCTGGACTTGGAGAGGGAGGATGTGGTGGGAAACCAAACGGTGATAGAGGTGGTCACAACACTCAGCGATGGCTGAGTAACAATTCATCAGGATACGCCCTGAGATGTTAACTTTCCTAAACTGGCGTAGGAATAACAATCTGCTGGGCTTTCCAAGTGATGAGCGTTATGTACTTGTCCCATTTCAATGTATTGGTAATGGTAGTCCCCAAGAATTTGAATGACTTGACGACAGACAAAGTCTGACCATTAATTTCCATGGGTGGGGATGAGGGGCAGTTGTTGGGGGAAGTCAGTCCTCATTTTCACTGATAGATAACAATGTTTTGAGCACATCATGCTGCAAGACAGTCTACTTCTCTTTGATAGCAGGCCACACCATTATTAGAGATGAGACCAACTGCAGTTGTGTCATCTGAGAATTTTAATGGATTTGTCTGTGGAAGTATGGTCATTTGTATAAAGTGAGTACAGGAGGGGTGAAAGAACACAGCCCTGGGGAGAGCCTGTGTTTATAGACATGTGACTGGGCAAGTAGGAGCCCAGCCTTACAGACTGCTTCATTCCTGTCAGGAAATTCGTGATCCACTGACAGATACTGTAGGGTACAGCTCGCTGGGTCAGCTTGCTGTGGAGCAACTCCAGGACAATAGTGTTGAAGGCAGAGCTAAAATCCACAAACAAGATCCTCACATAGGTGTCTGGGAAGTCAAAATGTTGAAGAATGTGATGAAGGGACAAGTTAACTGCATCCTCAGCTGAGTAATTTGCTCTCTAAACAAACTGTAGCGGGTCAAGAAGAGGATCAGTAATGGACTAGACCAACATCAGAAGTTCAAAGGTTTTCATAACTCTTGAAGTCAGAGTGACTGGCCAATAATCATTAAGTCCAGTGATCTTGTCTTTCTTGGGAACTGGAACAATTGTAGCAAATTTAAAGCAGTCCGGAGCCCTGCATCATTGAAGAGGTGTTAAATATCTCAGTGAAGACAGGCGCCAGCTGATCCACACAGTGCCTTAGAGTACCAGGTGTGTCACCTGCAGCTTTCCTAATGCTCTCTTTTACATACATACAGTTTGCAAACATCTTCTTGCTTCACAGAAAATATCGGGTGAGATGGAGGGAGGGAACATGAGGGGGAGGAGGATGAAGAGGATGATGGGATTGGGGTGAATGAGGGATGGTGACATTGGAGTGGTTGTGAAAGAGAGGTGGGTAGGGGCTCATCATATCAGAATCAGAGGAAGTGAGAAGAGATAGATGTTGATTGTCCTTATCAAACTGGCAATAAAACTGATTGAGCTGATTGGTCATGGTAGGGGTTGGTGGTGGGGGGGAGGCTTGGGAGAACTTCTGTTTGAGGTTGGTAAGACTTTGTAAGGAACTCCAGCCTGTCCGGCTATTATTGTTGAAGTCTCTCTCTAACTGATCCGTGTAAGTGGCTTTCACCACACACAGCTTTATTAAACTGCTGTTTTGCAGAGATATATCCCTCTTTGTTTCCAAACTTGTAGGCATGATCCTTTGCAGATCTAAGTGACCCCAACTCCTTCATGAACCATGGCTTGTTGTTGTTATACCTCACAATAATCTTTTCAGGAAGGCACACATCTCCACAGAAGCGCATGTAGAATTTTACAACGTCAGCATCCTTCCGTGGCCTTAGAATCCGTGGGGCCTAAGCAATCTCTCAGCCTTCCAACAGCCTCAGGAATCCATCACTGTCTGATGGTCCTAGTTCGTTTAGACTGTTGCAGTTTTCGTTTACAGCTGGGAACAAGCATGATTATGGCATGATCAGAGTAGCCAAAGTGTGCCTGAAAATGACAGAATGCTCCTTTAATGGTGGTATAGAAGTGGTCCAAAGTTCTGTCCTCACATGTGGAGCAACTAGTCATCTGGTGGTACTTGGGCAAATCATGTTTCATGTTACAATGGTTAAAATCCCCCATAATGAAAATGACAGTATTAGACAATTTATTTTCCAAGTCATAAACGTTATCTGCCAACAACCAATGTGTAGATTGAGCATTCGCGTGAGCGGGGAATGTAAATACTAGCCAGGATAACAGATTAAACGATCAGTAAGTATCTAAGAGTGACTTAAAAACTTCTACTGCATTTGTATCCACCGCCACAAATGGCTCCCACAACTCCCTGAGTAAAAAGCTTGCTTGGCACATCTTCTTGGAATTTATCCCCTCTCACCTTAAATACATGCCTTCTAGTATTACATATTTTTGTCATGGGGATGGTTTACTATGGTAAGGGCATATTATTAAGGAGCCAGGCAGCCTGAGACTTCTCCTATCACTTGTGTCGAAGACCCCTACCACCGATCCCACAATCTCTGACCCACTGCCATCGGATAGGAGGTACAGGAGCATCAGGACTAGGACTGCCAGACTGCATAACAGCTGTCCTGTACGCTACATGCATTTTGAATTACATTTTATTAACGTATTTGTGGTAATATTTTGTTTTATGTGGTGTGTGTGATACATGTTGCTCACCATTGTCCACAGGAGCATTGTTTCTTTTGGTTTGTATATATGTATAGTCAGATGACAATAAACTTGAACTTTGTCCTGTGAATTTCAGATAAAATAAAGTTAAAAATGAACCATGTTTTAACAGCTTCTACTGTACATATGTAGTTGGAGAAGATTGCTGAAATTAAAAGAATTGCAGTGTTCAGGCACTGGGAAAGCTTGCTTTGTTGTAGGACAAATTCGACATGGTTTGTAGTTCCTTTCAGTAATAATATGAGTGAGATAAAGGGGAGAATTTTCATTGAGAAGAAACAATATTTCAGGGACACATATAAGCTAGCTTTGAATATTTCCTCCTTTTACAGCTAAAGAAAAGAGTCCTGATCAAGAATCTCAGCCCAAAATGTCTGACTTGCTGAGTTCCTCCAGCATTTTGTGTGCGTTTCTTTGGATCTCTTGTGTATGTGATTTCCTTTGAGCTGGGGAACAGGCAGCATATGCTTGTGGAGAATTGGAAGACACACCATTTCTAAGTCTCTTAGAAGTTCTCTGGCATCTTAGACAGAATATAATTTAAATGGTAAGACTCCTGGCAGTGTGGAGAATCAGAGATCTTGGGGTCTGTGTCAATAGGACGCTCAAAGCTGCTGTGCAGGTTGACAGTGTTGTTGAGAAGGCATACAGTGCATTGGCCTTCATCAATGATGAGTTTGAGTTCAAGAGCCGTGAGGTAATGTTACAGCTATATAAGACCTTTGTCAGACCCCACTTGGCGTACTGTGCTCAGTTCTGGTTGCCTCACTATAGGAAGGACGTGGATACTATAGAAAGGGTGCAGAGGAGATTTACAAGGATGTTGCCTGGATTGTGGAGCATGCTTTATGAGATTAGGTTGAGTGAACTTGGCCTTTTCTTCTTGGAGGACTGAGGATGAGAGGTGACCTGATAGGTGACAAGATGATGAGAGGCATTGATCATGTGGATAGTCAGAGGCTTTTTCCCAGGGCTGAAATGACTAGCACGAGAGGGCATAGTTTTAAGGTGCTTGGAAGTCGGTGCAAAGGAGATATCAGGGGTAAGTTTTTCACGCAGAGAGTGGTGAGTGTGTGGAATTGCTGCCAGCGACGGTGGTAGAAGCGGATACAATGGGATCTTTTAAGAGCCTCTTAGATAGGTACAAGGAGCTTAGAAAAACAGAGGGCTATGCATGAGGGAAATTCTAGGCAGTCTCTAGAGTAGGTTACATGGTCGGCACAACATTGTGGGCCGAACGGCCTGTAACGTGTTATAAATTTCTTTGGTCTATGTTCTATGTTAGTATAATTAGGTCCAATTAGATGTGTAACTTTTTGTGTTAAAACTGCTTTTTAGGCAGGAAAGCTGTAACTGTTTTGGCTTTATTGAAAATGAGTCCTATCAGGCTGGGTAATCTATCCGCCACCCAGCACATGTACACCCTATCTGAATGCCCTGTTGACCCCTCCTCCCAAACTCCCCAACTCACAGGCACCGTCTCAAACTGACTGGTACGTTTCATCTCGTATTGCTGCTGTTTCTATAGGACTGTTAGTGTCAGCAACGTTTTACTGTACACCTCACAACTTTTGTCAACCTGTCAACCTTCAGGCCATGCTACTCAGGGACTTGTGTTAATTCATTTTGAGGCTCTATGTGCTGGATCGTAACTCTACGTGCTGTGTGTGACTACGTGTGCCTTGATTTGCACTTTGGCCCCAGAGGAATGCTGTTTTGTTTTGCTGTATTACATGTGTCTGGTTGAATGATAATAAACTTGTTTCACCACCAGTACTGTGTAAAGTGGGAGCAATTCAATGTAAGGTAAACCAGAGTATGTATCCAACACATATCAATTACTTCGGACCTTTGATGCTCTTAGATCCTTTCTCTGCTCTGCAGTGCTGAGTGACAGAAAATACTGAACTTGTCTTGCTACCCTTGTGATTAATTCTGGGTTATGTAAAGAATACAGGGTCTTGGGCACAGATTACTTTGATGTGTATTGGTGCCAACATTCAAAGATGTCAACATATTCAAAATCTTTCTCTTTCCTCCCCAACAAAATGTGTGCATGTAAAACAGAACAACATTTTAAAAATGCAGATTAAAAATTGTTCCTTTACAACATTTAAATAAAAGGACAGATAACATGATTGAAGGGATTAAGTGCTTTTGATAAGTAGCAATACTACCAGCTCATTCATAGGGGATCAGATTGATGCAGAATGCCTGTCACCTCCCACTCACATTGTAGCTAAAGAGATCATATTAATTGGGTGCCTTTGTGCATTTTTAATTTAAATGTTAGTTAAAATTTCATTTGCATCTACATGGAGAATCAGAAACTAGAATTTCATTAATTTTTACCTTCACCTTTCATCTTTTAATGATTTTATATCCTTGCAAAAAATTACATTGATCCAACTTGCAATCAAAGTGTTTAAGCTGGTAATATATTCTCCTCCAGTGTAGATGCAATAGGCTGTGTGTGATGGGGCACTAGATCCCAAGTGTACTGTATGCCCAACATTCAATGTTTTAGAATAGATTAATCTATTAAAGAAAGGATTTTAGATTGGCTGTTTTTAATGATGGATTCTGTACTGATATGCACAAAAAGTAATGCTAAAGTGACTATAATAAAGAACCTGAAAGAGTCCGAGAAGGTGGCTGCAACTCCAGGAAGAGGGTGTGAAAGATGATTGGTTCAGATGTCTGCGAGCAGTGGGGAGGGGAGGAAGCTGATCCTGAAATGAGTTGTCCGGGCTTTCAAATTCAGAAAGATGCCTTTGCAAAAGTAACCTACTGTAATCAGAGATACTCCAAGATGACATGCTAATATTTTGTGGGCATTTAACTAGGCTCCTAACTATTCTACTAAATATATTTCTTCTGCACTGTGATCACTGCAACCCGAAGCCTGTAATTTCCTTTTGGGCATTGTTCTTCGGAACCGTCTGTACGACCGGGCACTTCTGCGGTGTCCTGTCAGAATTGGTGAACTGGACTCTCCAGAATGCAGGTACAGCTGCTGCAACCATTGCTGGAGCAGACTTCGTGCCAGATTGAAGTGGTGGGGACCAGGCCTGAGAGTGAGAAGTGAACTGATGTTTAGCCAATTTAAGGGCTAAACCAGATTAAAAAGATTAAGGCATCGATACCGAGGGTGAAGGACGAACTGGTGTTCAGCTCACTATGTCATGAGACTGTACTTGCTCCAGCACTGAACTACCTCCATGGCTGTGGACTCATTTTCAGGAACTCTGTGGTTCATGTTCTATGTATTATTTGTTTGCATGATTTGTTCTTTTTACATAAATTGTATGTTTGTGGTGCGGGGTTTTTTGTGGATAGAAGGTTGGTTGGAGACAAAGAGTCAGAATAAATGGGGCCTATTCTGGTTGGCTACCAGTGACAAGAGGTGTTCCACAGGGGTCGGTATTGAGTCCACAACTTTTTACATTATACGTCAACAATTTAGATGACAGAAATGATGGCTTTGAGACCAGGTTTACAGATGATACAAAGATAGGTGGAGGGACAAGTACTGTTGAGGAAGAAGGGAGTCTGAAGAAGGACTTGGACAGATTGGGAGAATGGGTAAAGAAGTGGCAGATAGAATATAGCGTAGGGAAGTGTATGGCCATGCACTTAGATAGAAGGAATAAAGCATAGACTGTTTTATAAACAGGGAGAAAATTAAAACAAATTAGAGGTGCAAAGGGACATGGGAGTCCTTGTGCAGGATTCCCGAAAGGTAACTTGCAGATTGAGTCTGTGGTAAGGAAGGCAAATGCGATGTCAGCATTCATTTTGAGAGAACTAGAATATAAAAGCAAGGATGTGATGTTGAGGTTTTATAAGGCAGTGGTCAGACTGCACTTGGAGTATTGTGAGCAGTTTTGGGGCCCTTGTCCAAGAAAGTGTATGCTGGCATTGGAGGAGATCCAATAAATCCAGAGGAGATTTATGAGAATGATTCCAAGAACGAAAAGGTTAACGTATGAGGAGTGTTTAATGGCTCTAGGGCTGTACTCACTGGACTTTAGAAGAATGAGGCGGGGATCTCATTGAAACCTATTGAATATTGAAATACCTGGATGGAATCGATGTGTAGAGGATGCTTCCTATTGTGGGTGAGTCTAGGACCAGAAGGCCCAACTTCAGAATAACAGGAAGTCCATTTAGAATTCTTTGCCACAGATGGCTGTGGAGGCCACGTCATTGAGTATATTTAAAGCAGAGGTTGATCGATTCTTGGTTAGTCATGGCATTCAAAGTTTATGGGGAGAAGTCAGTAGAACGGGTTGAGGAGGATAATAAATCAGCCATGGTGGAATGGCGGAGTAGACTCATGAGGTTTGAGTGGCCTAATTCTGCTCCTCTGTCTTATGGTCTTATAAATTTCTAGGAGTGAACACCAGTAATAGCCTGTCCTGGTCCAAATGCATAGAAAGCGCACCCATCCCTCTACTTCTTTAGGAGGCTAAAGTATCTTGTCATGCTCCCATTGACCCATATCAATTTTTATTGATGCATCTTATCTGAATGTATAATGGCTTTGTATGACAATTGCTCTTCACAAGACCACAACAATCTGTAGAAAGCTGTGGACACATTCAGCATATCATGGCAGCCAGCCTTCCTGGTCTCCATTCCACGGACTCTGTCTATACTTCTTGCAGTCTCAGTAAAGCAACCAGCATAATAAAAAACCTCACTGTCCCTGGACTTTCTCTTTTCTTTTCTCTTCCATTGGGCAGAAGATATAGAGAAGAGTTTCTCTTTATTGTTATTAGTTCTGGATTGTTATTATTTTAAATGCAAGAGATTCTGCAGATGCTTGAATCCAGAGTAACACACACAAAATGCTGGAGGAACTCAACAGCCCAGGCAATATTTATGGAACAGAATAAACAGTCGATGTTTTGGGCTGAGACTTTTCATCAGGGTCCTGCTGAAGGATTTCGGGCTGAGAAACGTCGACTGTACTTTTTTCCATCGACGCTGCCTGGCCTCCTGAGTTCCTCCAACATTTTGTGTGTGTTGCTTGGATTTCCAGCATCTGCAGAATTTCCCTTGTTTGTGATCAGGACTTGTTACTGCTTTACCTTGTTCTACCTCAATTATTAGATCTGTATGGGCAGTCTTCAAGACGAGCTTTTCACTGTATTCCACTGGATGTGACAATAATAAATCAATTCCAATACTAAACTAACTTACTTTCTCATCTTCCCATTTCTGATGAAGGATTTTCAATCCAAACCATTAAAGGCTGATCTGCTGAGTCTTTTTTTTTGGTTTTATCCTAGATAGCACTTTGTTAAAATCAACATTTACGGCAGCATTTTTCATCCCTGATATTCTTTATTTGGATTTTAACATTCCCTCTTGCAACCATGTAGCGTCTTAACTAAGGCAACAGCCATAGTTCATAAAGTATTCAGTGACAGGTGACATTACAGGAAAGGTATATAATCAGTAATTTAGAGATGAAAATAGCTGAATTAAAATCAGAAAAATATAGGCATTCATAAAAGCTTCCCTGTGAGCATGTACATGGCTACTAAATAATAGGGATTAGTATCTGTGAACAAGAAGACTCTAATTACTTTTGTTGAGTATTCCTCCTTCCTGTTCATTACTGAGTCCCTCAATCCTCCTCACAGAGTGGGATAGGATCAAAAGTGTCACATCAGAAAAAAACTGTTCATTCAACAGTGACAACTTGTAATTATCAAACACCTTAAAGAAGTAAAAGACATCTATCAAAAATTGCCTTGAATATTGAAAGGCCTAGATAGAATGGACGTGAAGAATATGTTTCCTATAGTGGGGCAGTCTAGGACCAGAGAGCACAGCCTCAGAAAAGAAGGACATCCATTTAGAACAGAGATGAGGAGGAATTTCTTTAGCCAGAGGGTGGTGAATCTATGGAATTTATTGTCACAGATGGCTGTGGAGGCTAGCGCTTTGAGTGTATTCAAGGCAGAGGTTGATAGGTTCTTGATGAGTAAGGACATCAAAGGTTATAGGGAGAAGGCAGGAGAATAGGGTTGAGAGGGATAATAAATCAGCTTTACTGGAATGCAGAGCAGACTCAATGGGCGGAATGGCCTAATTGCTCCTATATCTTATGGTATTATGGTCTTATCTGCTGCAGGCATTGAAAGTTCTGGACCATTTGATTAAAGAAATGTGCTTTGCGATGTATCTTCAAGGTGTGGTGTTGACCATTTTCAACTGATTTAAGTTAGGCAGTTCACTACACAACTCTTAATTAATCAAAACATATACTTTATCGTCTCTGTACAGACATCAATGTAACTGTGTTGACCCCAGGCCAACTTAGAACATGAATTCTGGGAGATACTCCCTTGATCCTTCTTCTCCCAGCCCCTGACATGGGGTTCTTCTTTGTGATAGTTAGTGCCCAGAGTTCTCACCACTTTGCATTCGACACTCCACACTTTTATACTCTCTTTGTCAGTTTGAATATTGTGTTTCAATCTCATTGGTTCTGGCCTATCTGGCTAATGTGTGTCAGCTTCCTACTGGCTTTGGTCCAAGTCAGCATCACTTTATTGTCCTTCTTGCAAGTGTCAACTTGTAACTAATGTCTCTTTGTTCTGAATCAGCTAGTTACTAGGTTTGAGTTACTCAGGTCAGATATAGATTCCCCTATTCATAAACCTGCATGTTCTATTGTACCAAAGAACACCTCACAAGTAATTTCTTATTTGGAAATGATCAGCAGATTATCAGGAGCAACATTTTATCCACTTTAAAACACTGAAAATATTCCTGAGCAAAACCAGCTCACAAGACAAAATGGAGGCTACAGAGCAACTTCACAAAATGGCAGCCTCCATTTCTTCAACCACATGGTAAGAACAAAGACAATTAGTTTGTCTACTTCCACTGACTTATTTGAGTTTGATATTTTCTTCACTTATTTTAATTCCTTTGGGGAAAGGCATCTATAGGGTGGGGTTGAAGCCACTGATACAGGACCACCATTTGTTGGATGGATTCAATGCACAGGTGTGGTGAACTACATATACCTGTCTGGACTGCTCCTGTGGCTCCTCCCACAGACCCCTGCTGACTGCTCCTGTGGCTCCTCCCACAGACCCCTGTATAAAGGTGATTGAGGCCTGAGCCCGGCCTCATTCTCCAGGATGTAGTGTTGTTCATTCTTCCAGTCAATAAAAGCTGATATCTCGTTTCTCAGAGTGAGTTAGTGATGGTGCATCAACAGGTGATCAGTTGCATAGATCTGGTGATCAAAGATGGCTGGACAGTAGGGTTGGGATCCAATACACTATGTTGTTTGCTTTGATTCAGCTGGACAAGAGCAGAGGAAGCAGAGCTTGCAAGTGATGGAGAATAGTCAGGTGAAGGCCATTATGACATGGGTTTCTTTGTGCCACCCCCTGACTCTGTTTACCTGCACTTAACTGTGGGAGGCTAATCTGTTGACCTTCTATACGTATCTGGGTGCATTGTCCATTTAGGCATAACAAGGCCCCAAGTTATGTTGCTAACTGAAGCCCCACCCTAGTGCATGCAAACAAATAATAGAAAGCTGGGGAAAGAGCTTTGCCTGGCAACCAATGGCTAATGTCCCTTGTAACATTCTTGGGACATTAGTCATCACTATTGGACTCCATTAGAATTCCAGATTTGAGGAAGTTCACATATATTTGGGCTTGTTTGGGCACCTGCAATTCCATTTTATACCACTGGTCACAGGTAGCTGGATGAAAGCCCCATTATTACAGTGGCTCTGTTTAAGGAGCTTGTTATTTCTTTAAATACAATCTTCTCGCATGGTTAAAACATGACAAGTCTTAATTCAATCAACTAGCAAGCACATTCTCTTGTTTTAGTATATCTCCCTAATCAGAAATTAAATCAGTGATAATTGGTTCAATAGTTCTCAGAAAGATCAGGGAGCTGTTAAAATCAAGAAGTGAATTCCTGAAATGGTGACCTTGACGTTTGCCATTTGATTTTCATTTTAATAAGATTAACCAGCACTCTGGGACAATCAGAGAGGCAAAGATGGAGCCACAGATAACATTTTCAAGCTGATTAAAACAGTCAGTTTTACTTAGGATTTGATGTTACATTTCACAGGATCTCAGAATCTCCTGCACAAAAGTATCCTCTATTGAAGGGTTATGGAAAATCTTAAATTTAGCTACTGTTTATTCATGCTACTTTCAGAACATCTCAAAGGAGTGTGCATCTAATGTATACACAGCGAGGTCTCACAAACAATAATGTGATACTGACAAGGTAATCTGCTTTTTAAAACATGACTGACCAAAGGATAAATATCAGACAGGATACTGGGAATCATTCTCCCATGTTCCTTTAGACTGGAGACATGGAGTATTTTCCCTCCATCCAAGGTGTGAGATTAACCTTTCAGTAGTAGTAGTGCGATCACTTGAGTCAAGTGTGATGTTCTCCAAAGGGGTTGTCTATGGTTAGGTCTTCAAGTGGCTGCAGGGGCCGATCTGGGATCCACATAACCGAGATGTTAGGGTGGATTCCCTTAATGGAGAACACGTGTGTGTGACTTTGTTTAACGTGGGGAGGCTGATGCACTGTCAGCCACACACCGGTCTTCGACTGATCAGAGTCAGGGTCTATTGGCATGAAGTGCAAGATGACTGCTGCGGCCTTCCTCCATTTTCACTGCCATTGTGATGTATCATTGTCTTCCACCTGCTCCACAGCTGAGGTCTTGGTTGTATCGCTCTTTGTCTGGAAGCTCCCCCTTGACCTTACCACCATGGGCAACCCTACCAGGAGCTAAGTGCCAGATGTCTAATCTCCAGGCAGCATCACTCTCGGGATCTCAGGAATTCACAAGCCTCACCGCCATGTCAAGGTAACAACCCTTGGAGAAAGGTTTAACCTTTAATCTTTCTCACAAACTGAGCACTTCTGAGAGTGTAGCACTCTGAAGGCCCTGGCATGGAATATTGGCCTAGACCATTTCTTCAGGGCTTGCAAGGTTTCTTCTGAGTATTTAGGTGATTCCCTTTTGAAGACAGCATGTTGCTAATCTTTTGCAGATTTTTCTGTTGAGCCATTCTCTGCGGATCAGTTCTTCTGTCTTCTGTGCTTGCACACTTGATATTTTACTCAAGTGTTGGTGTATTGCAATGTGGAGATCAAATACTGGTGTAATTGACCCTTTCTAGCATTGGATTCCCTCGGCAGGGCACAAGTGGACTGTTCACATATGTGGCTACGCCATTCATGTGAAGTGTTTTTTGAAAAATAAGCTGATGTAAGTGCTTTTACTTAATTTTAATGCATTAAAATTACATATAGTTAGGGTGCCACGGTAGTGTAGTGGCTAGCATGATGCTGTTCCAGAGTTCAGAGTTCAGTTCTGGCACTGCCTGTACGGTTCTGACCCCATAACCAGGTGGGTTTCCTTTGTGTACAGTAGTGTCCTCCCACAGTCCAAAGGCATACAAGTTAGTTGGTTAACTGGTCATTGTAAATTATCCTGTGATTAGGCTGGGGTTAAATAGATGGGTAGCTGGGGCATGTGGCTCATTGGGTCCGAAATGCCAGTTCTGATCTAAACAAGTAAATAATTAGTTTTAAATAATTATAGATATTTGCTTCTATATATTTAAGTCCTTAAATTCCTTTGAAATTTTTCTTTTTAAACTTTCATTAAGAACCCAGCTAATGCAAGGGTAGGGCTTCAGAATTCAAGAATACAACACGAGCACAAGAAAATAGGAACGAGTGTAAGCCATTTAGCAGGTCTGCCCTGCCAGTCAGCTGGGTTTTCCACAGCCCTCATTTTACAGTTTATTTACTTCTAATTTAAATACCTTTAACGATCCTGTCTCTACAGCTCTCTGGGGTAGATATTCTATGTGTTGTTCACTCACTTTTTGCCATTTGTGCAATGTGTTCTTTTTTTCACGTGTTGGCTGTTTGATGTTTTCTTGAATGGGCTCCATGGTGTTTCTTTGTTTTGTGGCTGTCTGTGGGAAGACAAATCTGAGTTGTATTCTGTATACATACTTTGATAATAAATGTACTTTGCATCTTTGAATTCCTGAGATTCTTCCCCTTCAAGGAGAAATTTCTATGTAACTTGGCTTTAAATGACTGGTGCTTTATTTTGCATCTGTTTTCCCTCTTTCAAGACTCTCCCACAAGTGAAAACATCTCAACAGCTACTGTGTAGGTCCCTTGGGATCTGTCACCCTGTATCCACTAATGGGCTGGCGGACAGCTGAACCAAAGGATTGCAGGAAATGTGTGGCTATGGGAGGTGTGAAAGCAGCTACACAAGGAGCTGGCATTGAATCTGCTTTCAGGCAATGGAATTTGAATGATGGTTCTCTCATAGCAAGATGAATCTTACATATCTTTACAGATGCATCATGGAAAGCATCCTACTCAGATGCATCACAGGTTGCTATGGCAACAGCTCTGCTCAACATTGTAAGAAATTGGAAAGCGTTGTGAACTCAGCTCAGTCCATCAATCAAACCAGTCTCCCCTCTATTGATTCCATCTATACTTCCTGCTGTCTTGGGAAAGCAGCCAACATAATCAAGGACTCCAACTATGTCATAATTCTCTCTCCTCCTCTTTCCCACCAAGCGAAGTACAAAAGCTTGAAATTATGTGCCATCAGATTCAAGGACCGATCTATCAAACTCTAGAGTGGACATTTTATATGCTAAATATGAATCCTTGATCTCCCAATCAACCTTGTCATGGCCCTTACACTTTATTTGTCTCCCTACACTGCACTTTCTCTTTAATTGTAACACTAACTCTGCATTCAATTTTTCTTTTTACTACCTTACACTTACATTCAGTGGCCACTTTATTAGGTACACCTGCTCATTAATGCAAATATCTAATCAGCCAATCATGTGGCAGCAACTCAATGCATAAAAGCATGCAGACATGGTCAAGAGGTTCAGTGGTTCCTCAGACCAAATATCAGAATGGTGGGGGGGGAATGACTTTGACCATGGAAAATTTGTTTATGCCAGATGGGGTGGTTTGAGTATCTTAGAAACTGCTGACCTCCTGGGATTTTCATGTACTACATTCTTTAAAGTTTACAGAGAATGGTGTGAAAAACAAAAAAAAACACCCAGTGAGCAGCAGTTCTGTGGGTGAAAACACCTTGTTAATGAGAGAGGACAGTGGAGAATGGCCAGACTGGTTCAAGCTGACAGGAAGACGACAGTAACTCAAACAACTACGCGTTACAACAGTGGAGAGCATCTCTGAACATACAACACACTGAACCTTGAAGTGGATGGGCTACAGCAGCAGAAGACCATGAACATACACTCAGTGGCCGGCAGCCCATTCCACGCACTCACCACTCTCGGCATAAAAAACTTGCCCCTGACATCTCCTCTGTACCTACTTCCAAGCACCTTAAAACTATGCCTTCTCATGCTAGCCATTTCAGCCCTGGGTAAAAGCCTCTGACTATCCACACAATCAATGCCTTTCATTATCTTGTACACTTCTATCAAGTCACCTCTCATCCTCTGTCGCTCCAAGGAGAAGAGGCCGAGTACTCTTTTCACTCTACCTATTCTCCTAAGGCATGTTCCCCAATCCAGGCAACATCCTTGTAAATCTCCTCTGTACCCTTTCTGTAGTTTCCACATCCTTCCTGTAGTGAGGTGACCAGAATTGAGCACAGTACTCTAAGTGGGGTCTGACCAGGGTCCTATATAGCTGTAACATTACTTCTCAGCTCTTAAACTCAATCCCACGATTGATGCAGGCCAATGCACCGTATGCCTTCTTAACCACAGAATCAACCTGCACAGCTGCTTTGAGTGTCCTATGGACTCGGACTCCAAGATCCCTCTGATCCTCCACACTGCCAAGAGTCTTACCATTAATACTATATTCCGCCATCATATTTGACCTACCAAAATGGACCATCTCACACTTATCTGAGTTGAACTCCATCTGCCACTTCTTAGCCCAGTTTTGCATCCTGTCAATGTCCCATTGTAACCTCTGACAGCCCTCCACACTATCCACAACACTCCCAACCTTTGTGTCATCAGCGAATTTACTAACCCATCCCTCCATTTCCTCATCCAGGTAATTTATAAAAATCACGGAGAGGAGGGGTTCCAGAACAGATCCCTGAGGCACATCACTGGTCACCGACCTCCATGCAGAATATGACCCATCTACAACCACTCTTTGCCTTTTGTGGGCAAGTCAGTTCTGGATCCACAAAGCAATGTCCCCTTGGATCCCATGCCTCCTTACTTTCTCAATAAGCCTTGCATGGGGTACCTTATCAAATGCCTTGCTAAAATACGGCTTTACCTTCATCAATGTGCTTAGTCACATCCTCAAGAAATTCAATCAGGCTCATAAGGCACGACCTGCCTTTGACAAAACCATGCTGACTATTCCTAATCATATTATGCTTCTCCAAATGTTTGTAAATCCTGCCTCTCAGGATCTTCTCCATCAACTTCCCAACCACTGAAGTAAGACTCACTAGCCTATAATTTCCTGGGATATCTCTACTCCCTTTTTTGAATATGGGAACAACATCCGCAATCCTCCAATCCTCCAGAACCTCTCCTGCCTCCATTGATGATGCAAAGATCATTTCTAGAGGCTCAGCAATCTCCTCCCTCACCTCCCACAGTAGCCTGGGGTATATCTCATCTGGTACCAGAGACTTAACCAGCTTGATGCTTTCTAAAAGCTCCAGCACATCTTCTTTCTTAATATCTACATTCTCAAGCTTTTCAGTCTGCTGCAAGTCATCACTACAATCACCAAGATCCTTTTCTGTAGTGAATACTGAAAGAAAGTACAGTATTCATTAAGTACCTCTGCTATCTCCTCCGGTTCCATCCACACTTTTCCACTGTCACACTTGATTGGTCCTATTCTCTCACATCTTATCCTCTTCATCTTCACATACTTGTAGAATGCCATGGGGTTTTCCTTAATCCTGTCTGCTAAGGCCTTCTCATGTCCCCTTCTGGCTCTCCTAATTTCATTCTTAAGCTTCTTCTTGCTAGCCTTATAATCTTCTAGATTCATATCATTACCTATTTTTTTGAACCTTTCATAAACTCTTCTTTTCTTCTTGACTAGGTTTACAATAGCCTTTGTGTACCATGGATCTTGTACTGTACCGTCCTTTCCATGTCTCATTGGAACATACCTACTCAGAACCCCACGCAAATATCCCCTGAACATTTGCCACATTTCTTCGGTATGTTTCCCTGAGAACATCTGTTTCCAATTTATGCTTCTAAGTTCCTGCCTGATAGCCTCATAGTTCCCCTTACTCCAGTTAAACGTTTCCATAACTTGTCTGTTCCTATCCCTCTCCAATGCTATGGTAAGGGAGATAGAATTGTGATCACTACCTCCAAAATGCTCTCCCACTGAGAGACCTGATACCTGACCAGGTTCATTTCCCAATACCAGATCAAGTACAGCCTCTCCTCTTGTAGGCTTATCTACATTTTGTGTCAAGAAACCTTCCTGAACACACCTAACGAACTCCACCCCATCAAAACCCCTGGCTCTAGGGAGATGCCAATCAATATCTGGGAAATTAAACTAATAATAAAAAAATGAAATGGATATTGATCTACCACATTGAATAAATTGTACATTCTGTGCACATTTCTTGTCCACCCCACTTCAAACAATATAATCCAAATGTCTACGTAAATCATCAGAGACATGAAGTTGGATGAATTATCCCAGAGTATAAAATATCAGCTGCAGAATGTCTCAGCTCCTTATTTGAGTTCAGGTGAGCTCACACAATGCTTCTCATCCATTCATTTCTTTTGGAATGCAGACAATATTGAATCAGTTTTCAGAGTTTTTAAGGTCTGTTTTCTCTGAAATACGCACATTTAAATAGAAAGATGACAAGGGGAAACTTCAAAAGGACAAGGCAGTATTTATTGCTCAGCCCTACTGCATGAGGGCAAAGGTCACAGCAGTACAGATCCTCTGGCAACTTGTGGTGATTCACAACTCATGACATAACAAATCCTTGGTGCAAATTGCAGGAGGATTTCCACATAAGTAGTGAGTGGATTAAAGTTATTATTTTATCACCAGGTTCTGGGCCAATTCCCTCCTCTTCAATTCCAATCCAGCCCTTTTTCAATTAACAATTAATAACAGTCAGAAAAAGGGATGTAATGTAGCTCCCGACTTTTGTGATTTATGAGGTGATTTAGTGTTGCCAGTGCAGTAAGTGCTTTAGTCTGATTTATGCTGTTCAGTCTTTTGCGCAATCTGACAGGAAAGATTATTCGTTGATATAAAGCACTTCTCTCATCTCCACGGTAACACAAGCATGAGAATGCATCCTCCTTTGTTAAGGAATAATATCCATCTTCACCACTGTTTCAATTAATTGAGAAAAATGCCCTATGATTAAAATGGTACTTAAAATGCAGGGATAAGTTATATTTCAGAAGGTATATTACATAATAAGATCACCAAAGATCAGTTAATTGTGCTTTGGAATTGAATAAGGGTTCAAGGACAATAAAACAGTATTTCAGGTCGAACTCCAGCTCTACCAAAGAGTTAACAAAGTTAACGTTTCATGTCAAAGACAATTCAGCAGAACTGGGCCTGATTGATGGTTTCTCTTTCAATTCCCGCCTACTTGGCCTGATGACTGTTTCGAGTATATGCTATTTTTCTAAAGTGTTCACCGATGGTACCTCATTCCAACTCTATTTTTAAAAATAGATTGTTTTCCCTCGATGGCGAAGGTTTTCGTTTTTTGTAGTTTTGAAGACAAAAGATATCCTTTCATAGAGAACAGTTGTAGCTCAGTTAGTAGCCCTCATAAGCCCAGAGTCAGAAAATAGGGAGTTCAAGTTCTTCACAGACAGTATCATTGGCTAAAGCTTCAGATCAATACTGAATGCTACATAATAGGGGTGCAGTCTTTTGGATGAAGTCAAAACAAAGCACTACCTAACCTTCTGGGGTGTCAAATATCCCCATGGCAAAATATGAAGGAGATTAGGGAGATATTAGAAATCCTTGCCAATATTTATCCTTCAACCAATATCACTAACCAATGTACTGATTTATCATCATCTGATAGAGTGAACTCAGCAGGTCAAGCAGAATCTATGGAGAGGAATAAACAGTCGATATTTTGGGTTGAGGTCCCTTCATCAAGGCTGGAAAGGAAAGAGGAAAAAGCCAGAATAAGAAGGTTGGGGGGTGGGGGAGGAGGAAAAGTACAAACTGGCAAGTGATAAATGAAGCCCGATGAGGGGGAAGGTGGGTGGGTAGGGGGTGGGTTTAAAGTAAGAAGCTGGGAGGTGATAGGTGGAAGAGGTAAAGCATTGGAGAAGGAATCTGATAGGAGAGGTGAGTACACCTTCGGAGAAAGAGAAGGACGAGGGCCAGTGACACAGTAGCTTAGTGGTTAGCGCAACGCTTTACAGTGCAGGTTCAATTCCCGCCACTGCCTGTAAAGACCATCAAGCACCCAATGTGCAGAGATAAAAAGCAAATTATGCAAACAGTAAAAGTAAGCAAGTAACATTCAGAACTGAAGTTTACAAAATTGAGTCCACAGCCATGAAGCCAGTCACAGCCGATTCAGGAGCCCATTAGCTGCAGAATAAACGTCGTGGAGTAGCGAGCCGAATACTAGCCCATCCCTTGCCTCCAGCCTCAATACCTTGACCTTTTCAGTTTGGCCCTGTGCTTAAATCAGTGGAGCCTTGGGTCTTTCCTTGCTCTTGGGCCCAGGCTCTGCCACTTCAATATGCTCCTGGGCCCCACTGCCTCATACTTGACCTTTCCAACCTGGCCTGGCACTTAAATCGGCCAAACCTCAGGTCATTTCTCACTCTCAGACCTGGGCCCTGCCTCTTCGATACACTCTTGGGCCCCACATTGGCTTTCTGTCTTCCAGCATCTTCCACACTTGAGGAAGATCATTTTGATCGTGGTCAGTAACGGAGAATATGCACGGCTGATTTAACTGCACTTAAAATCTAAAACACGTGGCTGAATCAATACTCAAATAACAAAGTTCAAAGTAAAATTTATTATCAGATACATACTATACATGTCACCACATACAAACCTGAGATTCTTTTTCTGTGTGCATACTTAGCTGATACTCTTGTATGCCAATTCAACACCACATTGGATACAGCCCACAACAGTGGCGTCATCAGCAATCTTGTATATGGTGTTGGAGCTGTACTTAGCCACACAGTCCTAGGTGTAAAGCAAGTAGAGCAAGGGGGGGGGGGGGCTAATTACAGATCCCTGTGGTGCTCCTGTGCTGATGGACATTGTGCAGGAGATATTTTTGCCAACCCGGACTGACTGGGGTTTACAAGTGAGGAAATTCAGGATCCAATTGCACAAGGGGTTATTGAGGGTATATCATCATTTCAAAATCCTGGAGCTCCCTGTTTAGCCATATTAATGGATTATCTTCACCATATGGTCTACACCAGTTCACCAACTGAAGTTCAAAGTAGATTGATTATCAAAGTACATATATTACCTGAAAATCATTTTCTTGCGGGCATTCACAGCAGTGGTGGTGGGGTGGAGATATGTCACTACCAGTGGAAGTGTAAAGCGCTCCTTCCCACCGCCAGCCTGCAGGTCACCCTTGGGCAAGGTGTAGCATCTGCTTAGTCCCCCGATCAGGGTCAGGTGAATCCATGGGAGCAGGTGGTGCATATCACAGATCCTGAATATGCGACCACTGGCGCCAGACAGACAATCTCTGAAGGGTATTGATAATAACTGGGGTCACCTGTCTTGTAAAGACACTGCCCAGAAGAAGGCAAATGCAAGCCACTTCTGTAGAAAAATTTGCCAAGAACAATCATGGCCATAGAAAGAACATGATCTGGGTGACATCATATGACATGGCACATAACGAACAAACAAATAATTCACAGTAGGACAAAGAAATACAATAGAATCAATGAAAAACTACACACAAACAATGACTGGCAAACAACCAATGTGCAAAAGAAGGCAAACAGACAGACAGACCGACAGACATACTTTATTGATCCAGAGGGAAATTTGGTTTCGTTACAGTCGCACCAACCAAGAATAGTGAAGAAATATAGCAATATAAAACCATAAATAATTAAATAATAATAAGTTAATCATGCCAAGTGGAAATAAGTCCAGGACCAGCCTATTGGCTCAGGGTGTCTGACAGTCCGAGGGAGGAGTTGTAAAGTTTGATGGCCACAGGTAGGAATGACTTCCTATGACGCTCAGTGTTGCATCTCGGTGGAATGAGACTCTGGCTGAATGTACTCCTGTGCCTAACCAGTACATTATGGAGTGGATGGGAGTCATTGTCCAAGATGGCATGCAACTTGGACAGCATCCTCTTTTCAGACACCACCGTCAGAGAGTCCAGTTACACCCCCACAAGTGCAAACTCTAAAGTGCAAACAGTGTAAATAGAGTCCTTGAAAGTTTGTTTATAGGTTGTGGAATTAGGTCAGTGTTGAGATGAGGTGAAGTTATCCACACTGATTCAGGAGCCTGATGGTTGGAGGATAATAACTGTTCCTGAACCTGGTGGTGTAAGATCTAATTACCTTTCCCTCTCCTACCAACACTGTAGTCACAGGGCGATACCTCAATCAATAAAAAAAAACAAGTTTAGGAAGTATTCCTAATAAGACATCTGTTATGAACCCCGTAACTGGGTCACTTACCAGCAAAGATAGAGAGGTCTGTTGAAGTCTGATGATACTATTTTTAACAGTATTTATTAGTAAAAAGACACAAAAATAATATCAATGCAAACATACAGATAATATACGTCATCAATACTAAATCTGAAAGTGCGGGTATAATAATAATCAATAAGAAATAAGCTCTATCGTTGTCTGGGGATAATGTATTGTCCGATGGAAATATAAAAGTCACTCAGTTCATGCAGGCTGCAGCCTTTGGGGACTGCTGGGTTTGCAATTGTTGGAGAGAGAGAGATTTTGAGAAAAGAAACTTGCTGGCTTTCCTTGATCTGATCTTGATCCGTATTCATCCTTTAGCGAGGCTGTTCCGTGGAGGACTTGTCATCCAGGCAAGGATGGACACACACACATACAAGTCCCCACTGGTCTCATACATTTCTCCTGGTGTGTCTAAAGGGGTTGTTCCCCAGACCCTCTTTTATCCTTACTCACGGGGTCTCAGATGTCAATCAGGTTGGGATGATGCAATCCCTCAAACAGCCCACTCTGGTCATCCCCTGAGGGGTTTCAATGAATAGTACAGTACTCAATACACAATTCCGTCTCCAAGAGACAATAGCCGTTATCAGTGGTTCCGTCTTGCTGAGGCCAGGACACATTCCAAACCCTGTGTATTCTCTCTCATTTCCTGGGTCCCAGACCTGAATTAATAGCGATCTTGTGATTCTCAAAAAGGAGGGGGCTACTTTGTACCCTTCGGCCCCTCAGAGTTGTGGCACATTCGTAACACATCAAATACCTAAAGCTTTCAATGGGATGAAGGGCTGGAGTGTACTTAATGGGTTATTGATGATCTAAGCAGATCTTTTAAGTTAAAGGCTACTCATTGTTGTTAATGGACACAAAGGTATAAAGTCCTGGTCCCTGGGTGTGACAGGAACTTTAATCCAATTCTGTACTTCTGTTTACAGATGTTAATCTAGTTACTTCCAGCAGTTACACAGATTGATGACCCCAAGTGCATAGTGCAAATATTTCTACAACAAGAGATGATTGGACAAAGTTCAGATATTACTGATACATTTTAGCTTTATTAACTTTTATCACTTTCAAAAGTCTTTCAGCAAAAAAGATATTCCTTGAAGTAGCTCATTTTTGCAATACATTCTCAAGAACATACCATTTATCTGCTTAACTAAGGGAACATTAAGTAGTCAAGGTAATGCTTGTTAGAATGTACAAAATGCAATGATAAGCTTATGCACAACCACTTTGCACAAATCGTGATTAATAAAGTAACCTGGTAATCTATTTTGTGCTTTTGTTTAGGGATATACGCTTGCCAGAATACAGAAAGGACATTTGTGCTCCTTCTTAAAATAGTCTTTCACGTCCACTTGAAAGAACAGACTATGCCCCATTGACAAGACAGTAGTTGCTACTATTATGTTTTGTAACTCCAAAACCTAATAGAAAGTAAAACATAGGAGCTGGGATTAAACTCATGTATGTTTAGTTTTACTTAGTGAGGTGCACACATTAGACACTGTGGCATAATGACAAATGTCATTCACATATCTTTACTCGAAATTAAGTATTCCTTGTTGTTTAATTAATTAATCAAACAATATATTTACAATATTTCTCAAATATTAAATGCACTACACCCCTTCCTGCTTAGCTATAAACTTCAAATCAATTTAGAATGCATCTCAATGAATATTTTTTATCCCAACATATCGATGTAATTATAAAGAAGGCAAGACAGCGGCTATGCTTCATTAGGAGTTTGAAGAGATTTGGCATGTCAATAAATACACTCAAAAACTTCTATAGTTGTACCATGGAGAGCATTGTGACAGGCTGCATCACTGTCTGGTATGGAAGGGCTATTGCATAGGACTGAAAGAAGCTGTAGAAGGTTGTAAATCTAGTCAGCTCCATCTTGGGTACTAGCCTACAAAGTACCCCCAGGACATCTTCAGGGAGAGGTGTCTTAGAAAGGCAGTGTCCATTATTAAGGACCTCCAGCACCCAGGGCATGCCCTTTTCTCACTGTTACCATCAGGTAGGAGATACAGAAGCCTGAATGCACACACTCAGTGATTCAGGAACAGCTTCTTCCCCTCTGCCGTCCGATTCCTAAATGGACATTGAATTCTTGGATACTACCTCATTTAAAAAAAATACAGTATTTCTGTTTTTGCATGTTTTTAAAAATCTATTCAATATATGTAATTGGTTTACTTGTTTATTATTATTATTTATTATTATATTTTTTCTCTCTGCTAGATTATGTATTGCATTGGACTGCTACTGCTAAGTTAACAAATTTCACGTCACGTGCTGATGATAATAAACCTGATTCTGATTCTGATATATATAGTATACTGTATAATACAGCTACTACATATATAGATCTCCACAGCATAGCTTCTCATCTTTTTTTTCCAGTCTTGATGAAAGGTCTCAGCCCAAAGCGTCGACTGTTTACTCTTTTTCATAGATGCTGCCTGACCTGCTGAGTTCCTCCAGCATTTTGTGTGTGTTGCCTTGAATTTCCAGCATCTGCAGATTTTCTTGTATTATCAAATTTTTAAATTGTCACTTTTAGGCCTAAAGATTTAATCACCGTGGAGGATTTCTTACTCTCGTGGGATAATATCTTTCCTGATAAGGGTTGGGGTGGTCACTCTACTTGGCAGGAGAAACCTGTGGCTGTGAAACAATCTCAGGTTCTGGGACCTCCTCCACTGTGATTGTAAAGTTGACTTTGGGACTACAGGAAGTTGTTCTGACAGCTCTGGACACCTTTCTTCTCTAACAATTGACTTTGAACTCCTCAATTGATTGTTGTGTTGTCTCCAGATAACATCAGACACAATCTCCGCTGAGTAGGAGAGTGGTCCAATTCTGTTCTTAATGTTTCCAAGTACCAGCTTTCACCAGGACTGTTTGTCCAGGAGTGAAACCTCCTTGTTGGAGGAGCCTCAATCTGTCTCAGCTGTTTGTCCTGCGTACTCCTTCTGAGATTGGTTTTAAGGAGATCTAAGATGCAGGAACAGCATACCTGGTGAGTTGTTGGTTGTAGAGTATGCTGCATTGTGATATGCAAGGAAAAATTTGCAAGCTTCTGACTCAGTGTCTTCTGCTGACATTGTTTGCAGTGCATTTTTTAAACCTTTCCACCAAGCCATTTGTAGCTGGGTGGTACGGTGCAGTTGCAATATGTCTTATTCCATTCATTTTCAGGAATGACAGAAACTGTTCCACAACAAACTGCAGCCCATTGTCACTGACTAAGTGTTTTGGAACATCAGTCCTTGAGAAGAGGCTTCCCAATACACCAACAGTGTGCGAGGCTGTAGTGGAGGCTATTGGGAACACTTCTGGCCACTTTGTAGCTGTACCCACCACTACCAAGATATTCGTGCTCACAAATAGTCCAACAAAATCCTCATGAATCCTCTGCCTGGGCAATGCAGGTCATTTCCAGAGATGGAGAGCAACTGCTCTTGGCATCTTCTGGACGTGTTGGCCTCCCGAACAGTGTATGGTGAGCTGCTCAATCTGCTGATCTATCCCAGGCCAGCAGAAAAAGCTGTGAGCCAACACTTTAATTTTGACTATGTCTAGTTGACTGACATGTAGCTCCTCCAACACTTTAGCTGTCAGCTGAGATGGTACAACAACTCTTAATCCCTATATAAGACAACCTCTGTCAAGGGCAAGTTCATCCCAGTGCTGGTAAAAATGGGGAAACTGGAATTTCTGCTGCACATTCCAGCCATTTTGGATTGCCATGTAGACCTGAGACAGTGTGGGGTCTTTTCTGGTTTCCCTTTGGACCATCTCTGCCATAGTAGGGAGACTTTCAATTTGCATTAGGGAGAATACATCAAAAGGGGTGTCCTCTTGAAAAAAAAATCCTTTTCCAGGGGCAAATGGGAAAATCCATCAGTATTTCCATGATTAGTTGCCCTCTTGAATTTGACCTTGTAATTGTGTCCTCCAAGAAACAGAGCCCATCTCTGCATTCATGCTGCTGCTGTTAGTGGAACACCCTTCTGTGGATTGAAAATGGACACTAGTGGTTGATGATTAGTACTGAGGGTAAACACTCTCCCATGCCAGTACTGGTTGAAACGTTTTACACCCCAAACCAGATGCAGACCTCTCTGTCAAACTGTGTGTAATTTTTCTCTGCAGTGGTGAGGGATCATGATGCAAAGGCTATGGGGCATTCACTTCCATCACTCATTACATGTGACATGACTGTACCTATACCATAAGGTGAGGAGTCACAGGGAAGCTTCACTGAACAATGTGGATGATAATGTGTGAGTACACGGTTTGATATCAACATTTCCTTTGCCCTTTGGAAAGCCACCTCACTCTGCTTTGTCTATTGCCATTTCTTCCCAAACCTGTTATAGTAAGTGACAAATCCTAAAAAGGACTGGATCTGTGACAAATTCTTTGGCCTAGGGGCATCCACCATTGATTGAACTTTCTTAGCACACTTGCGAAAACTTATGCGTCAGTGGTGTGACCACAATAAGTGATGCTTGATTTAAAGAAATCACACTTGTTGCATCATGGTCTGAGCCCATAATCTTCTAATCTTTTCAACACTGTCTTGAGATTTTGGCGATGTTCCTAGTCATCCTTAACAGGAACAATGATGTCATCCAGGTAACCCTGAGTGCCTGGACAGTCTTGCAGCACCTGGTCCATAGCTTTCTGCCAGAGTGCAGGTGCAGATGCTATTCCAAAAATAAGCCTATTGTAGTGATAAAGCCCATTGTGAGTGTTTATGTGAGAAACAATTTGGGTTCTTCTTCTATCTCCATCTGCAGGTAGGCCTCAGCTAGGTCCACTTTCCCTCCAGAAAGGTTTGCAGATATATCCTTTATCCTGGGTAGAGGGCATTGATCTACTTTCAGTACTGGGTTGATGGTGATTTTAAGATCACCACAGATCCTGGCAGACCCATTCTTCTTGGCTACTGGGACCACTGGCATTGTGCATGGGCTCCACTCAATCTTGAAAAGAATTAATTCAGCCTCCATGCGATCTAGCTCACTGGCTACTTTCACAGATGCTATAAGAATCGGATGGTCTTTGTAAACCTGGGATGTGGCATTTTCATTTAACACTATTTTACCCTTGATTTGTTTGAGATTTCCAAAGCCATCCTTGAACACTGCTGTGGCATCATCCAGTACCTTTCATAATTCACCTTCAGTTGACTCTGCTACTGAGGATGTGGCATGCAAATGGTGGATGGATCTCCAATCAACTTGTAGTTGTCTCAGCCACTCATGACCCCACAATGCTGGCCCTGGTGTTTTTACTATATACAATCCCAATGTGGTTTGTTGGTTGTTGTATTTCACTGTTACAAATGTCATTCCTACAGGAGTGATCATTTCTCCAGTATAAGTTCTCAGTTGGATATCTGCAGGTTTCAGTTCAGTATGTTCAGGATGCTGTTCAAACTCATTTTGTGGAATGACTGAAACAGCTGAGCCAGTGTCCAATTCCATTTTCGTTAATTTGCTGTTCACTTCTGGTGTAAGCCACATTGCTTGCCCCTTGTTCGTTTTCATATTGTAATCTCAAGGCTAACCAGTCTCAATCTCATCATTATCAGATCTTTCATTAACAATATGCAGATTGGTGCTCTTTTTGAAACTGCAACTTGACTTTTTATCTTTTTCTCTTCCCTGTGCAGTCCAATTTATTTTTGTTTGCCTGGAATTCTCTTTGTCTATGTCTTGCTTTGTTACATTTTCTGCAACTTTTGCTTTTAAACCTGGATTCGTCTGTGGTGCCACAATGGCAACACAGTTTTTCGACCAGGCAGGTTTCTGTTGAGATGTTGCAATTTTGTTCACACTCACTTTCATTCCTGACTGCAAGTCAATTGTGTGTCCGTCTACTCCTACTGTTTCTATTGATACAGCTATTTCAACCACAATTTTAAATGTGAGTTGTGCTTCAGTTAGGTGTCATTTTTGAATGCTTTCTTGCAAGATTCCACAAACTAAATGATCTCTCGGTGTATTATTAAGCCCATCATTGAACTGACAATGCTCAGACAATCTCTTTATTCAGCCATGTAAGCTGAATTGGTGGCAATTCTTTGGAGGCAGAATATGTATTACCAGTCTTGCCATTCATTATAAAGTTAGTATAGATTAGGTACTGCATTTCAGTCTGTGCCCATCAGCCATACCAAATCACACATCCTGGCCGAAGTTTCTCCCTTAAAAACAGATGATACTGTTGTTATTTATTGCTGTTTGTAGGCACTGGTTGAAATCCTCTTTCCTCCCTGCTGACATTGCATGCACATCTCAAGAATGTGAGATTAGCCCACTGTTCTACCTCTCTGTATACTCATGACTATGTGGCTAGGCACAGCTCAAATGCCTTCTATAAACACTGTTGTTAGCAGAATCTCAGATGGTAATGAACAGGCACACAGGAGTGAGATAGATCCGCTGGTTGAGTGGTGTCATAACAGCAAATGCACTCAAACTCAGCAAGACCAAGGAATTGATTGTGGACTCCAGGAATAGAAAGCTGGAAGAACACAAACCAGTCTTTATTGAGGAAATCTTTAGTGGTGGAAAGGGTGAGCAGCTTCATGTACCTGGATCCAACAGATTGATGCATTCATGAAGGAGGCACATCAGTGGCTTTACTTCTGAGGAAATCTGGTATGTCACCAAAGACAAATTACAAATTTTTCTAGTGATGTGGTGAAGAGCATTCTGATTGGTTGCATCTCCTGTGTACATGATTGCAGAAGGCTTTGGAGCCATCTCCATCATAGCACAACCCTCCCCGCTGTGGACATCTTCAAGAGCTGTTGCCTCAAGAAGATGGCATCTATTTCCATAAACCTTTGCTAGTCAGGACATGCTATTTTCTCATTATTACCATCAGGGTGGATGTATAGGAGCCTGACAATATAACTACTCAATCTTTCAGGAACAGCTCCTTCCCTTCTGGCATCAGATTTCTGAACAGTCAAGATTCCATGAACACTACCTTGTCATTTGTTTCTGCGCTATTTAATTTTGTAATTTTTGTAATGTTATGGCTCTGCACTGTATTGTTGCCACAAAAAGTAAATTTCACATTCTGTAAATCACTAATAATAAATTGCTTTCTGAATTTCATTTGGTTGCTGTATGATAATAGCAGCTTTATAAGTGTATCAGTGATTGAACAATGCTTTGGGTGATCTGAATGTCATGCATAATAGGCATTCTTAATAAATACAAAATCCCGGTTCTTTTAGGAATCGGGACGCTCAGGATGAGAAAGAATGGAATAGAGATGGAACTGCAAAAATAATGTAATAAATTAGCCTGAATATACAAGCAGTATTACTACTATTGTGCTAAAAGTCACAATAATAACTCAGGCACGATCATATTCCTGTTTGTACACTGAATTATCTCAAATGCCAGTTATTCTCTCTTATAAATTAGTATTTGTATGTTCACTCAATTGTTAATTTTATTGAGAATTGTTTCAATATATGTTTAGACTACATTGTGTACCTAGCTTTCCATTCCTCTGTACAGCTTTGTGAATAAAATTTAAGAATATTTGGGAAATTATTTGAATTACAAATTAGTCCAAATCAGGTTGACTACAATGGCATTTGATACATCTCTTTCAATTATGAACAAATCAGTACAATGATAAAATTGGTTTGTCTGCTTCAAACAATACGATTTTCTCATACTTTAAAGTAATTAACTGAGTTTGGGTAAAAATAAAATCTCTCTGAATAAAATTGGTCTTGACAGCAATAGAAAATGCCCTCAAAACAATGAAAGTTGCTCATGGTTTTACAAAATATTTTATTGTGTTATTCATTAATAAGAGCCCATGGTATTTCTGTTTATTTATGGTTTACCATATAATAATTGATACAGAGGTTGAATTAAGCAATTGGATGATCACCACCAATTGATATAACAGCCTAAAATGAAAGATTAATTGAAATTAATTGCTCTTTGGTACTAACTTATTCCACAAACTACAGCCTTGGTTTGGAGGACTCTACAACCTGTGTTCTCATTGTTATTTGTTTACTTTTATTTTTTCTCAGCTCAAACTGGTAAAACCTGAAGTCAGGCATAGTGAAGCACACTCATTTCTCAATTACTAGGAACTTTTATACTATTCTAGTGGTGTTTAGTATTGTGGCTTTCTGGACATTTGCTTAACTATTGCTGTGTAGGCCTAATTGTTTAATGCCATTGTGTAGTGACTTTGGGATGACACCAGTTGTAGATATTACTATTGGGACAATGTATACCCTGTTCATGTGCCATAGTCCTTCAATTTCTGGCATATTTCTGGTGTTTTTTACTTATTGATTTCTGGATGTTATGTATGTTTGGAATGGCTATACCTATTAAGTAAGTTGTTCTTGCTTGTGTATCCTGTATTATTGTATCTGAATGGTTACTATGGATCACCCTATCTGTAAGAATGGATTGGTCACAGTATAATTTGTGTGACTCTGACTCTAGAACTGGAACAGACTTGTACTTATAGTAAAACATGGTGTCCTTTATGAGTTTGTATTTTAAAGCAAGATTTTGGTGAATGAGGTTTGCCACTTGAATGTGCCTGTGTAAGTAATCAGATTGAGTTAAACTGCTGCAGGATCCTGAAATGGGTTGGATTTTTTCTGATTTTTCTTGGCATTTTCTGCATTTATCATCTTGAATTTGTTGGTCTTTTATTATGTATTTTGATATCATTTGTGTTAACCACCTGGTCCTGTATTGCCAAAAGGAACCCATCTGTTTCTGGGAAGAGATCTCCAACCCTGAGCCAGGAGTTTGATGCTTCCTTGTCAACATTTAGTCTGCTCGGATTGTGGGGATGTCTTCCGTGGAGGGCCATGCTCCTCCATTGGTTCACCTTTTCTTCTATAGTGATAATTTCTTCAGTTTTCTGTTACGTGCTTTCATTTAAGTTTAGTGGTGCGTACTTCTTGTCAGAATTGTGTATGCTCACGTGGAGTGCTGAATCCTGTTTTCATTGATAAAAGTATATCCTTAGAAGTTTTATCTGACTGTTGTGTAAATTTTATGTCTGCTATTCTTCGTCCTCCTTCTGCCCTAGGTAGTGTTAATCTGAGTGTTATCTAAAATTTGCCATTTCAGTTCTTATTTTTCTTTGTAAATTCTCTAGATCAAGACCAAGATATTATGCCAAAAGAGTATGTTACTATTTATGAAAGTGTTTATTTCCTTTGTTATATTTCTACGATTGAGCTTGTTTAGCAGATCTTCTTAAGCCTTGAAGTAAATTCTGTTGAAAGTTTTCCCTTTATCGCAGAATGATCTATTTTCTTTGCTTGTTGATATCCCAAGTGCTTGTATGTTTCATATTCATCCATCGGTTGCATTGTATCCTGTTGCCCTGTTTTATATTTTGCTAGCTCTATTGTACCTTTCTTTATGTTTAATGTTTTATGTTTGATTATTACTTATTGCTTATTTATTTTTAGACCATAAGATATAGGAGCAGAAGTAGGCCATTCGGCCCATTGAGACTGTTCTGCCATTCATTCATAGGCTGATCCAATTCTTCCAGTCATCCCCACTCCCCTGCCTTCTCCCCATACCCTTTGATGCCCGGACTAATCAAGAACCTATCTATCTCTGCCTTAAATGCACCCAATTTCTTGGCCTCCACAGCCACTTGTGGCAACAAATTGCATAGATTTACCACCCTCTGACTAAAGTAATTTCTCCGCATCTCATTTTGTATTTGCATAGCTTGTCTTGTTTGGACAATGATATAGGCACCAGGCCAGATTGAAAAGTTCATTCAGGGTGTTGGGTGAGGGATGGGCCAGTTCAGCTCACTGCTCTACTCTGCGCTGAACTAAAGGTCTGTGGACAGACACAGACTCTCTTTGTGGACTTCAGTTCAGAACATCATTCACTTGTGTTCATTGTTTGCATGACTTGTTTCTTTCCTCTCTGCACATTAGGTTGTTGAAGGTTTTCTTTTTTAAAAAATCGGTTCTTTTGGGTTTCTCTGTTTTGTGACTGCCTGTAAGGTGACAAATCTCAAGGCTGTATTATGTATAGACCCCTCCTTTGTGAGAATCGCAAGAGCCCTAGTGAAGGGGGTGGGGGGGGGGGTCAATGACCCAAGAGAGAGAGAGAGAGAGAGAGACGTGCTGAACAGCCACAGGAAATGGGAGAGAGAGGGAGACGTGCTGAATACCACGTTCCACCGGGATGCAGAATAAAGCGACCCTGGCTATTGTCTCATGAAGACCACGTGTAAAGCCCTCGGGCAAAGTGGGCTGGTTGAGAGAGAGATTGACACCTGTGATCCCGTGAGGAAGTATAAAGGAGGGTCTGGGGGGGACGACCCCTTTAGACGCACCAAGGAGACACGATAGCGATCCCGTCGTAGCGGGAAGCCATTTTGAAGGAAGCCACCTGCGTTAGATTCCGAATCGGGAGTCTGTGGCTGGAATCACGGACAATCGCTTTTAACTAACAACAGGAAAGCCTGCTCTCCTGATTCCACAGCTTTGCTTCATAAGGACCTGGGCAAGTGTTCCTTTTCTCACCAATCTCTCTCTCTCCAACACGGGAAACTCAGCGGTTCCCAAAAGGCTGAAGCCTGCCGACTTTTGAATGACTGTTATATTTTTCCAAATGGACAAGATATTATCCCCTAGACAATGACAGAGCTTATTTCTGATTGATCATTACTATACCTGCGCTTTAGATTGAGTACTGATGACTTATGGTATCTGAATGTTTGTATTAACCTTCCTTTTGTGCCCCTTTATAAATAAAAACGTTTAAAAATGGTACCATCAGACTTCAGCGGACCTCTCTATCTTTGCTGGTAAGTGATCCAGTTATGGGATACGTAACAACACTTTGATAATAAATGTCCTTTGGAACGTTGAATCACCTATAGATGCACAGCGGAGAGTATCCTGACTGGTTGCATGATGGCCTTGTCTGGAAACACCAACGCCCAGCAATGAAAACGACTACAGAAGGTGGTGGATACACCGGAGTCCATCACGGGTAAAGCACTCCCCACCATTCAGCACATCTACACGGAGCGCTGTCACAGGAAAGGAGCATCCATCATCAGGGACAGCCACCACCCAGACCATGCTCTCTTTCACTGCTGACATTAGGAAGGAGGTACAGGAGCTTTAGGTCCCACACCACCAGGTCAGGAATAATTATCAGCCTTCAATAATCAGGCTCCTGAACCAGCGTGGATAACTTCACTCACTTCAACTCTGAACTGATTTCACAACCTATGGACTCACGTTCAAGAACTCTACACCTCATGTTCTCAGTATTATTTATTTACTTATTAGTGTAATTACACAGTTTGTCTTCTTTGGTGCATTGATTTTTTGTCAGCTTTTGTGTGTAGATTTTCATTGATTCTATTGTATTTCCTTCTTCTACTATGAATGCCTGCAAGAAAATGAATCTCAGTAGTATATGGTGAGATATAAACACTTTGATAATAAAGCTACTTTAAACATCAAACTTTGAACTTGTGTCTTTGGCTTTGGATAATTAGGGCAGGTTTTGCTGTATTAACCCATTAATATGAGCACCATTGTAACACTTATCCACTGAGCATGAATAGAGAATTCGTGTGTGTGTGTGTGTGTGTGTGTGTGTGTGTGTGTGTATGTGTAGATATAATTTAACTTTATAATGTATTATAAGTAGTGCAAAAGCAAAAATTTAAAGAAGTGGTGAAGTAGTGTTTATGGTTCAATGTCCGTTTAGGAATCAGATGGCGGAGGGGAAGAAGCTGTTCCTGAATTGTTGAGTGTGTGCCTTCAGGATTCTGTACCTCCTCCCCGAAGGTAACAATGTGAAGAGTGCACGTCTTGTGTGATGGGGGTCCTTAATGATGAATGCCGCCATTTTGAGGCATCATTCCCTGAAGATGTTCTTGATGCTGAAGAGGCTAGTGCCTATGATGGAACTGGCTGAGCTATAAATATATAGAAATGAATCAGTGAACGTGTCCATGAAACTGTTGGATCATCATGAAAAATCCATCTGGTGCGTACAGAGAATGTGAAATGTGGTTCTTATCCACTATAGATCATGGGTGGCTTCTCATATCAATATAGTTGACACATGCCTTCCTTCTGAACAAGTTGCATAGTCATAACTGTACCATAACATTCAAGACAAAAGCCCATCAACACCTTCTCAAGGTAAATTCAATTAAAATTGCAAGCCAGGGATTGGTGAGGGTTGGTTCATATAGACCAAGTGAATAATGCCTGTGGATTGTAGCAAATCAGGGTTCAATACAGAGACCTTGATTAAATTATATAGGGTCTCAATATCCTTTCTGAATTAAAGGTAGTATCACAATGTACACTGACAATGTCAAAACCAAGAGCAGAGGAAAGATAAACTCCAATGTAGAGACCAATGACCAGAGTTTATTCATAAGAAGTCCAGCAGAACATTGGTGGCTCAGCCAAGCGACACTGCAAGATGTAACATTACCAAAACTAGGACCCCACGAATAGCACTAATCTGGTGTCTGCTTAAACAACACAGTAACCTGGAATCCCTGATCCCATCAAAATAAACTTTACAAGTTCAAATAGAAAGCACAAGGAGACTACATCACAAAGAGCGAGTCACTCGAGAAAAAGCATAAGCAACTCAAAACAATTAACGACTGGAATTAAACAACAATTAACCAATTCAGGTGCTCTAAAAATCTTGAAGCCCAATGCTGTCTGGCTCCCTGCACAAGCCTGAAGAGGTCATTAGAGGTAGTCACTTAGAATTTCTTTTATATTGTGTAATTGAGGTTTGGTTCATCAGTCTGATTGTGATGGAGCTTCTGAGGTGAATGGTTTTATTTTTGTTCCATGCTTTCTTGATTCATTTGCTTTTTTAGTTGTTAAATCTAGACACTCTGACCTCTTTTATTGTGTTCTGACAATGGCAGAGTCATTTCAAGTAGAGATGTCCTCAGAGGCATAACTAAAATGTCATCATGTACTTCTGAGAAAAGATCTAATCAGAACAAAGGCTTAAAGAGACAAAGAGGCCAACAGTTAAGAAGTATTTATTAATAACTCTATTTCTCATTGAATTCCATTTCTTATTGTAAGTAACCCCACAGCTAATTATCAGTTTGCATTTTCCAGAAAGCATTAAAATTTTGTATGGAGTATTATTTTAATGGTTGAATGGGGCAAACTCAGACAGATCTTCGTAAAATGCAACAATCTTTAATCAGTGGTTAGATTTATACATACTACTTATGTGCTCCAATAATTAATTATTCACACTGCTAAATATAAACTGTCTTGCCATATTCTGTGACTAATACCAAGCCTGCTAATTCTCTTCTGGTTTTGCGTTAGGTAAGTTAATGTGTGTTCATGTGATTATAGAGGCATAGAACATCCCCCTTGAACCCACCCTGCTCACCTTCAACGCATACCCTCTGGTATTAGATATTTCAACCCCGGTAAACCTATCTACTCTATCTATGCCTCTCATAACCTTACAAACCTCTATCAGATCACCCCGTGGTTTCTGCCATTTCAGAGAAAACAACCAAAGTTTATTCAACTCCTCTAAACCAGGCAGCATCCTGGTAAACCTCTTCTGCATCCTCTCCAAAGTCTCAATATCCTTCCTATAGTGGGGCAACCAGAACTGTACACAATACTACAGATGTGGCCAAACGAGAGTTTTATAAAGTTGCAACATAACCCCTTGACTTTCAAACTCAGTGCCTTGACTAATAAGAGCAAGCATTCCATAAGCCATCTTAACCATCTTATCAACTTGTGTAGCCACTTTCAAGGAACTATGAACTTGATCCCAAGATCTCACTGTTCAGCAACACTGTTAAGGATGTTGCCCTACAGTGTACTGCCTCCTTACGTTTGCCCTGTCAAGGTGCAATACTTCACATTTATCTGGGTTAAACAAAGGATAAAAGCACACCCAAAGGAAGTTTTGATCTCTTTCCTGTTTGGTGCCCAATTTCATTAATTGTACATGTTTAACAAAGTGAGGGACAAACTCAATTCAAGGGAATTGTGTAATTATTATCTGTATATAAAGGTTTAATAACAGGGTCATATTAAAACAATGCAGTTGGGAAAATGAATGGAATTTGAGGAGCATGTTTGTGAAATTCACAAGGTATTAAAGACAAACACCTGCATTCTCCAAAACAAATGAAGAGTGCTTCAGTATGTGCGGAGTGCAACTGATCTATATTGTGCTGCATTCTTTGTCAGTCTGATGCTATCCACAACTTCATCAATCTTGTTATCATTCACAAACTTGCTAACCCACCCATCTATATTTTCATCCAGGTCGTTTGCATACATCACAAACGGCAAAGGTCCCAGCATAGATTCCTGAGGAACTCCACTAATCACAGACCTCCAGCTTGAATAAGCCCCTTCAACCACTACCCTTTGTATTCTATGTGCAAGCCAGTTCTGAATCCAAATGGCCAATTTGCCATAGATCCCATGCATCTTAATCTTCTGAATTAGACTTCCATGAGCAACTTAGTGAAATACCTTACTGAAATCCATGTGGACAACATCTACTGCCCTACCCTCATCAATCTTTCTCATCATCTTGTCAAAAAACTCAGTCAAGTTGGTAAGACACAACTTGCCCCTCACAAAGTCATGTTGATTCTCCTTAATTAGGCCAGGGGTTTCCAAATACTTATAAATCCTATCCCTAAGAATTTTCTCCAGCAATTTCCCTACAACTGATGTGAAACTCACCAGTCTATAGTTCCCAGGATTTTCCCTTGTTCCCCTCTTGAACAACATTAGCCACTCGTCAGTCCTCCGGGACCTTCCCTGTGGCTAGGGAGGACCCAAAGGTACTGGCCAAGGGCCCAGCAATCTCGTCTCCTGCCTCCTTCAATAACCTGGGGTAAATCAGAATCAGCTTTATTATCACCAGCATGTGACATGAAATCTGTTAAATCCCATCAGGTTCCACCTTAATATTCATTAGGAGGTCCAACATTTCCTCCTCCTTGATGTCTAAATGCCCTTGTGTATTTGCATACTGAGCACTAATCACCTGGTCATCCATATCCTTTTCTTTGGTAAATATTTATTAAGTACCTCACTCAGATTCTCTGCATCCAAGCAAATGTTCCCCTCTTCATCCTTGGGTGGTCCCACCCTCTCCCAGTTATTCTCTTGCTCTTGATGTATGTCTATAATGCCCTGGGATTCAGTTCGATCCTACTTGTCGAGAACTTTTCATGGCCCCTCCTGGCTTTCCTAATTCCCTTCTTTAGTTCTTTACTGGCTTCTTTATACTCTTCATGTGCTTTGTTTGATCCCAACTTCTCCTTTTTCTTCTGGAGGACCTGGAAAAAACCGAAGTATTCCACAAGGAGGACGTACAGACTCCTTACAGATGATGGAATTAAACTCAAAACTCTGATGCTTTGAGCTGTAATAGCATCACACTAACTACTACGCTACCATGGTGCCCATGGTAATTAATCAATTGAAAAAGAGTAAGTTTTTAGGGAGTGGTAGGATCCCTTTGGACCCAGTTCATGCATATACATCTCTCCCATAGTTATAATTGGGTCTGTTTCCTATTTTTAATCATGTCCCTGTCTGGTTCGTTAGAGCAAGGGAGATTAAAAAAACCACTTAGAAGAAAAACATAGATTTTCACAAATATTCTCAGTTGCAACCTTACAGATTTTAACTCCAAAAAAGTACACAATAAACTGCATTGGATGTGATTATATTACTGTAAAAAAAAACAGATTTTGACACTAGTGTAAAATGAGTGCAAGCTTGAGCTGCATCTCTTCTAAATGGACATGACAAAGTAAAACAGGTTATTAACTTGTGTCGAGGTGTTTATGATGATGAGAGGCATTGATCGTGTGGATAGTCAGAGGCTTTCTCGCAGGGCTGAAACGTTTAACACGAGAGGGCACAATTGTCAGGTACTTGGAAGTAGGTACAGAGGAGATATCAGGGGCAAGTTTTTTACGCAGAGGGTGGTGAGTATGTGGAATGGGCTGCCAGCGACAGTGGTGGAGGCGGATACGATAGGGTCTTTTAAGAGACTCCTGGATAGGTACATGGAGCTCAGAAAAACAGAAGGCTATGTGAAACTCTAGGTAATTTCTAAAGATAAGGACATGTTCGGCACATCTTTGTGGGCCGAAGGGCCTGTATTGTGCAGTAGGTTTTCTATGTTTCTAACTTGCTATCTTTCAGTTTTTGTTATTGTGCATTGACATAGTCTCTACTCCAGTGTGACAAATTGCTCAGCTTACATTTTGTCTTGTGTTACTGTTTGCATCAGAGAAATATTTAATGTATTTATTTAATTTTACTGTGTGGAATAAGCCCTTCCGGCCCTACTAGCTACACCGTCCCAGCAACCCCAGATTAACCCTAACCTAATCAAGGGAAAACTTACAGTGACCAATTTACCTACCCAGTATGTCTTCGGACTGCGGGAGGAAACAGACGCACACGGGGAAAACCCACACATTCCATAAAGCCATGAGATATAGGAGTAGAATCAGGCCACTTGGCCCATTAAGTCTGCTCCGCATTGAATCTATTCACAGAAACACCTTCGTCACGCTAACTGCTACGCACGCGCCCATTTGTCTGATGTTTTCCAGTAAAGGAGACTAACTTTACAATTCATCCCATTTTAAGAGCTAGTTATTAAACAACTGTTCCAGCAGCCTTATCCACAGAAAAAATTATCCGTAAACAACAAGGATGAAGAGAAATCTTGAACCTTTTCCACTCTGTGATATAGTCATTTAGATTTATTAAATAATTTGAGGATTTTCAGACAAAATGTTTTTGTAACTAATTCAGAGTGAACATTATACTCTTTTAACATTTTCCATGTCTAATTTCTGTGTTTTAAATCATCTATCATAGCATAATTTGTAAAAATATTAACCACAACTGCCTAGTTTTATTGGCAGTTTTATTACTTGATCTCTTGCACTTAGAGAACAAATCATCCATATTATAAAGTGCAACATGTCTTTCTTTCCAGTGCTTCTGTCTGTAAGAACAACCTGGGCCTTAATGCTTCTACCTGGCTGGTGACTGATTGTTCTTCCATGCTTCTCTGTCACTGAGAGGCACTCAACACCTCTCTCAAATGGAGCAAGAAATAATCCACAAGAGGAACTCAGTGCATCAAGCAAACTCTGTTGGAGGAAAGGAATTACCGGTATCAACGACCCAGGTCGAGTTTTATTTATTTACAGGTACAACACGGAACAAGCCTTTCAGCCCAGCAACCCACCAGTTTAACAACACACACAAAATTACTGGAGGAACTCAGCAGGTCAGGCAGCATCTATGGAAATGGATGAACAGTCCCTTCTTCAGGACTGGAAAGGAAGGGGGGAAGATGCATGAATAAAAAGGCATGGGAGGGAAAGAGGCTAGCTAGAAGGTGATAGGTAAAGCCAGGTGGGTGGGAAAGCTAAAGGGCTGGAGATGAAGGAGTCTGGTCGGAGAGGAGAGTGGACCATAGGAAAAAAGATAGAAGGGGACCCAGGGAAAGGTACAGGCAGATTAGAAGAGGTAGGAAGCCAGAAATAGCAGAGGAGAGGAGGGGGGGATTTTTTTTTTAACTGGAAAGAGATATTGATATTCATGACATCAGGTTGGAGGCTACCCAGACGAAATTTAAGGTTTGCTCCTGAGGGTGGCCTCATCATGGCACAGGATGATGCCACAGACTGACTTATTAGAATGGGAATTGAATAGGTGCTCAATGAACCTAACATAGCCAATGAAGAGGCTGGCATAGCTGAGGCCCATGCAGGTTCCCATGGCAACCCCTTGAGTCAGGAGAAAGTGTGAGGAGCTGAAGGAGAAATATTTGAGGGTGACGACTAGTTCCGGCAGATGGAGGAGGGTGATCGTGAAGGGGAACTGGTTGGTTCTTTTATTGAGAAAAATATGGAGAGCTTCAAAGGCCTTCCTAATTGGGATAGAAGTGTATCAGGACTGGACATCCATGGTGAAAATGAGGTGGTCAGGGCCAGGGAATTGAAAGTTACTGAGGAGATCAAGAGCATGAGAAGTATTGCAGATGTACATAGGTGGGAAGGGACTGAACCAAGAGGGATTGAATGGAGTCAAGGTTTGAGGACACTAGTTCAGTGGGGCAGGAGCAGGCAGAGACAATGGACCTAACTGGACAGTCAGGTTTGTGGATCTTGGGTCGGAGGTAGAAGTGAGCAGTGCTGGATAAGGGAACTATGACAGCTTTTGGGAGTTCTCCAGATTTGATGAGATCAGTGATGATGTTGGAGCTAGGTGGAGTGGGGTCCTCTTCGAGGCATAGGTATGAGGAGGTGCCTGAGAGATGCTGCCTGGCCTCAACAAGGTAGAGGTCAGCCTTCCTACAGCAACAGTACCTCCTTTGTCTGTGGGTTTGATGATAATGTTGGGATTGATGCAGAGAGAGTAGAGGGCACTGCATTCAGATGGGGTAAGGTTCGAGGAGGAGAGAGGAGTGTTGAAATTGAGTCAGTTTATGTCTCATTAGCAAATAGAGATGAAAAGATTCAGGGCAGGTAGAGAATCAGTGCAGGGTGTCCAAGAAGAGGAGGAGGGTCATTGGTACGGGATGGGAAATTCTTGCCAAGGGAATGGGTTCAAAGATGGAGGCAATGGAAAAAGAGTTCAACATCACAGCGGGCATAGAACTCACTGAGGTGTGAGTGAAAGGGGACAAAGGTAAGGAGGCCCTTGCTGAGTACAGAACATTCCACCTCAGAGAGGAGAAGGTTCGTGGGGATGGTTAAGACACAGCAGGGATTAAAGCTGGGATCAGAGGGATGAGGAGTTCTGGTGGCACCAGAGGAGAGACGAGGGTTGTGGTGTTCGTGGAAGGTGGGGTGGGAGGAAGACCAAGGCTCTGAGGATCTTAGAGTTGACTGTGGATCTTGAGAGATACAGGGTTGGAGAGTGGTGGTGGGAGAAGGGGAACCTGGGGGCCCAGAGGCAGCGAGGAAAGGCTCGGCCTAAAAGTGCTGCTGGTCAAAGTGCAGGCTGGAGCTGGAGCTAGGGGCAAAGTCTGAAGGTGCCTGGAGTCATAGAAACCAGTGGAACCTGGTTTCTGGATCTGCTCGGGGTTGTTGGCGACAATTGTATCACCAGTTTGCCGGTGTCCAGGGCCATTGGAACTCAGCTTGGTGTTGGTGAGATCCATAGTCTGGGGGCATGTGATTGAATCGACGTCCAAGAGAGAAGCAGCAGTCTGGGGCTTTCCAGGGCTGTTGGAACCAGAGTTGGAGATGGCAGGAGTCACCAATTTAACCCTAGATTATTCACAAAACAATTTACAATGACTAATTAACCTACTAACTGGTACCTATTTGGACTGTGGGAGGAAACTAGAGCACGTGGAGGAAACCCATGCAGTCACAGGGAGAACGTAGAAACTTTCCGACAGAGGATGCCAGAATTGAGCTCCAAACTCCAACGTCCTGAGCTGTAATAGTGTTTCACTAACCACTACGCCATCGTCAGATCCCGCAGTCCAGATGTGGGGTTTTGGCCTGAAGCTCTGACGGTTCCTTTCCTCTCACAAGTAAGACGATAAGACATGCCTTTGCAGATGAGCTTCAAAAATGCTGCTTGACCAGTTGAGTTCCTTCAGCAGATTCTTTGTTGCACCGAATTCTAGTTCTCTTGTGTCTCCATGATAAAATGGTTCTCCGTTCAAGGCATTTTAAACAGAGGCCAAAGCTTGTTTTCATGCAGCAGACAACTCAATATAAATTAGTGGGTGTAACTTTCTTGGTCATCAGACTTGAGTGCCTCTGATCTGGCCCTCAGCAGATTAAGGATCTCATGGTTCATCCAGGGCTTCTGGTTGGGGAAGACTCTGAATGATTTAGTGGGGACACACTCATTTACAACTGTTTTTATAAAGTCTATGACAGCCATGATGTATACATACAGAGGTTATAATGACCACCGAGCTCAATATACTCCAGAAAAAAGCAATCTGCTTGAATGGCCACCTGACTTTCAATGTAAATATTCACTTTCCACCACTCTGCCATTACTGATTAACTGGACTCTGAAAATTTACACTCATTCCTCAATCATACTTTATTTACTTGTGCACAAGGAGAACACACTGTTCTGAAGTTTGAACAAAGAATGCATTTTTAATGCAGAATTTAATCAGAGTTACAGTTAACGAGCATCTCAGAATCTGTGTATTTACAAAATCAATTGTCACTCACAATACAAGTGTTAAAAGTCAATAGAAACTGCAAGCTAGCAACTGTGATACATACTTTGAAGTTAGTGAAGTAACTCTCCCCTAGTTGGTGTGTGCCTTGCATCCTTTGATCGCATCCTTATCTTGTCTCCGTTAAGCCCGGTATAGAAACATCAATGCCCTTGTATAGAAAATCCTACAAAAAGTAACGAATACAGCCCAGAACATCATGGGTAAAATCCTTCCCTCCATTATACATTTACATAGAGCGCTGTTGCAGGCAAGCAACATCCATCATCAATGACCCCACCACCACTCAGAACATGCTCCTTTCTCACTGCCACCATCAAGAGGAAATTACAGGGGTCTCGGGACTCACACCACCAGGTTCAGGAATAGTTATTACCCCTCAACCATCAGGCTTCTGAACCAAAGGGGTTAACCTCACTCAACTTCACTTGCCCCATCATTGAAATGTTCCCACAACCTATGGGCTCACTTCATTTTATATTCTCATTATTCATTTATTTATTTTTCTTTTGTATTTGCAGTTTGGTGTCTTTCACACATTGGTTGTTTTTCTGCCCTGTTGGGTACAGTCTTTTATTGATTTTGTTATGGTTCTTGGACTTACTGAGTATACCTACAAGAAAACTAATCTCAGGGCTGTATATAGTGACATATATGTACTTTGATAATAAATTTACTTTGAGTTTTGTACTTTGAATGTTGAAATAGCTCCACTCTCCTGCTGTGCAAAGGGAAGCTATGATCTTCAAAGTCCTTTCTTGCCTGGACTAACTGCACACTATCCTTGCCTGGACATTGTCCTTACCTTCACCTTGCGGCAACTTTTCCAGCTGTAGCTGCATTGTGTACCATCCACAAAATGAACTGCGATAACTTCCCAACTTTTCAGCAACACCTCCCAGACCTGTAACAACTACCACCTTCAACAACATAGACAGCAAGCATGGGAATAGCATTACTCACAAGCTCCCCTTCAGATCACACACCATCCTGACCTGGAAACATGTTGCCGCTGGCAACACCTTCACCTTCACCAACAATACTGGGGAGCGCTATCATCTCTTCAAATGTAGTTAAGAAAGCCAGCATTGCGCACATCTCACAAATGACTGAAAGCAAATTAATGCTTGCATAAATCTCTGATATCATCAGATAATTATGATTGTAAGACATTGTTAAAGAAATGCTCTAAAAGTAAACCACGACAGTGAGCCTGACATCAGTATGGAAAAACTATTGGAAAGTCTTCTAATGGACAGGATATACAGTATAAGTATTTGGACAGACAGTGTGGCTTTGTGCATGGTAGGCCATGTTTAACTAATCTTACAGAGTTTTTTGAGGAAGTTACCAGGAAAGTTGATGAAGGCAAGACAATGGATGTTGTCTACATAGACTTTAAGGTATTTAACAAGTCCTGCATGGGAGTTTGGTCAAGAGGGTTCAGTCACTTGACATTCAAGATGAGGTAGTAAATTGGATTAGACATTTGCTTTGTGGGAGAAGCCAGAGAGTGGTAGTAGATGGTTGCCTCTCTGACTGGAGGCCTAAGACTAGTGGAGTGTTGCAGGAATTGGTTCTGGGTCTATTGTTGTTTGTCTTCTATATCACTTATCTGGATGATCATGTGGTTAACTGGATCAGTAAATTTGCAAATGACACCAAGATTGTGGGGTGCAGTGGACAGCAAGGAAGGCAGTGAACTTGCAGTGGGATCTGGACCAGCTGGAAAAATAGGCTGAAAAATGGCAGATGGAATTTAATGCAGGCAATTGCAAGGTGTTGAACCTCAGTAGGACCAATCAGGGTAGGTCTCACACAATGAATGGTAAGGCAATAAGGAGTCCTGTTGAACAAAAGGATCTGAGAATACAAGTCCATAAATCATTTAGAGTGTGTCACAGCTAGATAGGGTCATAAAGATGCATTGGCCTTCATAAATCAAAAGTATTGAGTACAGGAGATGGGATGTTATGGTGAAGTTATATAAGACATTGGTGAGGCCTGATTTGGAATATTGTGTGCAGTTTTGGTCACCTACCTACAGACAAGATATAAACAAGGTTCAAAGAGTGCTGAGAAAATTTACACAGATGTTGCCGGGTCTGGAGGGCTTGAGTTATAAGGAACGACTGAATGAGTTAGGACTTTGTTCCTTGGAGAGCAGAAGATTAAGGGGAGATTTAATATAGGTATACAAAATTGAGGGGTATAGATAGAATAAATGCAAGCAGGGTTTTTCCACTGAGATTGGGTGGGACTACAACCAGAGGTCATGGGTTAAAGTGAAAAGTTTAAGGGGAATATGAGGGGAAATGTCTTCATACAGAGGGAATGAGCTGGCAGATATGAGCACAATTTCAACGTTTAAGTTTGGATAGGTACATGGATGGCAAGTATAAGGTCCGGATGCGGGTTGAGAGGACTAGGCAGTTTAAAAGGTTCAGCATGGACTAGATGGGCTGAAGGGCCTGTTTTTGTGTTGTACTCTCTATGACTGTATGGGTCATTTTAAATTATACTTGATTAGGCTGGGGTTAAATAGGTGGGTTGCCGGGTGGTGCAGCTCATTGGGTCGAAGGGTCTGTTCTGCATTGTCTCTAAATATAAATAATTAAATATTGATGGTGGGTCAAGCTTTTACTGACCATTCCAAAATGCCTTTACAGATAGAAATATTGCTCAGTTACATATAAAACACACCATGATGCCATAGTAGATTTTCTTTCCTGAAGAACATCTGACAACCAGTAGAATTTTTATGATAATCCCTTAGTTTTATGCCTACCGCTGTGGTTATTGTCATTTTTTGATTGTTATCATTTATTTAATTATTTGAACCTAAATCTCTGAACTCATGTGCTGGGATCAAATCCAGTAATGTTATACTATCAAAAACATAATCCTTTCCATTCTACAAATTATAAACACATTTGCTATATCAATAAACTAAAACTAATCTATTTTTTTCATGTTTAAGGAGTCACAGAAAGTCCATTTCTCAAGGCTATATCCCACATTAATAGTGACAACTATATTGTGCATTATGCAGTATACACAAGATTCCTCAATGTTATTATAGCCAGGGAGGGATAGTGAGGATATGTTCCCACTACCCATTAAATGCTGCCAATGGCGAGCGTCTCAAATAGTCTCTGACAACCTAGACCAGCTCCTAGCCTTCGCGTGTGCTTAGTAGCTAAGCCACAGTGGAACTAACTCTACTGACAGGAGAAGGGGCAACGGTAGGTTACTCGTTCCTTAAAACCAATTGCTTTGGGCAGATGGGGCTCATCAGCCATGGTTGGCAGCTCATCTAGGAGAAGGAAAACTCTGATCTCAAACTTCCACTGATGCGGCTATACCCAGTCATGTGGAAGGCTTTGGGAGTAAAGCCTGGGGGAGAAATTTCCAGAGATGGAGTCCCTAAGGCAGATCAACACTGACTGGCAACTCTCTTGTTGACACAATTGGTGCCAAACTGTATTGGTCTCTGCCATTCTTTTGAATTCATCAGCTGCATGGAGAGGGGGAACCTGCTACATGGACAAAATTCTGCTCTTCATATCATACTGTCCTGGCTTGTGAACCGCGTATACAGTTGGGATGCAATATCCATGGTCGACGACCGAAGGCCTCCAGTGGTATACACAACAAATCTGCTAGGTATTAACGCATCATCAATGTGTTTTGTTGAAGTGATCATCAGAAATTGATACAGTAAACTACTGTCCATGGAGGAGGTGAATTTCTGATTCATCTGAGGGAGGTGTGTTGTAATTATATTAATGCTGCTTGAAGTCGAAGGACAACAAGCAGCAAAACAAACCAGAGCAGCCAATACTCCGAAGGTTTTGAATCTACACATGAAATTGGATTTTAAACATTTAAGGATTGAATAAATCTAATACGCGAGTCAATTCATTGAATGAATTTTTGTTGTGTATTTTCAAACTTTGTCCTTCAAGTAAATAAAATAAATTTGCTGTTGCCATGCCATACTTACATCATATTTCCAATAATTTGCTGTGATTCATTTTACCAAACAGTTTTTTTCTTTGGCATTGTACAAGGTACCAGCTGTCAAACCTTGGGAGGATCTGCTGTACAAAAGATCCTCCAAGGAATGTTCTGGATTGTGTCACCACAGCAACAGGGCTTCAGACAATCTACAAATCCAGGAACAAAATACACCACTGGATAATATCTTGCAGCCTAAAACTGGTCACACACCATGGACAGACTGAAGAAATAGCTGATTCTGGACTAGCAATGGGAGATATTTTTCAATACGTTTATCACTTAAATCTCTACAGGTCTGAGGAATAACCAATCACTGGTTAGGCACCTTCCTACTATTCTATAATCCACAGTGTTTAGCTGGAGAGTGGTTAACCTGTGGAATTCTTTACCACAGGCAGCTGTGGAGGCCAAGTCTTTATGTATGTTTAAGGCAGAGGTTGATAGCTTCTTGATTACTAGTCAGGGCATGAAAGGATATAGGGAGAAGACGGGAGATTGGAGCCGAGAGGAAAATGCATCAGCCATGGTGAAAAGGTGGAGCAGACTCGAATGGCCAAATGGTCTAATTCTGCTCCTATATCCTATGGTCTCATAGTCTTGTGTTCTATGCCATGGTATGGGGTTTGTCCCTGTATTAGTTCTCCCCCGGTGAGAGGGTTCATCTCTATGTGACATATACGTAATGATCTCTCCAGCTTGGCAATTGCCTCGGTGTTGGGCTCAGTAAATCTACAAACAAAAGCCTGCCTTCTCTGTGTAGATGCACAATTTTTTATTAATTCCTTCACTTTGTAGCTGCAGAGAGAAGGAGCTAATATGAACGGCAATCAGTTTCATGGCAATTTATCAAATTAATCCAAAGGAGAGGGACATTTTTATGACATAGCAAATATATTAACATATAATAATATCTTGATTAGATTTTTACCAAACAGTTAAACAATTTAAATACATCACTAACCAAGTAATTGGGATTTGTGGAAGATGTTATCCTTCCTATTTATACATATGAAATGTTTGCTATTCATGCAGCTTGGCTATCTAACTCTGTTTTCATTCTTCTTGCTGCTTCATATAATGTTTCTGTTTTAATCAGCTTTTAGCTGAACTTGTGATCTCAGCAGTTCTTGTAGGGTTATCATTCACAGGCCATCTTAACTTTCTTTGATGAATTGTGAAAAGAAGTCTTCTTGAACTTTTGTCTATAAGGTGAATGTTATTCTACAATACTGTTAAGGAGTTATAAAGATAAAGGACTGGCAATATATTTTTGAGTTAGGATGGTGTTCTTGCTCACCATCTGTTATTCAATATGTTTGAGTTTGTGTGTGTGTGGGAGATGTCAAAGGAGACTTGGCAAATTAATCACGGCATCTTGTAAATGGTGCAAATTTAGACACAGTGGCAAATTAAAAATCTAGACAGGGGTTCCCAACCTTTTTTATGCCATTAAACAAGGGGTCTGTGGACCCCAGTTTGTGAACACCTGATATAGGTAGGGTGATGGAGGGACCACAGATCAATCAAGCACATTTGCCCTAAATGGTGATGGGATTTTGGAGTGCTGGAGATGCCAAAGCATTCAATCATACTCTGGATGAGGTTTGGAGACGGTGGAAAGTACCAATTTCTTGAAACGTACTCACAATGACATAATAAAATATTATTTTATATATTCATTGCAATGCATGTAATGATTGGATTTGATCCATTGTCATTTTATAACACTGGTCCCATCTACTGGGGAGATGGACATTAATTTCAATATTGCTCAGATTGAGGAAATCAGCGCCTTTTAGTGATCACGTACAACTGGAGACTTACAAAATTCAAACAGGATAAATCAGCAAGAAATATGGGTACAAGTAAAAGTGAATTGCAATGAATTGGTAGCTGATTCTAGGTCTCTGAATAATGTGTCCTAGTAACTAAAAGTCTGTAAATGAACTGTTTAATCAGGATCACAACCATGTGAAGCTTGTATCACATGGGTGATCTTGATGACTGGGCCCTTAATTTTAAAGTCATAATACAAGCATTGAAATATTTTAAAGCAGTGGTGAATGAAAGAACGTCAGATCATGGGTGGTACCAGTGATATATCTCCATCACCTGGGACTATTGACAAGAAATAAAGACAAAAATTCTTGCAACCAATGCAGATTTCATTAATGCCCTTTTACTCAATCAGAAAACATCATTTCTGGAACTGCATCAAGCATTTAGAAAGTGCCACACACCGTCAAAAAATGTCTAAAGTACAATATTACACCTTACAGTGCAGTGAAATGATATAGCTTACATAGAGTATATGAGTCAGAATATCAGTGAATCTCTTGTTACTAATGTTCTTCCAAAATTGCTCAATCTTCGGTATCAGTATTTTCATTTATCTCTATGAATATTCTTTCCTCATCCCCTATCCTTTAGCATCTCCTCCGCAATGAATCTTTTCCAGGTAAGATGTTTGGCTACTGATACATCAACGTTTCTTACCCAAGAATTTTTAACATTAACTGTCATCATGTGAACTTCACCTTGCGAAGTTGGTGGGGTTTCACCTTCTTGAATCACCGTAGCCAATGTGGTTAAGTTATCTGAATTATACATTGAGTGTCCACAAGCTATCTGATCTTAGAGAGCATCATGGCCCTCTCACCTAGCTTTCCAAAAAGAAATCTCACATCAGGAACCAGAATTGCATTTTCCTTGCTAGAATGAGGACGTCAAAGAAAAAGCATTGATCAACTACCAACATCAAACTATTGCTTTGCATAACATTCCAGTTTCTCAATATCCCATAGGCATGAAAAGGGGTAGGATGAGACAAACACATTTTACCTAATGTAGCTGGAATTTGATCTCAGCATCATTTGACCTTGCCCAATATGGTCTGCGCATCTTAAGAAGAGCCTTATGATTTTCCTACCTTTAGTATGCCTATTCTACATTAGGTATAAGCAAATACTGACTAGTCTTACAACCTTTGTGATTGATCTAAGGCAACAAATACTACAGAAGATTCCCTTTGGCATCCTGGTGTTGGATCACCATATCTTGTTGCCATGCTATTGAATAGTTTCTTGTTGTTCCAAGCTTGTATTCAGAAGTAGGCGAGTAGAAGATGTCCTTCAACATTTGTCCTTTACTAATGAGAATCCATTTGCTTTTTAGTTACCATTACGTAATTCCACTGACTCACCTAATACAGAGTTCAAAGATGACTGACCAACTTTGCATGGTCATGGAGTAATAATTACATGTAAATTTTGGCCATGCAATTGGACTTTTCACATTACAATGTTGACTATCGATGTTGAAAGGTCAGATCACATCACGCACAAAACCCCATCTCGTCCTTGATGAATAAATTTCTCTTTCATCCTTTGTCCATTCATTTACTTATCCATACCGACACACAAGACAGATTTGGTTTATGTGTAAAGAAGTGTGTCCACAGTGTGTCATTGACAAGCAAAAGCATCATTGTACACTTTCAAGGTAGAGCTTATAAAAAGGGAGTGTGATACATGATATCCTTTGGGTATTCTTTAGCAGTGGAGGATTTTGATGAAAGCTTTTCTGAACTCTATATTGAAAGTGGTATAAATGATCGGGTTCACAGCACTATTGACGTAACCCAGCCAGGTGAAGGCACTGTACAAGGCTTGAGGAATGTTGCATTTTTTACAGTGCTTGTTAAGGATATGGGTAATGAAGAATGGCAGCCAACATATAATGAAGACCCCTAGAAACAAGAAAAGCAGAGATTAATATCCAGCATTCGAAGTACACCTGAAATCTGATAAGGAAGTTGGTCAGATCCCTACCTTCTCCTGCCCACCTTCCCTTCTGCCTCTGTGAAAAATATCTTCAAAGTGAGTGGGAGGTGGAATGATTGGGAAGCTTTTAAAATCCAACAAAAGGCAACTAAAAAAGCTATAAGATGGGAAAAGATGAAATATGAGGGCAAACTAGCCAATAATAATAAAGCAGGATACCAAAAGTTTTTTTTTCAGTTATATAAAGAGTAAAATGGAAGTGAGAGTGGATATTGGACCACTGGAAAATGGTGCTGATGAGATAGTAATGAGGGAAAAAGAAATGTTGAACAATGTGAGGGAAGAGAAATGAGTGCAGTTACTATTACAAAGGAGAAGGTGTTCACAAAGCTGAAAGACTTAAAAGGTACGTAAGTCACCCGGACCAGATTAATTGCACCCAGGAGTTCTGAAAAAGGTAGCTAGAGATTGTAGCAGCATTCCACAATCTCTATCTGATAATTAAATTTGCTGATGACACTACACTGATTGGCCTCATCTCAAATAATAATGAGGCAGCCTACAGAGAAGAAGTCATCACCTTGACACAGTGGTGTCAAGAAAACAACCTTTCCCCCAATGTCACAAAAATAAAGGACTACAGAAGGAACGGAAACGGGCTAACTCCTATTGACATCAATGGATCTGGAGATGAGAGGATGAACAGCTTTAAGTTCCTTGGCATACACATCACCGAGGGTCTCATGGGGTCTGCACATACAGGCTGTGTGGTGAAAAAAGCACAACAGCATTTCTTTCACCTCAGACAGTTGAAGAAGTTTGGCATGAGTCGCCCAGTCCTAAGGACTTTCTACAGGGGCACAATTGAGAGAGCATCCTGACTGGCTGCATCACTGCCTGGTATGGGAACTGTACTTCCCTCAGTCACAGGACTCTGCAGAGAGTGGTGCAGGCAGCCCAGTGCATCTGTAGATGTGAACTTTCCACTGCTCAGGACATTTACAGAGACAGGTGCATAAAAGGGGCCCGAAGGATCATTGGGGACCCGAGTCACCTCAACCACAGACTGTTCCAGCTGCTACCATCTGGGAAATGGTACAGCAGCATTAAAGCCAGGACCAACAGGCTCTGGGACAGTTTTTTCCACCAGGTCATCAGACTAATTAATTAACGTTGATACAATTGTATTTCTATGCTATATTGACTGTCCTGTTGTACATACTATTTATCACAAATTACTATAAATTGCACATTGCACATTTAGACGGAGACATAACATAAAGATTTTTACTCCTCATGTATGTGAAGGATGTAAGAAATAAAGTCAATTCAATTCACTTAGTAATGATCTTTCAAAAATCATCGGGCTCTGGCATGGTGCCAGAGGACTGGAAAATTGTAAATGTCACTCCACTCTTTAAGAAAGGAGGAAGGCAGCAGAAAGGAAATTATAGACCAGTTAGCTTAACCTCAGTGCTTGGGAAGATGTTAGAGTCAATTGTTAAGGATGAGCCTGTGCAGTACCTGGAGACACGGGACAAAATAGGACAAAGTCAGCATGGTTTCTTTAAGGGAAAGTCTTCCCAGATGAACCTGTTGGAATTCTTTGAGGAGATTACATGTAGGATAGGTAAAGGGGATGTAGTGGATGTTGTACATTTGGACTTTCAGAAGGCTTTTGACAAGGTGTCACACATGAGGCTGCTAATTAAGTTAAGAGCTCATGGTATTACAGGAAAGTTACGAACATGGTTAGAGCATTAGCTGATTGGTAGGAGGTAGTGAGTGGGAATAAAAGGATCCTTTTCTGGTTGGCTGCCGGTGACTAGTGTTGTTCCACAGGGGTCAGTGTTGGGACCACTTCTTTCTAAGCTGTATATCAATGATTTAGATGATGGAATAGATGGCTTTGTTGCCAAGTCTGCAGATGATACAAAGATTGGTAGTGTTGAGGAAACAGAAAGACTACAGTGGGGCTTAGACAGATTAGGAGAATGGACAAGAGAGTGGCAAAAGAAATACAATGTTGGAAAATGCATGGTCATACACTTTGGTAGTTGAAATAAATATTCAGACTATTTTCTAAAAGGAGAGAAAACCCAAAAATCTGAGATGCAAAAGGACTTTGGAATCCTTGTGCAGAACAACCTAAAGGTTAACTTGCAAGTAGACTTGGTGGTGAGGAAGGCAAATGCAATGTTAGAATTCATTTCAAGAGGTCTAGAATATAAAAGCAAGGATGTGATGTTGAGGCTTTATAAAGCACTGGTGAGGCCTCACCTTGAGTATTGTGAACAGTTTTTGGCTCCTCATCTAAAAAAAGATGTGCTGGCATTGGAGAGGGTCCCGAGGAGGTTCATAAGAATGATTCCAGGAATGAAAGAGTTATCATACGAAAAACGTTTGGTAACTCTGAGTCTGTACTCACTGGAATTCAAAAGGATGAGGGGGGATCTCATTGAAACCTTTCGAATGTTGAAAGGACTAGATGGAGTAGATGTGGAAAGGATGTTTCCCATAGTGGGGGAGTCTAGGACAAGAGGGCACAGCCTCAGGATAGCAGGGCATCCATTTAAAACTGAGATGCAGAGAAATTTCTTTAGCCAGAAGGTGATGAATTTGTGGAATTTATTACCACAGGCAACTGTAGAGGTGAAGTCATTGGGTGTATTTAAGGCAGAGCTTGATAGGTTCTTGATTGGACACAGCATCAAAGGTTACAGGGATAAGGCTGGGGAGTGGGGCTGAGGAGGTGAAAAAAGGATCAGCCATGATTGAATGAACTAATTCTGCTCCTGTGTCTTATGGTCTTATAAAATAAGTCAAAGTCAGCATGGTTTCTGTAAAGGAAAACCTTGCCTGACAAATCTGAAGGAGTTCTTCAAGGAAGTAATAAGCAGGGTTGACAAAGGAGAGGTAGTGGTTGTCATTTACGTGGATTTTCAGAAGGCATTTGATAAGGTGCTACACATGAATGTGCTTAGCAAGATAAGATCTTATGGCTTTACAGGAAAGATACTGACATTGATAGAGGAATGGCTGACAGGCAGAATGCAATGAGTGGGAATAAAAGGGGTCTTTTCTGATTGGCTGCCAGTGACTAGTGGTGTTCCTCAGGGGTCAGTATTGGGACCACTACTTTTCACAGCTTGTCAATGATTTGGATAATGGAATTGATGGCTTTGTGGCAAAGATTGCTGATGATACGAAGATAGGTGGAGGAGTAGGTATTGCTGAGAAAGCAATGCAAGTTCAGCAGGACTTGGACAAATTGGAAGAATGGGCAAAAAGTAGCAGATGGAATACAGTGTTGGGAAATGTATGATGCATTTTGGTAATAGTGCAGACTATTATCTAAATGGGGAGAAGGTTCAAACATCAGAGGTACAGAAGGACTTGGGAGTCCTCATGCAAGATTCCCAGAAGGCTAATTTACAGGTTGAGTCTGTGGTAAAGAAGGCAAATGCAATGCTGTCATTTATTTCAAAGGAATATAATATAAAAGCAAAGAGATAATGCTGAGGCTTTATAAGACACTAGTCAGGTCACACTTGGAGTATTGACAACAGTTTTGGGTCCCATATCTCAGAAAGGATGTGTTGTCATTGGAGAGAGCCCAGAGGAGGTTCACGAGGATGTTCCCAGGAATGAGGAGCATTTGGCAGCTTTGGGCCTGTACTCAATGGAATTTAGAAGAATGCAAGGGAATCTCATTGAAACTTACCAAATGTTGAAAGGACTAGATAGCGTGGATGTGAAGAGGATGTTTCCTGTGGTGGGGGTAATCAAAACTAAAGACCACAGCCTCAAAATTGAGGGGTGACCTTTCAGAACAGAGGTAAGGAGGAATTTTTTTTTAGCCAGAGAGTAGTGAATCTGTGGTATACTCTGCCACAGACTGTGGTGGAGGCCAAGTCCATGTATAAATTTAAGGCAGAAGTTGATAGTTTCCTGATTGGTCAGGGCATCAAAGGAAATGGCAAGAAGGCAGGTGTATGGGCTTGAGTGGGATCTGGGATCAGCCATGATGGAATGGCAGAGCAGGCTTGATGGGCTGAATGGCCTAATTCTGCACCTATGTCTTATGGTTTTAAAACTCTGCCTACTCTAATGTTGTATACACCATATCCCTTTCACCCATCAGTTCTGAGTCATTGCATAACATCTTTCAAGTTTCTTCTGAATCTGAGGTGAGGCAATATGTCCAAATTGAAATATATTGTCAAGGCTGAAGTCTGCACCCTAGAGATGCAATCCTTCACCTTCACAACAGTGATGGGTTTGTGAGGCCGGGGTAGGCCCTGGAGTGGGGATCTAGTGGTGATGGTCAGACAGGACGCCAAGTACAAACAGAAGTGATTCTACAGATGCTGGAAATCCAGAGTACTCATCCCCCTTGCTGGATGAACTCAGGAGGTCAGGCAGCATCTATGGAGAGAAATAAATAGCTGATGTTTAGTGATAAGACCCTTCATCAGCACTGGAAAGGAAGGGGGAAGAAGCCAGAATAAGAAGGTGGGGGAAAGGGAGATGAGTACAAGCTAGAAGGTGACAGGCAAAACCAGATAAGGGGAAAGGTAGAAGGGTGGTGAGGAGGAATGAAGTGAGAAGCTGGAAGGTAATAGGTGGAAAAGATAAAGGGCTAAATAAGAAGGAATCTGCTAGGAGAGGAGAATGGACTATGGGAGAAAGGGAAGGAGAAAGGGTATCAGAGGGAGGTGATAAGCAGATAAGGAGAAGAGAGAGGGTTAAGAGAAACTGGAAATTTGAGAAATCACTGTTCATTCTATCAGGTGGAGGCTACCCAGACAGAATACAATATATTGCTTCTCCAACCTGAGAGTGGCCTTACTGTGGCCTCATTTTGGGCTCTTCATGAGTTTGGAATTCATAGCCACACAGCTTCAAGATCAGTGACAACAAAAATGTGATATATACTGAGACATCCAAGGCCAGCGAGTACCAATCAACCAGTTCAGTAATACAAACCTTATCTAAGGTGTTCAGGCATTAGTTAAGGGGCATCTGCCTTTAGCTAGGGTTTGATCTTGAACTGGTATTTAGCTTGGTGATTCCTCTCACACTCCCCACCCTATCTGCTTGAGCCCTCTATAGCATTTAACCACTCCCCTGGATCTCAATTTCTGCCTTTTGCTTGCCATGTCTTTCCCCCACCCAAACCCTTGATCATATCTATGACCTCAGTCCCCTTTCCACAGCTATCCTTTTCTTTTAATCTTCAGATTAGATTAGCCTTATTTGTCAAACATACATCGAAATATACAGTGAAATGCATTATTTTGCGTCAAGAATGGGGACAGTCCACAAGTGTTGTTATGCTTTCAGTGCCAATGTAGCATGCTCACAACTTACTAACCCTAACTCATAGATCTTTGGAATGTGAGAGGAAACCGGAGCACCAGGAGAAAATCCACGCAGTCACAAGGAAAATGAAGCAACTCCTTATAGACAGTGGCAGGAATTGAACCTTGATCCTACAACTGGCACTGCGAAGCATTACATTAACTGCTATGCCACGTGCCTTCATGGCCTAGGCCCAATCCTTCACGTGCCATCTCATGATGAATCCTCAGAGGAATGGCCTTTGTGTGTGATGGTGATTAATCTATCATGCAAGGTTCCTTAGGCCTTGAATGTGATAGAATATTACTTCTGGAGGTTTCTTGCACAAAGCTGATAAGACCATCCCCACCACACCCCTCCTTCCAAACCCCATGTCCTGCCATCCAGTTTAACACCGATCCAAGCACTGCAACACTTCTAGGCAACTGCCTACAGAAACTCCTCAAGAAGTATTAACAGTGTTGATAGAGAAAGGTGACCTATTAATCTACACAAACAAAGCACTCACTAAGTAAGCAGGAAGAATATCAGAGGTTAGTCTAAAAAACTATAATGACATTGGGGTGGGAAGGACAGTTTGTGCCAAATATTTCTTTTTATGCCATTATGTCTTTCAATTTCTTAGCAAATACAAGATGCTTATGTGACTTGTTTTGAACTTTAAGGGTGGTAACCCCTTACTTTAGATTTCTCACCTCACTTTCCAATTTCCTTGCAAATTCTTTTCTTTCTTTACAAATCAATCTCCAGAAAAAAAAAAGACATCCTCCACCAATAGCAAGGGAATCGTCTAAGGTTAGAGTTGAAACATATGCTGGATCAGTTTTAGTAGGCCCATGTTATCACTTGAGGGAAAATTCTTCAGCCATACATAAACATGATTCCTTTTTGCTTCAGTCCTAGGATCTTGCTAATTAGCAAGTTTATTTGCAAATAAGCTAGTTGCAATAGTAACTAGTCAATAAAGATCCCTCAACTTCAACTTTCCACAAGAAAATGCAAATCCCTTGCAGAGATTAATTTTATCCCTTTCTTGTAACGGTCAAGATTGCAGTGCTTCCCTTTGAGGTCTCCAATGAGGACCAAGTTTTAGGAAGCTTCCATGTATTCTGCAACTATCAGTAATTAGTTGAAACTTTCCAACCTCATTTCTTGTCAGATTCAATCAATAATGAGGGATAGGTGACTGTGTCCATAAGACATAGGAGCAGAATTAGGCCATTTGGCCAGCCCATCATGTCTATCCACCATTCCATCATGGCTGATTTATTATCTTTCTCAACCGCATTACCTTGCCTTCTCCCTGTAACCTTTGATGCTCTTGTTAAACGGTAACCTACAATATCAACCTCCACTTTGAATATACCCAATGACTTGTCCTCTACAACTGTCTGTGGCAATGAATCACACAGACTCACTACCCTCTGGCTAAAGAAATTCCTCTTCATCTCTGTTCTAGATGGATGCCCATCTATTCTGAGGCTTTGCGCTCTGGTCCTAAACTTTCCCAGTACAGGAAACATTCTCTTCACATCACTCTATCTAGATCTTCCAATATCTAATAGGTTTTCAATGATATTCCCCCTCCTTCTTCCACACTCCAGTGAGTATAAACCCAGAGCTATCAAACACTCCTCTTACATTAACCCTTTAATTCCTGGGATGAGTCTCATGAACCCTCTCTGGACCCTCTCCAATGCTAGCCCAATCTTTCTTAGATAAAGAGCCAAAAAGTTCCAAGTGTGGTCTGACAAAATGCTTTATAAAGCCTTCATGTTACTTCCTTGCTTTTATATTCCAATCTTCTCAAAATGACTGCTAACATTGCATTTGTTTTCCTTACCACTGACTCAACCTGCAAGTTAAAGGAGTCCCAAGTCCCTTTTCACTTCTGATTTTTGAACGTTCTCCCCTTTATTCCTTAAGTGCATGACCACAGACTACTCTACACTAGATTCCATCTGTTACTTCTTTGCCCATTCACCCCAATGACAGGATGTTGGTTACTCTCTGCATTGTGCCTCCACAACCAACATATACTTCCTAGGGTTATTAGATTCCTTCTTCCCATGGTTAACCATTCCAATTAAAAGATATTTGATTTGCAACTAGCTAGAATCAGAAATGAGAAAATGAACAAAGTCAAGGCAGTACTAACCGAGGACAATGGCCAGCATCTGAGTGGCCTTTTTCTCCTTTTGCTGGGAAAGCTTCCGCTTGCTCATGCTCTTGAGCGATGTTCTTGTTTTACCATTTGGCATTGACTGGATCTCAAAAGCTTTGGCCGCTTTGCTTATGTTTTTGGTGTTCCCATTCTTCTCCCCTTTCACCGGGCTGCCCGCAGGAGATGCTAGGCTAGAACTAGCACCCTGGTTGGAGGGAGTAGGCACAGCCAGCTGGCGGTTGGCGGCTGCCGTTTTGAGCTTGGGCTTCTCTAGTGGCGGGCTGGCAGAAGACATCATCTCCATCTCCAAGTCATCTTGGTGGTTGACAGCCTCCTGCACCAAGATCAAATGTCCCAAAACAAAACCAAATAAATACCCAAAGTGCATGCCAGGCCAGTGTAAACCAATAACTATTGAAATGGGACCCTGTAAGGGTATGAGTAATTTTGTCACCAGCTCCAGGAATATTATGACAGGAAGAGGCCATTTGGCCCCAGAGTCTGTTCTGTCATTAAATCTGATACCTCAGCTTTATAAACTGCTCTAGAATATCCCTTGATAACTTCGTCTATTGATTGACTACTTTCTGGTGGAACCAATTGTTTCAACGACCGCAGCTAATAAGAAGAATATTCTGGATATATTTTGCTGAAGGTATCACATTTGATCTCCTTAAATGTCCAAGTTCCAATTTTAAGATTATTTTCCGTTGTTCTTGATCTCTCCATTAAAGCATGTTGTTTAACCACTCCGTCAAATCATTTTAGCATTTATAATTCCACAATTAAGTCTATACAAACTTATTTTATGTGCTCTGTTCTGACAATTTAACCATTGTATTTAACTATTTAACCATTAAATTGTTTAGAGCATTGGTTTCAATTTGATCAACCTGCCTTGTGCCTCCACAGCTAACATATACTTCCTAGGGTTATTAGCATCATCTGTCGCTGGTTGTCCAGAAGCCTTCTGTGAAAGTTTTGCCCTACACTTCTGTTTGTGTGGAGGAGAAAGGGAGAGCAGAGTGCTAAGACATGTCTTTCCTCTATTCATTTTCTAGTTCCCCCAATATAAGCAAGTAATGTTCCTAAAATGTTCTGATAAAAGATCAACAACATGAAACATTAAATTGGTTTCTGCCTTGCTGAGTGTTTCCAGTATTTTCCATTTTTAATTCATATTTCCAGCAATTTTTTCTTTTGTTTTTCAATTGAAATGTTATATTTGAGTCATTCTCAAATAAGTAAATCTGTTTACCTGCCAATTCCACCAGCATCTTTAGAGTTGCTGTCCTCTAAAAGGAAATCAAATTTATTCTACTTAGCAAAATGTTCAGCACAAAATGCTCATGTTCCAGAATATGGCAGATAGAGCATAATACAGCACTGTGCAGGCCCTTCGTTGTCCCAACCCTTTAATCCACTCCAAAATCAACCTAACCTTTCCCTCTCACATAGTCCTCAATTTTTCTTTCATCCATGTGACTCTTAAGAGACTCTTAAATGTCCCTAATGTATCTGCCTCTAACAACACCCTTTCTACACACTTGCCACTCTCAGTTTTTAAAAATATTCCTCTGACATCCCCTCTATACTTTCTATATGTAAAGTTACATCCCCCTGAATTAGTCATTTCAGCCTTGTGGAAAAATGTCTCTGACTGTCCACTTGATCTATGCTTCTTGTTATCTTGTACACCACTACATAGTCATCTCTCATCCTTCTCTCTCTCTCCAAAGCGGAAAGACCTAGCTGGTTCTTATCTTCATAAGACATTCTTTTTAATCCAGGTATCATCCTGGTAAATCTCCTCTGCATCTTCTCTAAAGCTATACTTCCTATAATGAGGTTACCAGAACTGAACACAATATCCCAAATGAGGTCTAACCAGAGTTTTATAGAGCTGCAACATTACCTCATGACTCTTGAACAAATTCCCCACCTAGTGAAGGCTGATACACAATATGCCTTCTTAACCACCATATCAACTTGTGCTGCAACTTTTAGGGATCTATGGATGTGAAGTCCAATATCTCTCTGTTCACCCACAGTTTCTCAAGGAGAGACAAGATAGGATGAATTTGCTTCTCCTTAGAGAAGAGCGGGTAGAGAAAAAAATTATGTGTTAGTATAATGAGGACTTTTGCTGAGCTAACATTTTTCCATTGACAGTAACCAGAAAACATGTTAAAATAATTTTTAGAGAAGCTAGCACTGAGAGAGAAACTTTTTTTTTTAATCCAACATACTATTTTGATCTGATTACATGGCTAAAGGACAACAGAAGTTGATCCAACATACTATTGTAAAGGGAATTGGATTTCCCATTAAAATGGCAAATTTTGCAGGGCCTCATGCAAGAAGCAAGGTGGTAGGACTAAATAGATGGGTTCTTCCGAGTCACCACAGCACAATGGGCAAAATGGACTCCAAAAGCATCTGATCCTATGCATATGGTTAACGATGGAATCAACTGTGATATCAATGAGATGATCTGACAGGGCAGCAGCACAATAGAAATAGGAAATTTTCCCAAATTAAGTTCGTATGACAAGAAGGAGAATACTGGTTCAGACCATGTTTACCTCAGATTATAACTCTTAGCCACAGTGGAGCAGGAATGCTAAAATGAGCAGATAGTCCCAAGAGTTGGTCTCTAGTTCCCAATATTGCCACACAATTAGCAATATAGTTTCCAGCTGTTATCTGCTCAGGCAGCTTGGCATGACTATACTAATTCAACAAGATGATCATATTATAGACACTCACCACTTTCTTTTTATTGGTGGGGAAACTCCCATTTGATTTCACAATCACTGTACACAGCTGCACATCTTCTGGGTGGGTACATTTATCCTAAATGCAAAAATGAAATGTTTATTCCACTTGGAAAGTCTTCCCATTTTGAATAATTTTCCAAATTCCCCATTATTTAAGCTGTAAACCTAGTGGAGGTAATAAGGTAGTAAAATAGAAAATTCTTGCCCAAGAGATAGGAAGTTAGATATATTTATTATATTGGACTATAAGCCATCAAAATGAGTTACTTTGGAGCATAACCTGGTTGTAGCAACAGATCAAAAGTTATTTTTGTGAAAATATCTTAAAAATAGAATTAAAGTGAATCTCCAGGTGATGCATTTTTATAAACTGTGGTTGTGGGAAGAATCCTGCCAGAGGTATCTGAGGAATTCTCTCCTCTTCCAGTTATTCAACAGGATTGATTTATTTGCAAATATATAATTGGAATATGAAGATGTCCTCTGTCTAAAATATGTTATCTCCAGCAGTGCAGCACTCCCTCAACATATTGTGTACAATTACATGGAGCAAAGGTGCAGCTGGTGGATATGAAACTTCACAGCTCCATTGACTGGCTTTAATCTTGATCTGCATTGCTATCCCTGTGGAGTTTGTGTGTTCTCCCTGTGACCAGGTGGACTTCCTCTGGGTGCTTTGATTTCCTCCTACATCCCAAAAATGCATGGGATGGTCAAGGGACATGTATGAAGGGAGTTGAGAAAGCAGCAAGAGTAAAATAGGTTAGGGAATGGTGAGTGTAAAAACAGTGGTTGATGGTCAGCATTGATCTTATGGGTTGAAGGGTCTGCTTCCTATAATTCTATAAGTCTCATACCTCCAAGAGGACCACAACTTTGTCATAGGGTTTGGAGGCTTGTGTGCCTCAATGACCTGGAGAACTATATTGGCTAGAGTCAGGGACCATGTGCTTTGATTCTTGGTAGGGTCACCCATGCCAAACAATTCAAAGGATAGAGGCCAGATTAGGAGTGGTCCACTAGTCCTCCAGGTTTGGAGGTTCAGCTAACAACCCTGACTGGTCAAAAAATAATTGTTATAGAAACAGCAATTAAGAATCTTTCTGTACAGACAGAGGTGAGGGACCTTCATTGCTGCTCTAAACTCCAGTGGCGTAACGAGCAGTAAATATAAGTCTCATTACAGGACTTGAAATCGAAACTAACACTCTTGTACCTCATATGCAAAAAGTAATTGTATAAATGTGCAAAGGATGCCTTGCTTCCAACAGTTTACCTTTAACGGTGCCTGGATCTCTGACTCAAACCTACTGCTTCTCTTGGTGTTCACTCGCTTCCTCCGTTTCCGTAGCACTATGTAAATCTGCACATACACCAGCAGTGTGACGATGAAGGGAATGAAGAACGAGAAAATGGACGAGTAGACCACAAATTCAGGGTGGTGGATAAGGCAGGTGGCATCATTCATGGTGTCTGCAAATTAGACATGTTTCAAGGATTATTCCACACTCACTAACCCAATCTAGACTTTCACCAATCAGGTATAGTTCATAATGTGAAATCTAATGGGATTCTTATCTTAAGAACAACATCCTTTCGCAGCTGCGAGTTCCATTGGCCTTGAAAAAAAATCTTTTTCTCTTTATTTTCCTGAGTTGGCCTGTTTTCAAAATTCATATATTTTCATTTAACTCATCCATAAGTTAGGTACCATCCATTCTTCCTTGCCCATTTATTTTTTGCTCCTTTATTTTTTTATAGTAGTTGTATGCTCTTTATATACATTTTATATCCAATGCATTTACAATTAGTTAAGCCACTGCTGTGATGTAGGAAGGTCATCACTGAACTGTACAGAGCAAGCTCCCATAAAGTAATTATTAGTGAACAAGTAATTGATTTTGTTTTTCTTGAGGGGTAAATATTGGCCAGGGCACCAGGCCCGTTCTTCCTGGAAACAAAAACATGTCTTATGAGGATAGGTTGAACAAGCTTGGGCTTTTCTCAACAGATAAAAGGAGGATGATAAGTGACTTGATAGACCGTAAGACATATGTAGGAGCAGAATTAGGCTTTTCAGCCCATCGTGTCTGTTCAACCATTCCATTATGGCTATTTTATTATACCTCTCACCGCCATTCACCGGCCTATTCTGTCACCTTTGACACCTTTACTAATCAAGAACATATCAATGTCTGCTTTAAATATACTCAATGACTTGCCCTCCACAGCTGTCTGTGGTAATGAATTCCATTGATTCACTACCCTCTGGCTAAAGAAATTCCTCGTCACCTCTGTACTGTGCTATAATTTTCTAGGCTCTATGTTTTATGATCGAAAACCAATTCATCTTCCACATTCCCCTAAGAGGACACTCATGAACATTTATATCAACTCAGGTTTAAGATGTGGACAAACATACAATACTTGTGACAGAGTAATTGCTCAGATACCTATTCCAGGCTAAATTTACATTAAGGTCTGTCCGGTGGGTCACTTGATCCTATAAATGACACTGAGGCCCAAATGCAACCACTGAGCCACAACTTACGCAAAGTGCTGATTGGAAATAGCTTCATACTACCATGTAGTATGGTTAACTGATGCATCTTATCTCACCAGACTGGACCTCAGCGTCTATTCATAAAAGAAACAGCATAGAGGGAGGTTATTGGAACTGTGTCAGCCCTGGAAGAGCTACTTAAGTGGATGCCACTCATCTGCATCTAAGTCTGACTCACAGCTTTACAGATTAAGACCATAAAACAATAAGACATAGGAGCAGAATTAGGCCATTCGTCCCTTCAAGTCTGCTCCGCGATTCCATCATGGCAGATTTATTATCCTTCTCAAACTCATTCTCCTGCCTTCTCCCTGTAATTTTTAATGCCCTGATTAATCAAGAACACATCAACCTCCACCTTAAGGAAACCCAATGACCTGGCCTGCATATCTGTCAGTGGCAATGAATGCAACAGATTCACCACCCTCTGGGAAAAGAATTTTTTTCTCATCTCTGTTCTAAATGGATGTTTTTCTATTCTGAGGCTATACCCTCTGGTCCTAAACTCCCCCCACTATAGGAAACATCCTCTCCACATCCACTCTGTCTAAGTTTTTCAGTATTGGATAGAATTCAATGACATCCCTCATCATTTTTCTAAACTCCAGCAAGTACATGCCCAAGACCATTAAATGTTTCTCATATGTTAACCCTTTCATTCCTGAGATCATCCTCATGAACCTCCTCTGGATCCTCTCCAATGCCAGCAGATCTTTTCTTAGATAAGGGCCCAAATCTGCTCTCAATACTCCTAGTGCAGTCTGACTAATGCCTCATAAAGCCTTAACATTACATTCTTGCTTTTGTAGTCTAATCCTCTTGAAATGAATGCTAACTTTGCATTTGCCTTCCTTACCACCAATTCAATATGCAAGTTATCCTGCACAAGGACTCCCAAGTCCCTTGGCACCTCTGATTTTTGAATTACTGCCCCATTTGGAATATAGTCCATGGCTTTATTCCTTCTACCAAAGTGAATGGCCATACACTTCTCTGAACTATATTCCATCTGCCACTTCTTTTTGCATATTCTCCCAACCTAAGTCCTTCTGCAGACACCCTGCTTCCTCAATACTACCCACCCCTCCTCCTATTTTCATATCATCCACAAACGGCCACAAAGCCATCAATTCCTTCATCCAAATCATGTACTGTGAAAAGAAGCAGTCCCAACACCGACTGCTGCAGCACACCACTAGTCACTGGCAGCCAACCACAATAGGCCCTCTTTATTCCCACTCTCTGCCTCCTGCCAGTCAGCCAATCTTTTATTCATGCTAGTATCTTTTCTGCAATACTTTGGGCTCTTATCTTGTTAGGCAGCCTCATGTGTAGCACCTTGTCAAAGGTTTACTGAAAATCCAAGTAAACAACATCCGCTGACTCTCCTTTGTCTATCCTGCCTGTTATTTCCTCAAAGAATTCCAACAGATATGTCAGGCAAAATTACCCCTTAAGGAAACCATGCTGACATTGGCCTATTTTGTCATGTGTCTCCAAGTACCCCAAAACCTCATCCTTATTAAGAGATTCCAACGTCTTTCCAACCACTAAGATCAGGCTAAATGGCATATAATTCCCTTTATTTTACCTTCCTCCCTTCCATCTTAAAGAACAGAGTAACATTTTCAATTTTCCAGTCCTCTGGAACCATTCCAGAATCTAGTGATCCTTGAAAGATCATTACTAATGCCTCCATAATCTCTTCAGTTATCTCTTTCAGAAGCCTGGGGTGTACACCATCTGGTCTAGGTGACTTATTTACCTTCAGACTTTTCAGCTTCCCATCACCTTCTCCATAGTAATAGCAATGACACTCACTTCTGCTCTCTGGCACTCTCACCTTTCTGGCTCTTGGCCAGAAAGAATGACAATCTTCAAATCAGTGAATTCAAATGAATCAAGGACATTGGAAATGGTCTTTGTTCTTGCCGTGTGCTTGGGGGATGGAGGCTGCCATTTTGTGAAGACACTCTATTCTCCATTTTGTGAGCTTGACATGCTGGGCTTGATCAGTGTTTTAAAGAAGGCACAAAGACTCTTCAGGTAATCTACTGGACTGGAGGTCATTTCCAAATAAGGAGTTATTTGTGAGGTGTTCTTTGGTTGGCTATACCATGCAAGATTGTGAATGCCTGAGGTGATTCGAGCTCATTGCTGACTGAGAACAAAGAGCCATGAGTCAGCAACTGTCCCTTGATGCGGAGAGGACAATAGATGGATGCTGGCTTGGACCAGAGCCAATGACCAGGTGTTAAAGGCCAGACACATGACCTGCGGCCAATGACACGGGAATGCGACATTTGAATTGATAAGAAATGGATATAAAAGTGGATGCTTTGTGGGTGCTGGTGGCGGTAACTTTGAAGAATAACCATCGCAGATACAAGCGAGAAGAACCCTGCGTGAAGCAAGTGGAGAGTGAATCAGGACCACGAGGAACAAGGAACGCCTGGCCAGCGTAAATTCCTCCGCCCGGGTAATACCTTTGCTATTCTTTGACTATCCAGGAGAGTCAGGGATACTTAGCAGGTGTGCGCACAAGGTATTTAGTGTATGAATTCACGTACTTGTTAGTTTGAACAATAAAGGTAATGGTTAGTAAATACAGATCTCTCTGTGCCTCACTCAGAATCGTTGGAAGAGGTAGAAGCGGTATCTCTCTCTCTCTTTTTTCCAACATGGCATTTTGTTAGTCTCTTCCACAGTGAAGACTGATGCAAAATATTTATTAAGTTCCTCCGCCATTTCTTTGTCCCCCATTACTACCTCTCCCCCATCATTTTCCAGCAGTCCGATATATATCCTTGTCTCTCTTTTACCCTTTATACATAGTATCTGAAAAAGTTTTGGTATCCTCTTTTATATTATTGGCTAGATTATTTTTAAACTTCATTGTTTCTCTCTTTATGGCTTAGTTGCCTTCTGTTGGCTTTTAAAATCTTTCCACTAATTTTTGCTATATCATATGCCTTCTTTTTTGGTTTTATGCTGTCTTTCATTTCCCTTGTCAGCCATAGTTGACTCATCTTCCCTCTAGAATACTTCTTCAACTTTGGGATGAATCTTTCCTGTGCCTTCTTAATTTTCCCCGGAAACTCCAGCCATTGCTGTTCTGCTTTCATCCCTTCTCATATTCCCTTTTAATCAACTTTAGCTAGTTCCTCTCTCAATTCTTTGTAATTCCCTTTACTCCAGTGTAATACTGATGCATCCAATTTTAGCATTTCCTTCTCAAAATGAAGGGTGAACTCGGTTGTATTATGATCACTGTCTCCTAAGAGTTCCTTGATCTTAAGCTCGCTAAACAAATCTGGGTCATTGCATAACACCCAATCCAGAATTGTCTGCTCCCCTCGTGGGCTCAAACATCAGCTGCTCTAAAAAGCCATCTTGTAGGCATTTTACAAATTCCCCCTCTTTGGATCCAGCATCCACCTGATTTTCCCAATTTACCTGCATATTGAAATCCCCAATGACTATTGCAGCATTGCCCTTTTTTACATGCTTTTTCTATCTCTCATTTTAATTTGTCGCCCAGATCCCAGCTATTGTTCGGAGGCCTGTATATAACTCCCATCAGGGTCTTTTTACCCTTAACTTGACCCACAAGGGTTCTACATCTTCTGACCCTATGTCACTTCTTTCTAAGGATCCGATTTCTTTTTTCTTTTACCAACAGAGCCACCCCACCCTCTCTGCTTTCCTGCCTGTTCTTTCGATACAATGTGTATCCTTGGATATTAAGCTCCCAACTATGATCTTCTATCAGCCATGACTCAGCAATACACCCATTGTACTTGCCTATATCTAACTGCACTACAACATCATCTACCTTATTCTATATACTGTGTGCATTCAAATATGACACATTCAGTCCTGTATTTAGCACCCTCTTCAAATGTAGCCCCCTGTTATACTTATCCCATTGACTACAATTTTGACTTACCATCTGCCTGTCCTTCCTCAGTCTCATTACACACTACGTTTAGTTGCATACCAACTGCCCCATCCTCAGCCCTATCACTGTGGCTCCCATCCCCCTGTCAGATTAGTTTAAATTCTCCCCAGCAGCTCGAGCAAACCTGTCCACAAGGAGATTGGTCCCCCTCAGGTTCAGGTGTCACCCATCCATTTTGTACAGGTCATACATTCACCAGAAGAGATCCCAATGATACAGGAATCTGAAACCTTTCCCCTTGCACCAACTCTTCAGCCAGGCGTTCATCTGCCAAATCATCCTATTCTTACCTTCACTGGCACAGGCAGAAATCCAGAGATTCTAACCTGGAGCTCCTGCTTTTCAGCTTTCTACCTAACTCACTATATTCTCTCTTCAGGACCTCCTCTCTTTTCCTACCTCTGTCGTTGATACCATTGCTTTCAGCTGTCCACCCTCCCCCTCTGGAATGGTGTGAAGCGGATCTGAGACATCCCGGACCCTGGCACCTGGGAGGCAACATACTATCCGGGTGTCTCTATCACCTGGATAGTTGTGTTCAGGACATGGCAAAGGATATGAATGAGACAATGGAGATCATAATGGTGACCCTTCGCTTGGAACTGTACCAGGTATTATAGATTTATGGGACCACTATTCATCATGAATGGAGCAAGTGAAAACTTCCAAATAAAAACAATGATTTATTGGGACCATATGGCTTTCTCTACTGAGTTTTAGAACAAAACTTCATCTACCATTTACTATATTGCCAATGTGCCACAATTTTTTTTACTTGTTCTTGGGATATGGACACCATTCCAAGGTTGATCCTTAATACTCTTCATTATTCACTCTTGGTAAAACAATAGTCAGTAAGATAAACATTTTTTGATGCTGGCAAACTTTAAAACAAGTATTATTTCTTGAAGATGAACATCTAATTGTTATCATAGTAGGATTTAATAATGTAGGATTAAATAAAAATAAACAAAAGAGACGGCAGGTGCTGATGTCTGGAAGCAAAAATCAAATTGCTGGAGGAACTCAACGGGTCAGGCAGTATCTGTAGAGGTAAAGGGTTAGTTAATGATGTGGTTGAGAAAATAAGGACAACTTCTTTATCATCTAAAAGTCCCTCTGATTTTTTTCCAGGGTACATGGTTGACATTTATATGGTCACGTCAAATTGCATAGCATAATTCCAAACACTGAACATTCACCTTAAATTGTTACTATCACATTATGAGAAGAAGAAAACATGCATATTATAGCTACCTGTCTCATTCAGTCCAAATAGTAGTGGACAGGAAATGGCAAAGGACAAAATCCAGACAATGGAAATCATAATGGTGACCCTTCGCTTGGAGCTGTACCGGGTATTATAGAGCATTGGCATGGCAACAGCAGTGTATCTGAAATATAAGACAGGATACGGAAAAGAAAATGACAAGAGGCAGTAAAGCTTTTCATCCAGCTTTGAACTCTATTTTGCTTTGCAGTTTATAATGCTGAAATATTTATTTATATAAAATTTAGATTTCCCATTGCATTCCAATTGTACACCAATTATTGAAGACAAGTAAAAGAAAAACATAAAACTGTTATACATTGGATATGTAAAATAAAAACAGTAAATTATAAGGATTCTCAGCAGAAACTGGACAGTTTCTGATAAAGGGATACTGACCTGAAAAAGTGATTCTATTTCTTTCTCTGCAGTTGCTGCCTGATCTGCTGAGTATATCAATCACTTTCTGCTTTTTATTTGTACTGTATATCAATTGGAATAAATTTTCCTTCTCACTCCTTCAACCATCAGAACAGGTCACCTACCTGTTTTGGAAGTGGTCAGATTTTATCAGAATGGAGAAAGGGTCTGCTTGAGATCATGGCTGAAAGGATTTCTCATCAGTTTGGCTTTGAAACCTTTAGTATCCTTGGCTGCCTTGAAATTTTCTTATTCACATCCAAGCACAAGCTTTCTGTGGAAGAGTGGTCTAGATCTGCTTTGTATGAAGTAGTACTTCCTGAAATCACCCCGGACACCAAGCTTCTGGTCTGATGTTTGAATTATCTAACTTATCAATACTTTAAATTATCTTAAACACCTCCTTTTGATCTACGGAATTACATATTCCTGCCACATTCCAAAGATGCACAAGTTAGGCTTAGTATGTTGGTGCCTGGAGCATGGCGACACTTGTGGGCTGCCCCCAGCACAATTGTCGGACTGTGTTGGTCATTGACGTGAACAACACATTTAACTGTATTTTTCAATGTCTCGATGTACATGTGGCAAATAAAGCTAAACTAATCTTTATCTTAAGGGACACCAGTTAATCTCCCAAGTTTGACACCCGTGCTGTTAAGTTGGCGCAGGAATTTGTGGTAACACATGCAGTTTGCCCCCAGCATATCCTTAGGTTGGTATTATTTGTTGACATTTCAATGTAGATGGGATAAATAAATGAATCTGAATCTGAATCAAATTTATCCTATTCGACTTGACAGCTATGTAATTTCATTTGATCTATGAGATTCCATCATGGACCAGTTCTGCCACATCCCTGCTGAGGTGATGGAAGGGAGCTTTGCCCTATTGATTGTTATAAAGATGCATGTACCAGTCACTAATGATCCCACAGAATGAGAAATTGTATTAGTCTCATAAAGCATTGGTTGAAGTCACTGTTTGTTCAGGTTTCTAAAGTTAGGCATAAACATAGATAGGACTTATCTAATACTAATGTTCTCCTGATGCAGATTGTGATAATCCTTTCAACTCTCTGGTTTCTGTAACTCTTCATGTTGTGAAATGTGTGGCTGGTGACGGTGTCTGGTTTGGTCCACAGACTATTCACTCTGTTTATGTCTATTAGGGAAGCATGTGATCATTGAAGTAAACTAAATGCGCAAAACAAAACACCTGAATATCATTAAAAAAAGGTAAAATGAGAAAGGTGACTCTGGACTTCAGGACAGGGCAGATTGACCACTTCTCATTGCACATAAATGGCTCCTTCATAGAGAAAGTTTGGAGCACCAAGTTTTTAGGAATGCATGTAAATGGTGGTCCCTCAACACCACCACTTTAGTCAAGAAAGCACAGCATCTTCTCCATTTCCTGAGGAGATTGAAGTACATGGGGCTCCCCCTCCCTCTTCATTCTAATCAATTTTTTTAGGAGCACCATTGAGTGCATCCTGACCAGCTGCATCACTGTCTGGTACGGGAATTGCAAGGCATCTGACTGCAAGACACAACAAAAGGCTGTTGAGAGGATCATCAGGGTCTCTGTTCCACCCATTAGCGATACTTATCAGGAGCGCTAATTATGCAGGGCTCTTAGCATTGTCAATGATCACTCCCAACCATCCCAAAATCTCATTGACCCCCACCCCCCTTACTATCAGGTAGGAAGTAACATGGGATGTAGGATGGGAAGTAGGATGGGAAATAGCTTCTTCCCCTAGGCCTTGAAACTACTGAACTCCCAGCCACCACCCAGGTCTCATCACTTATGAAGTGCCAGTGGTGTTATACTGTTTAACTTGTGTCATAAGTGCATCTTGTATTAAGTGTCAATCATCTGGAATATATTTTATTATTTGTTAATTTATTTATGGTAATATTACTTTATGTGTTGTGCCTGAGTTATATGTTCTGTGTTGTGCACCTTGGTCAGGAGGAATGTTGTTTTCATTTGGCAGTTGAATGACAATGAACTTAAACTTAATGAAGCTCATTAAATTCACCATTTGTACAGTTTAAGAATTCTTAAAACTTGGAGATGAATGAAATCTAGTGTTGTTAAAAATTACATAACTGTTAAATCTAATAGATTAAATGAGGGAGACTAACTGCTGTCTTCACTTTTAAAGATAAAGATGAGACTTGCTTTATTTGGCACATGGAAAAATCAAAACATATAGTGATTGATGTAACCCTGACATGGTTCTTCCTCAAAGTTTTAATGCAGCTGAAAACTTGAAACCAAGTTTCCTTTCATTGCAAAAAAAATAGCTCCAATTTATTTTGGGTATATTTTTCATCAGTCAGCTCAGGGTTATCAGCAGAATGACATTATTTTGGTCTAATTCCCTCTCTTTTAGAAGAATTCACATGATTGAGTGTAAACCATCAGTATCCTTGGTTGCATGTAGTAAGTTTGGAATATAGTAGCTTACGTTTGGTAGATTCTGCTTCTGAAATTCATTCACTCAAGGTAATAGAACAGAATTTTGAAGTGAAATTCAATGTGTAAATGTTGCTCTATTTCTTGTTCATATCTGACCAAGGGAAAAGTATTTCACCTCCATCCCATACGACCATTTGTCAAATGCACATAGAAACTTTATAAAGCACTGGTGAGGACTCACTTGGAGTAATGGGAGAAATTTTGGGCCCCTTATCCAAGAAAGGATGTGCTGACAATGGAGAAGGTTCAAAGGAGGTTCACGAACATGATTCCGGGATTGGAAGGCTTGTCATATGAGGAATGTTTGATGGTTCTGGGCCTCTACTCACTGGAATTCAAAAGAATGAGGGGTGGCATTATCAAATGGGGAAAGGCCTCAATAGAGTGGATGTGTAGAGGATGTTTCCTATGGTGGGGAAGTCTAAGACCAGAGGACACAACCTCAGACTAGAGGGATATCCTTTTACAATGGAGATGAGGAGGAATTTCTTTAGTCAGAGTGTGGTGAATCTGTGGAATTCATTGCCACTGGAAGTTGTGGAGGCCAGGTCAGTGGGTATAATTAAGGCAGACATTGATAGATTCTTGATTAGTCAGGGTATAAAGGGATACGGGGAGAAGGCAGGAGATTGGGGTTGAGAAGGAAAATGGATCAGCCATGATGAAATGGCAGAGCAGACTCGCTGGGACAAGTGGCCTAATTCTGTTCCTGTGAAAACATTGAAACATACAGTGAAATGCATTGTCCGTGTCAATGATCAGCACAGTCTGTGGGTGTGCTGGGGGCAGCCCGCAAGTGTTACCATGCTTCGGGTACTAACTTAGCATGCTCACCACTTACTAAGTCTAAGGTCATGGGGAGAACGTACAAACTCCTTGCAGACAGAGGCAGGTAAGTGAACCCTGACTTACAGGTTGCACTGTAAAGCATTACACTAATTGCTATGCTACCATGTCACCCTTAGTGAATCCAGTTTGACTCCAATACACCTTACCAATAAATCCCTTTAAAAGTGACACATCAAACCACAGCAATTCACCAACCACTACTGGTGGTTGATGAATATCAACTGCTCATGATCAACTAAGGATGGGCAGTAAATATTGGTCCTGCCATTAATACCGAGACCTTGAGAATTGACTAAAAGGATATGATTCCAGGTACCTTGGCACTGTCACACAGTTACAACTGCAGCTGTAGACTTTTACCACTAGGTGGGCCTGATACATTGCTGGAAGCTTCAGCCGTCAATCTGCGCATCTACAACCGTTGAGATACATGGTAAATACATACGTTACCTGTCAATGCTGATGGCACAAAGGTTAAGGATACTCGCTGTGCACATCATGACATCAAGCGTCACGAAGATGTTACAGTGGATCCTGCTGAATCTCCATTCTCCTACCACCTTGGTAAATAGAGAGCTCAGTGTGAATGGAACAGTCACTACGTTACAAGTTTAAAATAATTTAAATAGCAGTCCAGTTGAAGTGCAGTTTATGTTTTCATATAAATGAATACAATACCCATTTCAGCCTCATTAATGCACTTCAGAAACCCCGAGATACAAATGGTAGTCTTTGTTTAGCCCATGCTACTGAAGAGCATTTTGGGAAAAGCAGAGGAACTTCTCCAGAACACCACAATAAGTGGAGGATAGTCGCATATAAATTATGTGCATCCAAATTATATTGTTTGACTGACAGGGAAATCAACCAATCATCTTCACTCTGGCTGGCAATGTTACTGAATGGAAACACCCGTTGCTTTTCAAAAGGCACCATGGGATTTGTCAGCTGCTTGAACTAGAATGCATTCATCTTGAGTTTAGGCCCCATGAGATTATGTTGGAGAACCAGCATAGATTTTGAGATCAAGCGAAAGGAGGGGGTTTTGAACTCACAACCTTCTGTCCCAGCGATGTGAGTGCTGCCACTAAGACGTAGCTGACAGCCTGAGTCACAGCTACCAATTGCTGATTTTCAACACTGATGTGACACAATTGAGCAAAGGTGTCAATATATTGTGAGTTGAAAAAACCTCTGCAATTATCTCAAAACCTTTCTACAAAAAGGCCTTCATTTACTAGTGCCTATAAAATGTATTCACCACCTCCCCCTGGGAAATTTTCATGTTTTATTGTTTTACAACATTGAATCTCAGTGGATTTAATTTGTTTTTCTTTTGATGCTCAACAATTGAAACCTTTTTCTGATCTGTTTTCACTTTGACACAAAGAGTCTTGTTCTGTTGATCAGTGTCAAAAAAGCCAAATTAAATCCACTGTGATTCAGTGTTGTAAAGCAATAAAACATGAAAACTTCCGAGGGGGTGAATACTTTTTATAGGCACTGTATATGATGCCTTTGATGAGAATGTCTCAGAGAACTTCACAGCCAGTGAAGCAAGGCATGATGCTGATGTAATAGTTTCAGCAACCAGTTTAAATTCACTTAGGTTTCACCAGCAATAATAAAATAGCAATCACATTATTTCTTTTTTTAGTGAAGTTGGTGGAAGGAAAAAGATTGGCCAATTCAACTGAAATAACCTGTTTTGCTGTTACATAACCTTTATGCAAAGTTTTGCCATAGGATTAACTACTGGATTTAATGCCTGATCTAAATGACAGTATTTCTAACAGTATGCCACTTCCACAAGAGTATTTTGGAGAACAAGCATAGATTTTGGGATCAAGGGTCTGGACGGGGTTTTAAACTCACAACCTTCTGTCCCAGTGATGTGAGTGCTGCCACCAAGACGTAGCTGACAGCCTGAGTTACAGCTACCATTTGCTGATTCTCAGCACTGACATGACACAGTTGAGCAAAGGTGTTAATAAACTCAAGGCTGAAAAGCTGTACAAGACAGAATACCCTTTCCTCAGCTGAAACATTTTAGTGATAACTACGGGGTGACAAATTGTGTTTGAACATTGTCTTTTCAGCTGAAAGATTTAATGATTGTCAAGAGATCTTGCATGAAGCCTGATGCATTAGTCATTCTTCCCTGTTTTATGCCATTTAGGTTTCTGTCTGCCATTGAAAGCAGGTTATAGTTGAGGCCCTGGTAAACCTGGCTGAAGATTAATCACCATGGAGGGTCATTTTCACTTTGAATAATGGTTAGACAGTAATTAGACAATAATGATTAGTTGTCTATTATAGAACATAGCACAGTGCAGCATAGTACAGGGCCTCTTCTGCTTCTAACTTACTCTAAGATCAATCTAACCATTCCCTCCTACATAGCCCTCAATTTTTCTTTCCTTCTTTTACATTCTTCCAGATCTCTATTTTGACTTAACTTGCTTATCCAACTCCAGCTGAAGACCCAGTCAGTCCAAGAACAGTTCTTTTTGATCATCCAGTCTTTTAAAAAAATTAATTCAGAATTAGAGTAAAATTTAGAATGTCCCGCTCCCATTTTCAAATGTCACATACCCAGTCCCATGAAATCCAGCTGGGAACATGAGCTCTGGATATTTCCTGCAAGTTCTGTTCCTGCTGATACGATGATACCTCAATCGCAGATTTCTATTATTTTAAATGAAGTGGTGTTTCATTCAGTTATTCTTTGAACATTATTGAGGCTGTATGATCAAGATGTATATCTGTTTTATTTATGAATCCAAGAGATTCTGCAGATGCTGGAAATCCAGAGGAACACACACAGAATGCTGGGTGGCCTCAGCAATTCAGCCAACATCTATGGCAGGCATTCCCAACCTGGGCTCCACGGACTCTTTGCTTAATGGTATTGGTCCTAGGCATAAAAAAGGTTGGGAACCCCTGATCAACGGAGAGGAATGTACAGCTGATGTTTCAGGCCAAGACCTATCATCAGGATGATGAAGGGCTTTGATGAAGGGTCTCAGCCTGAACCATTGACTGTTTATTCCTCTCTATTGATACTGCCTGACCTATGAGTTCCTCCCACATTTTGCATTAATTAGTCAATAGTAACTTTGAAATTGTGAGATGTTATGGGCTCAGAATAGCTGCATCAGAGGTTTGATGCACCTTGAGGTGTTTCGATTATACAATGTGTTGTATACACTCACTGGCCACTTTATTAGATACCTCCTCTATGGTTTTCTGCTGCTGTAGTCCATCCACTTCAAGATTTGACGTGCTGCACATTCAGAGATGCTTTTCTGCACACCACTGTTGTAACGTGTGGTTATTTGAGTTACTGTCACCTTCCTGTCAGCTTGAACCAGTCTGGCCATTTTCCTCAGACCTCTCTCATTAACAAGGCGTTTTCACCCACAGAACTGCTGCTCACTGGGTGTTTTTTTTTTGTTTTTTGCACCATTCTCTGTAAACTCTCTAGATAACGCTGTGTGTGAAAATCCCAGGAGATCAGCAGTTTCTGAGATACTCAAACCTCCCCGTCCGGCACCAACAATCATTCCACTGTCAAAGTCACTTAGATCACATTTCTTCCCCATTCTGATGCTTAGTCTGAACAACAACTGAGCCTCTTGACAATGCCCGCATGCTTTTATGCATTGAGTTACTGTCACATGCTTGTCAGATATTTGCAATAACGAATAAGTGTACCAATGTACCTAATTAAGTGGCCACATATTGCAAATGCCAATAATCTGTTCTGTCTGATGCTTCTTACAGCTGTTCCCATGATGTCAATATGAAAGGGGCTCAGGACGCCCACGGTGATCTTGAGTTCTGACTTGCTCCAGAGTTGGAGCAGAACTAGTGAACCTTATGAGTACATGCTTCAAGTTGGATGGATCCCTCAGCAATAGCACAGTTTGGGAAGATAAAATACAGAAAGCATATCGAAGTTATATTTCTTTTCAATATGTACTAAGATGTTCACAGTGCGAAATAAGCACTATTGTACCTGTCTACTGAACTTTGCAGAGCGTAATTAATTATTTTGGGGTGACTACATTTCACCTATTTCCAAATATAAACGTCCCTTACTTTGATGACAATTAAATTTGGAGATAAAGGGAAATACTAATTTGGATAAATGATTATGCATGAAACGTGTTTGTTTTTTGATTAAGCATTGGAATACCTGATATTATATTAGTTGAATTTAAATGAACAGTTTTCACAACAGTTTTGATGGTTACAATAGGAAAAGCCAGCCTGGGCTGCTTTGAAGCTATTCTGCATCCCATTTATACTGTTGTCAGTTTGCAAGGGCAAAAGTAATTCTGTCTAATTGGACAATTTATGTTGATTGTATTGCAGGATTAACAGTCTTAACAGCTCCTCTAACGTAGCATATTTGTGTACTATTTTACTCTTAAATGTCTTATGAGGATAGTTTGAGTGAGCTCGGGCTTTTCTCTTTGGAACAAAGGAGGATGAGAGGGGACTTGATAGAAATGCACAAGACGATAAGAGGCATAAATTGAATGGACAACCAGAGAACTTTGCCCAGGGTGGAAATAGCTAAAGTGAGGGGGCATAATGTGAGGCCACAATAGAGTGGATATGGAGAGGATGTTTCCTATGGTGCAGGAGTCTAAGACCAGAGGAATCAGCTTTAGAATAGGAGGACATCCATTTAGAACTGAGATGAGGAGGAATTTCTTTAGCTAGAGGGTGGTGAATCTATGGAATTCATTGCCACAGGTGGCTGTAGAGGCCAAGTTATTGGGTATATTTAAGGCAGAAGTTGATAGATTCTTGATTAGTCGGGGCATCAAGGGATATGGGGGGAAGGCAGGACATTGGGGATGAGAGGGGAAATGGATCAGTCATGATGAAATGGTGGAGTAGACTCAATGGGCCAAATAGCCTAATTCTGCTCCTATATTTTATGGTCTTATAAATTTAAAGTGTTGGGAGGAAATATAGAGGGAGGGGTATGTCAGAAGCAGGTATTTTACATAGAGAGTGGTGGGTGCATGGGATGCCCTGCTAGGGTTGGTGGTAGAGGCAGATACATTAGGGTCATTTAAGAGGCTCTTAGACAGTGCTTGGATGAAAATAAAATAGAGGGCTATGTGCCAGGGAAGGTTTAGATTGATCTTAGAGTAGGTTAAAAGGTCAACATAACTTCATGGCCGAAGGGCCTGTACTGTGCTGTACTGTTCTATGTTCTAATGCTGAACTCCTTCTCAATGACATAATTCTGTCACATTTGAAGGTTTGTAGCTCTTTGTCAATGACTGGATTTCCGTATATCTGTAAATTGAGATTTGACAGGACATGAATGATTCAATACAATAGCTTTATTTAGAACCACAGAGCCATTGAGAGAAGCAGCATAGAAACAGACCCTTCATCCTCGACTGTTGCCTATCAGAGCTGGTTTTATAATTCCAATGTCATCCAATGGCATTTGGCCTATAACCTTCAAATCTTTTCCTATCCACGTGACTGTTTAAGAATTGCACCGTACTTTCCTGAGCTGAGCTAAGATTTTGTTTCCCTCTTCCATTTAGATAACTACATGGCTTCATCAACACCTTGGCCTCACCCTATCATAAATATTTCCTTTGTGCCCACCCTTCCTGCAGCTTAAAGATAGCTTTTCTTTGTTTTCCGGTTCATATTAATGGTCTTTGGCCTAAGTATTAATAGAATTTCTCTGACCTGCCTAGTGTTTCCATCATCTTACTTCAAATTTGAGGATTTTTTTTATTGATTTTCAAAATCAGCTTTGTCTTTTATTCTCTTTCTCCCTCAAGCTTTCTATTAAATGTGTCATATTCTAAACTTTTCTCAAAGGTGCATAATATCTTCTGTTTATTGAGTCTAGTTTTGGACTCAGCTGCAAAAGGGACCCAGCTTTCATACTGCCTTCCATCTCATAACGTTAAATTCCTGTTAGATCACTCCTTGATCTTCCTAGCTCTGTGCAAGAGTGTCAATCTATTTAGTCTTTCCAGATAATGATTATTTCTCAGTACAGGCTTTTGCACTTGTCCCAAACTCTTACTGCCTTCCCTGCAGATCTCGAATGCATGCACATTGCATAATTATCAAGATATTCAAAACTAAAGTATGGTGGAAATCTGAAATAAAGCAGAAAGTTAACATTCATTAGGATTTCACATTTCCAGTATTGGGCTTTATTCGTTTATATTTATTGAGATACAATGCAGCCCTTTGAGCCACACCACCCAGCATTCCCCTAACCTAATCACGGCACAATTGACAATGACCAATTAACCTACTAACTGATACATCTTTAGACTGTGGGAGTACACCCACGTCTTCCACAGGATAGACGTACAAACTCCTTGCAGATGACACTAGAATTGAACTCTGAACTCCGATGCCCTGAGCTGTAATATCATCATGCTAACCGCTATGCTATTGGTCATTTCAGTTTTCATGTTCTTGCTCTAGACCAGGGGTTCCCAACCTTTTTTATGCCATGGACCAATGCCATCAAGCAAGAGGTCCATGGACTGTAGATTGGCAACTCCTGCTCCAGATACACCTTACATTACTCCAAACACAAGGAAATCTGCAGATGCTGGAAATCCAGAGCAACACACACAACATGCTGGAGGAACTCAGCAGGTCAGGCAACATCTATGGAAATGAGTAAACGGTTGACGCTTTAGGCCAAGACTCTTCATCAGGACTGGAAAGGAAAAGCAAAAGTCAGTGTAAGAAGGTGAGGGGAGGGGAGGAAGAAGTACAAGGTGATAGGTAAAACCAGGACAGGGGGAGGGGTGAAGTAAAGAGCTGGGAAGTTGATTGGTGAAAGAGATAAAGGGCTGGAGAAGGGGGAACCTGATAGGAGAGACGGAAGACCATGGAAGAAAGGGAAGGGGGGGGAGGAGCACTGGGGAGGTGACGGACAGGGAAAGAGGTAAGGTGAGAGAGGGAAACAGGAATGTGGAATAATGAAGGGGGCGGAAATTACTGGAAGTTCGAGAAATGGATATTCATGCCATCAGATTGGAAGCTACCCAGATGGAATACAAGGTGTTCATTATTCACATTACATTAATCACTTACCTATATCAGCCTCTTTCAGCTGATTCAGCCGTCATTCATTCTCTCCTGCCTTCCAATCAATCAGAATTCTTTTCTTCTCTCTGTTCCTTATTCTCAGCTCAGGAAAATGTTTTTTTTACTCAGAATCATTAATTCTGTTTCTCTTTCCGCAAACGCTGTCTGACCAACTATTCACTACTTCTTCAGTCTGCACTCAGATAATCTTCCACGTTATTATTCCGATCACACTCAATAGCTTTCTGACCCTTTCCTTAGGGAGTTTTGCCCAAATGTAAAATGCAATAGGATTAACTAATTCAGCCAGACATCAGGGATTGAGCCTGGAATCTCTGGCCTTTAAAGCTCACTACCATGGTCTCTTCCTTGTTTTACAGGGTGTGATTATACCTAGTTTGGTCATAGCACATAGAAGCCTTCAGACCTGGTTACCACATTTCGGCAGGCATGAGAGAAAATACAGAGAAGCATTGGATTATATAACATTACTCTTTAGAAGGGCTATTTTATCAGTTTTTCAGTACTCAGGGGGTTAATGCTTGCACAAAAGCAGCATCTGGTACATTCTGTCCTGGTGCCACACTCAAAGAAATATCTAAGCAGAAAGAATTACTACTAAGTAAAATGTCAAAGCAGAAAAAATAATACACGAGTAAAGTCTAGAATTGGTGAATTTTATGCACCAACTATTAATTGGGTGATAATTTGATTATAGGTGATGAGAAGATGGAGCACGATGATTAGTTAAAAGCCAGGTAACCTTGTCTGAATCTCCTTTTTAGTGAAACACAGATGAAACCATTAGTGGTTGATTAGACTGTCAGATGTAAATCTGCTTTAAATTTTCCCGGGAGGGTCTATCGCTCATTCAGGAAGCAGCAAGATAACGGTTTACATCCTGCTGGGAAAAGTGTGAAGCAAGTGTAAATTTGAACCTATTCCTTTTGTCATTTGTTTTTGTTCCTTCTAAGATCTGAGTAATAATTCTGAGTGCAAATGTGGTAACAAGCTTTCTTCTCTTGGATTGGTGTAACCATCACACCGATCATTTCACAGCTTTGTCAACTGAGAAGGAAGTGGCCTGTTTTCCTTAAAGATGCATCTCAGTTTTGAAGCAATTTAAAATTACAGCACAAACATGGAGAAAAATAAATTGAATGGCTGAAATCATTTGGAAAGGAAAGAAGCCATTTTGTTTCCAATGGTGGATGTAATCTAAACCTGTTAAACCCGCTCAGAGTATTCAGTGGATGGGTTGATAAACATTTCTGTTGTGAATGGAATGCAGAGAGCTCACCTTGAAGAAATACCATCATTCTGAAATGGACATAAAGAGGGGATCTTTGATCATTTGATAACATTTAACCCAGTGGCAGTGAGAAGCTGTGCACAGAACAGTACAGTACATTCCGTTATGTGAGTGTGTAAGTGAGTTGTAGAATCTGGGGCTGGCAGTTGATGGGAACGTGGGGATAGCATATAAAAGTAGCGCAAATATGTGCTAGGGCAGTGGAGCTGTGTAGGACATATAGGGTAAGAAAAGCTGGATTGAGAGGACATTAGACTAGCAGAATCATTATCTGAAAATGCCAGTGAGTCCTGAAGGATTTAAGATCAAGAGGTGGAACATCACCAACTTCCTAAGGGTAGTCAGTGAAACCCATATTCCAGAAAATGTATCCATAAAATTGATTGAAAAGTGAGACACTGTTCTTTGTGACTTGAACCGTGTACTCCAACCGTACACATTGAGACTCACCACATTCTTCCCTCTCCAACATCAACTGCACATAGACAAGGTAATCGAGGACCAAGCTAACAATCCCCAGCGAACATAGCACTACTTCTAGATCTATAAACTGACATCTTTGCCAAGTCTAGGAACAGAGTGTTGGGAATTTTCTTCAACACATGGAATGCCTTGCCAGGATTGGTGGTAGAGGCAAATATAGAGATAGAGGAACATTTAAAAGACTCTTAGATAGGTACATAGATGATAGAAAAATTGAGACCTATGTGGGAGAGAAGGGTTAGAATGGTCTCAGGGTATTTTAAAATGTTGGCAAAACACAATGGATTGAAGGGAATGTACTGTACTGTTCTATGCACAGCTCGGTGTTCTACACCCCATCTCCTCACTGCCACTGAATTGAATTGAATTGATTTGAATTGCTGTTCTTGGACTACAGTTCAGCATTCAACACTATAGTTCCATCCAGGCTTGACAAGAAGCTCAGAGACCTCGGCCTTGATCCTGCCTTGTGCAGCTGGATCCTGGACTTACTGTCAGATCGCCAGCAGGTGGTAAAAGTGGGTTCCCTCACCTCCACCCCTCTGACTCTCAATACAGGAGCCCCTCAGGGCTGTGTACTGAGTCCCCTCCTTTACTCCCTGTATACCCGTGACTGTGTTGCCACCCACAGCTCTAATCTGCTAATTAAGTTTGCCAACGACACTACATTGATTAGCCTTATCTCAAACAATAACGAGGTGGCCTACAGGGAAGAAGTCATCTCTCTGACACAGTGGTGTCAAGAAAACAACCTCTCCCTTAATGTCACAAAAACAAAGGAGCTGGTTGTGGATTACAGGAGGAATAGAGACAGGCTAACCCCTATTGATATCAATGGATCTGGGGTTAAGAGGGTAAACAGCTTCAAGTTCCTCGGCATCCACATCACCGAGGATCTCACGTGGTCTGTACACACCAGCTGGTACACAACAGCGACTCTTTGACCTCAGATGGTTGAGGAAGTTTGGTATGGGCCCCCAAATCCCAAGAACTTTCTACAGGGGCACAATTGAGAGCATCCTGACTGGCTGCATCACTGCCTGGTATGGGAACTGTACCTCCCTCAATCGCAGGACTCTGCAGAGAGTGGTGCGGACAGCCCAGTGTATCTGTAGTTGTGAACTTCCCATGATTCAGGACATTTACAAGGACAGGTGTGAGAAAAGAGCCAGAAGGATCATTGGGGACCTGAATCACCCCAACCAACCACAATCTGTTCCAGCTGCTACCATCCGGGAAGCAGTACCACAGCATAAAAGCCAGGACCAACAGGCTCTGGGACAGCTTCTTCCACCAGGCCATCAGACTGATTAACTCACGCTGATTTGAGTGTACTCTATATTATATTGCCTGTTCTATTTATTATAAATTACTGTGATTGTACATTGCACATTCAGACAGAGACGTAACAGAACGATTTTTACTCCTCATTTATGTGAAGGATGTAAGAAATAAAGTCAATTCAATTCAATTCAATTCAGTAGGGTCAATTTACTGTAGCCATTTAGCCAAGTTCCATTTGTGAAGTGGGCGGAACTCGGACCAGCTGGAGAAAGTCCATGCAGTCACTGGCAGGAAGTGTGAACTCCACTTAATCAGCATGGGTGGTTGGCATTCAACTTGGGTCTCTGAAGCATTGATCAGTAACTCAACTAGTGGAGCTACTACTGTCCAACACACCATCCTATTTATTGTTTCCTCCCTCCTCCTTTCTCTGCTTAAATCTTGTTTTGTCTCTAATTTTCCCGAATTTGATAAACAGCTATCAATCCAAGACATTACCTTTGTTTCTCTCCTGTCACCTTCCATGAGCTTTCCTTTCTCCTGCAGGGTTAGATTGACCTTAGAATAGGTTAAAAGGTTGGTCCAACATTGTGGGCCGAAGAGCCTGTACTGTGCTGTAAAGTTCTATGTTATGGAGGGTCTGATGGGCAAATGTGCTGACACTTAATTTTATGTTTTAGTTTGGTTCCACATCATAAATAAAATAAAGTGGTATGTACAATTGAAAAGCACTTGTGTTGCTGTTTTGGGTCCAACCATTCTCATCCCATTTCATTCAATGTAATGAAAATTGCAAAAGCTTCATGTTGAACAGAAGATCTCCCCAGATCTGAAATTTATGTTATACTCCCTTTTACTTGGATCACCCCAATGAAAAAAGCACACTTCAAGAAGAAATTCTTCTAATTTTCAAAATCCTGTCTTCTCCAGTCCGTCCCCCCCACCCCCCTCTCTTCTTGTCTCTGAATGTCCTCTTCTACAATATTTGTCATTGAAAAACTGTTTCATGAGACAGGAGTTAGAAGTTTATAAACCGACTGACGGCAGACACTAGCTGGACATGCCAGCAGCCTAGTGGTATAAAGTATAGTGATCGGTATCCTCATTAAATTAGATTAACTGATGTAAGATGTCTGTTTGCTTTACGACATGACAATAAATTATAGAATCTAGTCATCAAACTAATGGGTTGATTCAGTTTGTGTGGCAGGCATTAGTAAGCTTTTTTTAAACCTAGTTTTTTAATATGCCTAATATCAAGAGATGCATCAGGTTAAATCATGCTCTTTATGTCAGATCTTAAGATTTTGTCAATAGAATAATCTCCCAGAGCTCTGGGTTAATTGTGTAGAGAATGCAAATGGACATCCCACCACGAGAACTTCAGTGGAAGAATAAAGGGAAAGAATGAATGAACTTCTGCTATCCAGGGCAAATCTCTATTCCCCACAAGCATGACCTCAATTTTTCTATTTGTTTAATTTGAGATTTAGTTAGGTTTTAAAATTATCATCCTTGTTTTCAAAGCCTTCTATGGGCTTAGCTGTTCCTGTGCCTATACTGCCCCTAGCTCTAACAAGTACTGTAATCCTTCAATTCTGGCTTTGTTTACATATCTATTTCCCATTTTCTATTTATAAATGTTCCTGCCTTAGGATTCACTTCCTTTTTGACAGTCCTTACAGTCCACCTCTGAACGCGTTTCTGGCCGTCATCTCTATGAGCTCTTCAAAGTCCAAGTTTTGTTCAATAATGTCCTTATGAAATAACCGGAGTATTTCACCTTCCAAAAGATAGTGTACAAATCATGTTATTGTTGTTAAAAGCTTTATAACAACCTTTAGCAAAAAACTTCCTTCTCACCTATGTAAAGTGCCATCAGCACAAAGCAGAGAGGGAAACATTGTAACTTGACCCATGGTTAGGTCAGGGTTGACTGGCTTTCTCAGGGACTGCTGGACGGTGGGGCTCAAAGAGCTGAGAGGGCCGACCATGCTGTATCTCTACGTAAATACATTTACTTCAGCTAACCCGCAGAAAGTTCTTTGGTCCTTAGCTCTTTGTTCCATTCAACAGACACAAAATGCTGGTGGAATGCAGCAGGCCAGGCAGCATCTATAGGAAGAAGTACAGTTGACGTTTTGGGCCGAGACCCTTTCTCAGGACTAACTGAAAGAAGAGATAGTAAGAGATTTGAAAGTAGGAGGGGGAATTCCAAAATGATAGGAGAAGACAGGAGCGGGAGGGATGAAGCTAAGAGCTGGGAAGTTGATTGGAAAAAGGGATACACAGCTGGAGAAGGGAGAGGATCATGGGATGGGAGGCCTAGGGAGAAAGAAGGGGGAAGGGGAGCACCAAAGGGAGATGGAGAACAGGCAAGAAGTGATTGTGAGAGGGACAGAGAGAGGAAAAAGAGAGAGAAGGGGGGGGGGGGGAAAGAGAGAATAATAAATAAATAAATACATACATACATACATACATAACTAAATAATTAAGGGATGGGGTAAGAAGGGGTGGTGGGGGGCATTAACGGAAGTTAGAGAAATCAATGTTCATGCCATCAGGTTGGAGGCTACCCAGATGGAATATAAGGAGTTGTTCCTCCAACCTGAATATGGCTTCATCTGGGTAGCCTCCAACTTGATGACATGAACATTAACTTCTCTAACTTCTGTTAATGCCCTCCTTGCCTGTTCTCCATTTTCCTCTGGTGCTCTCCTCTCCTTTTCTTTCTTCCAAGGCCTTCCATCCTATGGTACTCCCCCCTCTCCAGCTGTGTATCCCTTTTGCCAATCAACTTTCCAGCTCTTAGTTTCATCCCTCCCCTCCTGTCTTCTCCTATCATTTTGGAACTCCCCCCTCTCCCTCCCACTTTCAAATCTCTTACTATCTCTTCTTTCAGTTAGTCCTGACAAAGGGTCTCGGCCTGAAATGTCAACTGTACTTCTTCCTATAGATGCTGCCAGGCCTGCTGCATTACACCAGCATTTTGTGTGTGTTGCTTGAATTTCCAGCATCTGCAGATTTCTTTTTGTCTGTTCCATTTGTGGTTTTCTTGACAGTAACCTTGAAAATCCTTCAGTCAATAGCAAATGTTTACATTTGCGAATCCACTTTCACTACAGAGCACTTAAGATTCCAACAACTCTCTGCTGACATTGTTAGCACTTCCACTAGCCTCTACATTAGGGAGACCAGCAGGCCTAGCAGCTCATAACCCAAAAGGGATTGAAACTGTGCCCTGATAGTTACAATGAACAACTTGCTGTAGTTCCTGACTGACTTTCAGCAACTTTGTAAATTAGAATGTACTGTCATTTTTAAGAGTTTCATTACACCAAACATCACTGTGTATTAAAAATTTATTCTCTAGACTAAACCTTGATTACTAACAAGAATGTCCTTTCTTTCTAACTGTGTACTTTTTAAATGTTACCAGAGAGATCATATCCTAAGGTGGTTATTAAATTGAAAAAGGAGTTGTCATTGTATCTCATCTGTGAGGTTTAGGTGTGACTACTGTGGAAACGAGAGGTGCTGAACTAAATTCTTAATAAATTTATGGAACATAGAACATTGAACAGTACAAGCCCATTTGGCCCATAATGTTGTGCCGAGCTTTTAACCTAATATTAATCCAACACTTCCCTCCTGCATATCCTTTCATTTTTTCTTTCATCTGTCCTATCTAAGAATCTCTTAACGATTCCTAAAGTATTTGCATTGAACACCATCCCTGGCAGTGTGTTCCACACACCCATCACTCCTTGTGTAAAAAAACATACTTTTAATGTCTTCCTATACTTTCCTCCAATCCTTAAGATTATACCCTCTCATATTAGCTATTTCTACCCTGGGTAAAAAGGTGCTAATTCTCCATTCTCCCATCTATCAATGCCTCTTATCATCTTATGCACCTTTATTAAGTCAATTTCCATTCTCCTTCACTATAAGGAAAAATATCCTAGCTCGCACAACCATTCCTTATAAGGCATGGTCTCTCATCCAGGCAGCACCCTGGTAAATCTTCTCTGCATTCTTTCTAAAGCTTCTAATCTTTCCTATAAGGACGTAACCAGAACTGAGCATAATATTCTAAGCGTGATCTAACCAGGGTTTTATAGAGCTGCAAGTTTCTCCATCTAATTGTCTGCTTTTATGGTCAGTTCGAGTGTTAGCACCTAAGGAAACAGCGATAACTTTATAGATCTTGTTTTGATTAAGCACTTGTATCTTTCTTCACATCAGAAAGTGGACAACACACTGAAGTGCAGGCCATTTAGCCCAACTAGTTTTGTGCTGGTTTTTATGTGCTTCTTCCATCTCTCTTCATCTCATCTGGTCAATGTAACCCTTAAATTTCTTTCTTCATCTTTGAAAACATTCTTCTAAAACTGAACACCTGAAGTTCACATGGGAGGTGAAGGAAATCAGAATTCACAAAGATAATGAAGGTTTAGGGAAAGAGAATGCACATTTTAAAATTAAGGGAGTTTTTTGCTGTGGGTTGCTTAGTTCTGAAAGGGTGGTAATGAAATAAATGTCCATTAAGAAATAATGTAATAAGGAAATAATTGTATACTATTTAAAGGTTGCAGTGAAAATGCAATGCAGTTGTGTTTGGGTACAACTTTCAAATGATATTGTTAGGTACAATCAAATGCATGATCTTTTTCTGCACGTTTTATTTTATGAAGAGGATAATCCACTTAGAAAATTAATCAACCTATCATTGCTTGAGAAAGTTAAGAAATGTTCCATTTATTTTAAAGTATTTCAATGGTCCTTCAGAACCAGAAGGTTTTGGTAATGTTAGCATGAATTCCTCTTTGAACTGCTGGCAGTGAGTTTCTAGAAATAACTTTATATCAATTGGCATTATTTAATGCAAGAAATAGAGGACTGTCTTTCAAAAGATTATCTTCAAGAGCTGGACTCTATTTGAACCACATTTCAGCTGTCTTCTTGGAGTGCAATATGGAAAATGGCTATATTGCTGAAGGATCCAAGTAAAAAAAATCACAACATACTTCTGATTGGTGCTTTAGAGACTAGTGATTCAGGTTTGCATGAAGACTAGGTCGTAGCTTTTGCTATGGTAGATCAATAACTATGGTACAGTAGAATTCACTGTCCCTAATGCCCAAGTAATACTGACTGAAATATAAATAAAACAAGGGAAAAGCCCTTCTTGAATAATCATCAAAACTATTATGTATAATTTGAGGTTGTGAACACATACATGCATTTGCATCTTATTATTAAGGAAATGAAAGCATAGCCTTTTCAAAAGGTAAAGACAGCTTCTTACATGCACTTCTAATGAACAACATCCTAGAGTTGAAATAGATTGTATCATGATATTACCTGGTCTCCTTCCTTCACAGGTTTGCTAGCATTGTCTGTCTGTTATTAAGAATGCTCTCTCCTTATGACTTGATGTGTTGTGACCTGTGGGGTTAAAACTTGTGCAACTGACTTAAACAAGGGAAGTCAGTGTTCTTGACTTAGTGTTTTATCTCTGTCCAGATTTTGGATTGATCCTTCAATATTCTGTGAGCAAGTCTCCAGATCAGAATCCCACCATAACTGAATTTCCCACATAGCTCCATACCAAAACCACCGTCTTAGTTTTTTACAGTCAATAGTGATGGTAGTGCACACAATGTCTGCTAATAGTTATTACCTGCTATCCACTGTTCCCTCTAAGCTGAGTGGGTGTCATTAGCCCTGTGGGCCTCGGCCGCTTGCCATAGAGCATTTGGTTTCTAAGTTTCTCGAGCACCTCTATTTACTAATTGTTGTCTTAACAAGAGTCATTAAGCACTTGTGCTTTCTGTTTAATCTTGTCAAGTTAACTATGACTGGCATGGGGTTTCCTGCATTCTATGATTACTGAATTTGGACTCTTGACTAGTTCTGATGGCGGAGTCCTTGTTTTTGCGGAGAATTATTTGCCTTCCTTGACAGTGCCTCTGATGCTCTGTTGGTATCTCTATGTCTAACCTCTTGTTTCCATCTGTTCATGGGGAGTCTGGCATTCCTCTGCTCCTTGGTTGAGTCATTGCCATCGCTTACCGTGACAGAGTCTGCCATTCCTTTGCACCTGGGTCCAGTTGTGCCAGCAACCTCTGTGACAGAAGGACTCTGCCATGACAATGGGCCCACCAGAAGGACAACAGTGGCTTGGACATCTGTCAACTAGAGGCAAGGATGCTTTCTTTACTCAGTTCAAATTCCAAGTATACCCGAAGTCTACATTCTGAGTGTTCCTGAGTCTATGTTCTAGGTGCATGTTATTAGCTTCTCCAGTCTATGTTCAAGACTTTTTTCTGAGGTTCTCTGGGTTGACAAGGTTTGTAAGTTCTCCCAAATTCTGCAGTGCTTCTGAGTTATTTTCAATGTTTTCAAGCTATGTGCGTAAAATTTCTGAGCTATATGAGCAATGTTGCTACATGCGCAATGTTTCCAAGCAACGCGCAAAATTTCTGAGTTATATGTGCAAAGTGTCCGAGCTATATGTCCAAAATTTCCGAGCTATATGCGCAGTGTTTCTGAGCTATACGCACCATGTTTCCGAGTTATATCTGCAAATTCTCTGAGCTATATGCGCAAAGTTTCCAAGCCATTTGCACAATGTTTCAAAGCTATATGCACAAAGTTTCCATGCTATATGTGCTAAATTTCTGAATTATATGCACAATGTTTCTGCGCTGCATGCATAAAGTTTCTGAGCTATATGCGCAATATTTTTGAGCTTTATGCCCAATGATTCCAAGCTATTTGCGCAATGTTTCTGCGCAATATGCGCAGTGTTTCCATGCTCTGGAGGAAAAGTTTCTGTACTATATGCATCAAGTTTCCAAGCTATATACGCAAATGTTTTCAGGTGATATGTATAAATGTTTCCGAGCGATACGTGCAAAATTTCTGAGTTCCATGCGCTATATTTTGTGCTATATGTGCAAATTTTCCGAGCTATATGCGCAATGCTGCTGAGTTACGTGCAAATATTTTCAAGTGATATGCGCAAATATTTCCAAACTATATGTGCAAATTTTTCCGAGCTACATGCCAATGTTTCCAAGTTACATGCGCAAAGTTTCTGAGTTAGGTGCAAATGTTTCCGAGAGATAAGCGCAAATGTTTCCGAGAGATAAGCGCAAATGTTTCCGAGCTACATGAGCAAATATTTCTGAGCTACGTGCCAATGATTCAAAGCTATATGCGCAAAGTTTCCGAGTTATATGCACAACATTTCTAAGCCATATGTGCAAAGTACCCAAGCTATATGCACAAAATTTCCGAGCTATATGCGGTAAGTTTCTGAGTGATATGTGCAAATGTTTTTGAGTAATGTACAGAATGTATCTGAGTTACATGTGCAAAGTTTCCGAGTTATATGCGCAAACTTTCCAAACTATATGTGCAAAGTTTCTGAAATATATGCACAGTTTCCGAGCTTTATGTGCGATGTTTCTAAGCTATATGCACAAGGTTTCTGAGTTTTATGCGCAAAGTTTCCATGAGCTATATGCAATGCAGTATTTCCAAGTTACATGCGCAGTGCTCCCACGTTATATTTGGAAATATTTCCGAGTTATATGCACAAATGCTCCTGAGTTATATGTTCTGTTTCAAATTTTCCAGTCTATCTCAAGAGCATCAGGTCTATTCCGGGTTTTCCAGCCCTGTCTTGAATACCTTAGGGCTCCTTGGGCTATCAGGTGCCAGCCTTAGGGAGGGAGGGACTGTCACGAGCCCTGCAGCGAACCGTAGAGCATTGGGCTACTAAGTTTCTCAAGCACCTGTGTTTACTAATTGTTGTCTGAACTAGAGTCGTTAAGCCCTGGTGTTTTCTGTTTAATCTTGTCAAGTTAATTGTGACTGGCACGGGTTTCCTGCACTCTATGATTTCTGAATTTGGATTCTTGACTGGTGCTGATGGTGGAGTCCTTGTTGTGAAGAATGATTTATCTCGCAGTGTTGCTCGGTCGTGCCTCTGAAGCTCTATTGGCATCTCTATGTATAATCATCCCTACATGGGGAGTCTGCTGTCCCTCCGCACCCAGGTCCAGTCCTGCCAGCTGCCTCCATGACAGTGAGTGTGTGGTAACTGAAATGCACACAGTCTTTGCTGCCAGGCAGCTGGAATTTTCTTTTCTATAATGTTAATATAATTTTGAAATTATGCTATTATATTTTTGCAATCTATGTTAATATAATTAGAGTCATAGAGTCATGGAGAAGTACAACACAGAAACAGTCCTTCTGGCCCATCTAGTCCATGCTCATGTTTCCCTTAAACCTTTCACCTTTCACCCTTAAGCCATGACCTCTGGTTGCAGCCCCACAACCTCAGTGGGAAAAGCCTGCTTGCATTTACCCTGTCTATACCCCTCATAATTTTATATACCTCCATCAAAACTCCTCTCAGTATTCTACATTATAAGGAATAAAGTCCTAACCTATTCAATCTTCCCTTATAACTCGGGTCCTCCAGACCCAGCAACAACCTTGTACATTTTCTCTGTACTCTTTCAACCTTGTTTACATCTTTCCTGTAGGTAGGTGACCAAAACTGCACACAATACTCCAGATCAGGCTTCACCAACGTCTTATACAACTTCAACATAACATGTCTATCCATATACTTACATATCTGGTCTCTTAGAATACTTTCCAATAACTTTCCCAAAACTGATGTCAGACGCACCAGCCTATAATTTCCTGTTTTCTGAAATTGTTAAATACCCTGTAACTAATTATGTGTTAGTGAATATAATCCATAAATTTTCTAAATAATAAATGTACCAAAACCTTTACTTTGAAACATTTTAGAGATTCAATGTATTTACATTATCAGTATTTCATGTTACAACACTGTTACAACTTGTAACAATAAACACAGAATGGATGTCAGTAGCTCATTGTTAATAAACCATCGACAATGCTGAACGCCAAAACCGTCTAGTCAAAACATTTTACTTTTGCCATTGTGCCTGTCAGTTGTTTTGACTGCCTGACATCATTTGTCTGAGTTGTGGTCTGTGTTTGTTGGATGTGTGTATGACAAAAAACATCTTTTATAGTGCCACACAATTTTCAGGCTGCGTAAAAAATTTTCTGCTCAGATCAATGGTTGGATTATGCAGCTGTAAAAAAATTAGAGGTAATGTTGCTTATGACCCAATGAACCTACCCATTCTTTGCAACTTCATTGAAGAACTTTATCTCCTGCACTCCTGTTTAAACAAGATTCTGTTTAAGGTAAAAAATGTGCACCTTACCTCCAGGTAAACTACCCATGGCATTACCAAGGTGGCTACAAGAAGGTCTGCCACTGCTAAGCTGACAATGAGATAGTTGGTAGTAGTCTGTAGGGCTTTCTCTCTGGATACAGCAATGCAGACCAGCACATTGCCAAATACAATCACAAAGATGAGAAGAGTCAGGAGCATGGCATAGTAGTTATACTGGTACTTCCTCTCTGTCTTTGTGCCTTTGATTGTTTCTGTCCAGTTTCCATCATAAGTCTCATTGAACATAACCACATCAAAGGGATCCATGGGTGATGAGTAGATCCACCCTGTCGCCTGTAATGGAGATGGAAGAGTCAGTCAGTGTAACCTGGACAATGAATACAAGACAATCAACTAAAGGTGAAGAAAGGTGATAGAGAGAAAACTCCAGAACTGTTACATTGCAGCTTGAGAGGAGCTGGTCCATCTTTGGAATATAGTGTGTGGCGTGCTTAAGCACGGCAGCTGAAAAATGATATGTTTCAAGAACAATGGATTGATTTTCTTGTTTCTCTTTCTCTCTTCCTCCAACCAAACAAGAATGATAAATGAAACAAGAGACAATCTGCAGATGCTGGGAATCCAAGCAATACGCGTAAAATGTTGGAGGAACTCAGCAGGCCAGGAAGTACAGTCGACGTTTTGGGCCAAGACCAAATGGTATTTTTTTCCACAGATGCTGCCTGACCTGCTGAGCTCCTCCAGCATTTGTGTGTGTTACATGCACAGTGGAGCTGTTATTGGCATCTGTGGTAAATAACAATTGCATACAGTGGTACAGATTTTTTGCTTACATCAGTGTGCCTATACAGTCTTGAGGCATTAGTATTATTGACCACTTCTGTAGTATTATGGAAATATTGGAGTAATGAGGAAGTCAAAGCAATTAGTAAAATTTAGTATAAAATAAATTAATGGCATTGAAAATATATTTTTTTGTCTCTTTGGAATGAAGGAGAATGAGAGAGGTGTATAAGATGTTGCCAGAGGCAGATACATTAGGGACATTTAAGAGACTCTTAGATAGGCAGATGTATGAAAGAAAAGTGGAGGGCTATGAGAGGAAGGAGTTAGATTGATCTTGGAGTTGTTAAGAGGTGGGCGTAACGTTGTGGGTTGGAGGGCTTATACTGTGCTGTCGTGTTCTATGTTCTATAAATCAGCAAGACTGCATGATCTGCTATAGTAATGTTCTGAAGTAGATAACAATGCTGCTAGTAGATGAACTGGTTGCCATCTGTCTAATTCAAAGATTCTAGACTGTTTCCTATAGGTTGAAATGCATCAGATACAAATCCACTGTTCAAAAATGGAATGAGAGAGAAATAGGGGTCTATAGAGTAGTTAGCCAGACATCAGTAGAGTGGATAATGCCAACATCAATTATTACTTGTCACTGGGCACCACAAAAATTAATAATAAGGTTGGGATGAATCAGCTTAGATTTATGAAAGGAAAATAACATTTAACTGATCTATTAGTTTATCTGGAGGTTGTATCTTGCACATTAAGGATGATATTTAACAGAACATTTACTTTTGTTTGCTGCCCGCCGTATGTCTCATCAGCACTATGTTGGGAACCTTGTGTGTGTGGTACTTGTTTACTTTTTTTCTTGTTTGCAGGATTTGTTCTTTTTCGTGCTTTAGGAGTTTTATGGTCTTTATTGTGTAGGTTTTTTTCATTAATTCTATTGTGTTTCTTTGTTTTGTGGCTGCCTGCAAGAAGGTGAATCTCAAGGATGTATAATGTATACATACTTTGATAATAAATGTACTTTGAACTTTGAATATGGTATATTTGGACTTTTGGAAGGCTTTTGGTCAAGATGCCAAACAAGACATCATTAAACAAAATTAGACTGGACAATGAAATGTCATGGTGTGGATACAGATGGGTCAATGGACAGAGAGTAGGAGTAAATGCATCATTTTTCATTTGGATAGTGATGTGTTCCAGTGATCAGTTCCAGGGCACCATCTGTTCGCAATCTATATCAATGAGTTGGATGATGAGATCAAGTGTATTACAAACACAAGAGATTTTGGAAATTCAGAGTAACACACACAGACTGCTGAAGGAACTCAGCAGGTCAGGCAGCAGGAGAGGAATAAACAGTCAACATGTTGGGTCGAGACCCTTCATCAGGACTGGAAATGAAGGGGGAATGAAACCAACTGCATTATACTCAAATTTTCAGATGGTACGCCTTGCAGTCTGAACTGGACAGAGAAGATTCAGGGGAATATAGACCAGTTAAATGAGTGGACCAGAGATGGTAGATAGAAAATAATTCAGAGAAATATCAGGTTATCTGCTGATAGAATGGAAGGATAGGTTTTATTTTGTAAATGGTGACAAGTTGAAAGATGTTTGTATTTGGAGGAAGCTGAATGTTTTTGTGTATCTCAAGATTATTATAAATAGTATACATACTTTGATAGTAAATTTACTTTGAACTTTGAATCACTGTTCCACAACCAATCAAGAAAGCATGTGGTATGTTGGTCATTATGAGGCCGAGTTGTTAGCTCAATGCTCAACCCAGCACGAATGGAAAGCACGCAAGGAGCCGGCTGGTTCCAAACCCAGGACCACTTGCCTCGAAGTCCAGTGCAGATGCAACTACACCACCAGCTGGCACTCTGGACTCCCTACCTAACAAAATATGCACTTGTAATAGAGGGAGTACAGAATAGGTTCACTAGATTGATTCCTGAGAAAGTAAGATCTTTGACTGGAGGGAAGATTAAGGAGGCTAGACCTGTACTCTTGCAGCTTGAAGAGATGGTCCTATTGAAATGTATATAATTCCTATGGGACCTGAGAGGGTAATTGCGGTTTACTCAGGCAGGGAGCTGAGAACCAGTGGTCCTGATTGCAAAGTAAGCAATAGGTCATTCAGGACAGAATTGAGAAGAATTTTGTTTCACCTTGAAGCGACTTTGAAATTCTACACCATGGAAGTGATAGAAGCACTATAGCATAACAACAGGCTCTTTGGCCCATCTAGTCCATGCTGAACTGTTAATCTGCCTAATCCCATTCACCTGCACCATAGCCCTCCATATCCCTCCATCCATGTAACTATCTGAACTTCTTTTTAATGTTGAAACCAACCCCACATCCACTACTTCCACTGGCAGGTCGTTCCACAATCTCACCACCCTTCTGAGTGAGATGTTCCCCCACAGGTTCCCCTTAAATATTTCACCTTTCACCCTTAACCCATGACCGCTAATTCTAGTTTCACTCAAGCTCTGTGGAAAATGCCTGCTTGCATTTACCCCTTAAAAGTTTGTATACTTCTATTAAATCTCCCCTCATTTTCCTGCGCTCCAGGGAATAAAGTCCTAACCTATTCAACCTTTCCCTATAACTCAGGTCGTCAACATCCTTGTAAATTTTCTCTGCATTCTTTCAGTTTTATTGATATGACAGTGAATTGATAGACTTTTAGATATTGAGAGAGAAGAGATATGAGGTTAGTGCTGGAAAGTGACTTGAAGGTAAAAGAACAACCAATTTATTGAATGGTAGCACAGGTACAAAGTGCTGAATAGTCTATTCCTAATTTTATTCCTTACACTTTTATATCCCTATCTAGAAGAATAAAGCCATCGAGCCTGGCTTGCCATTGTTAAGATTATGGCTTACCAGGGTATGAATACAGGTGAGAGAGAAGCTAGTCCCAAATTCACTGAATTCATTCACAGGTGGGCACATCTACCAGAAACTGCTGCGTTTTTCCAGTAAAAAAAAATCCAGCTTCCATCTGTGGAGTTTGCATAGGTATGCACTGTATATTCAGCCTGTTGTTTATTTCCCTCATTTCTTAAACATGAGAGTTTCGGCAGATGCTTAAAATCTAAGCAGCACACATAATAATAAACACAAGAGATTCTGCTGATGCTGGAAATCCAGAGCAACGCACAGTAAATGCACAGTCTGGTTAATGTCACTGAAGTAGAAATTCTGGCTGATATTTCCCTTTGTTGGATCCAAGGCTAAATCTAGCATCCTATCTGCTGCTGGTTTCAGCTTCTTGGTCTGGGGAAGAGACAAAAATTCTTTATTGACTTTGAAGTGAATTTAGGCTCTTCTGGATTGCTTGATCCTGTTGTTCTATACTTTATTCATAGGGAGGGCAAGGGGTGCTATTGGGATAACTCAGAAAGGCGGACCTTAATTGATAGAGGTGACATTCATTCTAGGTTGTTTCATTGTACAAAAAAACTGAAATTAAGGTAATTAGTGAAAAGTGATGCATTCATTAAATAGTGACAGAAATGACATAGAATGTTGTGAGCTTCAGAGACTTATGAGCCCCATTCTGGAATTTAAATATACTGAATGATTACTCAGAGGTTTCAAAACATATGAGGCTTTGGCTGTGGAAAAGCAATATAATCTGTACAATCCCTCCAGCTGAACTCTACTTTCTTCAAACAGCCTAGTTAGCAAGTACAAACCAAGCTGATATTGAATAGGACTTATCAAAAAGTGATAGCAGTTCATATATTAGAAAATAAAATAATTTCAATAAGATATACATGTATTGAGAGGAAACATTTCCATACACCACAGGAAAATTGCAACAGTGATTACAGACTCAAGAAAGTATTAAATCTTCAGAGGAGGTTTTCCTTTGCCAAGCTGCTATGTGAATCCAGATGTCACAAGGAGAAGACATTTGCCAGTGTTCTGTCATTACCCCTTGTTGTTTTGCTTTATTTATTAATGATCAGTTAGGAAAACAGAGCCACAGACTCTGAGACATTGTGTCAATTTCCTGAGTTCATGAAATTGCTCTCCATTGGCACTTGCAACTGTTCATTTAAAACCTTAAGGGAAAAGAATATGAAGACATCACAATGTGAGAAATCATATTTGTCTCCTTAGAAGCAGCTCTGCTGTAAGGTGGCAGCAGTGGCCGATGGGCGCCAATAGGTCCTTTGGAAAATCCTTTGTAACAAATCAGGATTTAGAACATGGGGGCCATTCCTTTTCATTGGTTGAACATGTAGTGTGTTTTTAATCAAAGATATTCTCTGCCATAGCTCAGCACATATTATGAATAGAGAGATCCCAACGATGTAAGAACTCCAACTTAGTTTAGAGTTGCCTCTAGCTTAATGGTAGCTCCCTTGTGTCTGGTATCTGTTTCAAAATTTTGTGGCTTCTAGTGCTCTGTGATGTCATGTAAAGTACAATATGAACCCATGGAATTACTGTGTTGGGATTTTGTATCTGTTCTTGATGATCAATCTGGATCTCAGTTCATATGACACACAATAATGAGCTAACTGGACAACTGTTATAATAGCAGAACTTAATTCAATGAGAAAGTTGATTGACTGGTTGTCCAGATCAGCAAATTCAGAATACGATGTTTTTGATTTTGCAGTCTTTAATTTTAATGAGCCAAAAATTGGAAATGCTGCCTTCTGGCACATTGACATGTGTCCATGAGTTTACAGAGTCAACACACCCCAGAGCCAAAGTGTGCACTGGGAATTCAGGCTCAGAACATTTAAGCAATGACTCCTTGCCCATACAATTTGAGTTTTAAGCTATCGTTCAAATGTTTTTATTTCCAGTCAGAAAGAAATAACAATTTTCTCCATTCAAAGACCTGAACAAAGGTGGTGCGTTTAAAAAGTACATTATCTAAGTTTTCTTTGTCTTACCTTATTTAATATGGTTAAATTGTGCTTTGCACTTTAATTTCTCTCAAGAGCCAAAGCCTCATAGTATGGATACTTAGATAGAAGGCCAGTTCAAGACTAGAATGTTTAGACATAAGAAATACAACAGGAACCCCTTGCAATTGCTCCAGCATTCAATAAGATCACTGTCGATGAAACCAATATCCCACAATTTCTCCCTAATATCCTAAGACTTATTCATCTTTGCATTGAATTTGGATGACTGAGTCACCAAAACCCTCGGGTAAAGCTTAAAGCAATTTTGCCATTTTTAAGTTATTGATTGAATGCTACGATAATTGAAATATAAAAAATAAAATCCAAGAATCCAGGTAAACTTGCAGAAAGTAAATAATATCATTAAGCCTCCGCCATCTCACATGCGCCAGGTAAAGTGAGTAATGGTGATATTGAGTCATGATTATAGATAGGTACAGCTTAGAAGCACATCCTTTGGGTCCTTGCTGTGCACCCACCATCAACCATCCATTTACACTCCTCCTACATTCATCTTATTTTTTATTGTCATCAGCTCCCCACAGATTCTATCACCCACTTACACGTTCACCTAGACAACTTACAGTTGCCAATCAACCAACCAATTTGCGCATCTTTGGGACGTGGGAGTAAACTAGAGAGGATGTGAAAACTCTGCGCAATCAGCATCTGAGGTCAGGATTGGACGCGGATGTCTCGCGTTGTGGAGCAACCTCTACTAGGTGTGCTACGGTGCTGCCCTCTGACATTAAGGTTAAAAACACATTTTGTTCACTGATAAACTTTCAAGATTCAAGGTTGTTTAATGTTATTTCCAGTACAGAAATGTAAAGGAGAACAAAATATTTGTTACTCTGAATCCGATGCAGCACAAAAAAACACAATCAGATAAAGAGCACAGTAATAATAAAACTGGTTCCTTAAGGTTGTTCTAGCCGGGGGTTTAATGGGAACAAGCCTCCACTACCTATTAAATGCTCCCAGTGGCATGTGACTCGAATAGCTTCCGATAACCAAGTCCAACTCCTGGCTTTCACATGTAGCTTAGCTACTAAGCACGGCAGAACTACTGACAGGAGAAGGGGCAAAGGCGGGCCACTGGTACCTTAAAACCAGTCGCTTTGGGCATATGGAGCTTGTCAGCCGTGGTTGGCAGCTCATCTAGGAAAGGAAAACTCTGATCTCAAACCTCTGCTGCCTTGCGGTTATACCCATTTATCAGGAAGGCTTTGGGAGTAAACCCTGAGGGAAAATTCGGGAGCTGGAGTCCCTAAGGCAGTTCTACATTGAGTTCACTGCTGACTGGCAACTCCTGTGAGATCACTGGTGCCAAACTGTATCGGTCTCTGCTATTCCTTTGGATTCATCAGTTGCACGGAGAAGGGGAGCCTGCTGCATGGGCAATAGCTTGCTCTCTCTATCATACAGTCCTGGCTTGTGTATTGGTTTGTGTACTGGATTATGTAGACAATTGGGGCGCAATGTCCATGGTCAACCCTGACCCGTGGAGGGCCTTCATTATAAAACACAATAAATATACAGTGGTGCTAGAAAGTTTGTGAACCCTGTAGAATTTTCTCTATTTCTGCATAAATATAACCTAAAATGTGATCAGATCTTCACATACGTCCTAAAACCAGATAAAGTCCTATTAAAGATTAAATAAACAACACAAAAAGATTGTACTTGTTTATTTATTTATTGAGAAAAAATATCTCTGGCTGTCCATTCGATCTGTGCCTCTGATAATCTTATACACCTCAATCAAGTCATGACGGTATTGTGTTTATACCTTTCCAAAGTATCTTTCCCTCGTCATGGGAGGTGACTCATGTTCCCTTTGAAGCCGAGCTTGGTGGTAGAGGCAGATACATTCAGGACATTTTAGAGACTCTTAGATAGGCACATGGATGACAGAAAAATGGAGATCTATGTGGGAGGGAATGGCTAGACTGAATACAGAGTAGGTGAAAAGTTCAGCACAATATCATGGGCTGAAGAGCCTGCACTCAGCTGTAATGTTCTAAGTTCTAAAATTGCACACTATTCCAGGTGTCGTGAGGGAAATATAAATTAAATTAGGAGACAATATCATGCGATCAACCCCATGAATCAAAATGATGGCATTGCAAGATTCATGAGGAACTGCTTGCTTCACGTTGAGGCTGGTAAGAAATGACTGCTGTGAATTCACATATCAAGGATGTTTCATTTAACAGCTTTAAAGGGAATTCCATAAATATCTCTTCTGTAAAACATGCCCTGGATTGCCAAGTCCTTCCGTCCCTCATGAGAATCACAAACGTGTTTAACAGCACTTTAAAATTTGGCATACAAACTGCAAATTCTAACATGGGAAATTATTTTTGCTCGCTCGTATTTTTATGCGAGCAGTTATTGAAACCAAAAGGGAAAACACTTGTAACACCCTGGGAAAGGTTTCATTGCTAATGTAATGGTCTTTTACACACTTTAGATGGTTTTATTGTACAAATCCTCAACCTATTCAGTGTCCCAGTTTAAGAGATCAAGGTACAAATGTAGAAATTAAATAAAAATATGTGATTAAAACCTAAATGGTGTCTTTGAACCAATTTTGCTTTTCCCACAAGTAAAATGAATTAGCAAGATAGTGTGAAATTACAATGAAGGCTGGATCAATGTGACCAACAATTGAATTAATTTTTAAAGCTGATCAATGAAGGCAACATTATCCATACAATATTCTCCCTCTTTTCATGCCCTGCTTGGTAATGATGAATTTATACAAATCTTTACCTTACTTCAGGTGATGATATAGCCAACTGCAATTACATCTAATTAGCTGCTCACAGTCAAAAATGACGTTGTTTTAGTAGAGACAAATTGTCTTTTTATGAATCTAGAGCATAAAAAAGATTAAGATAAAGGTTAAAAAAAATTAGCTTCATTTTTCACATGTACATGGATACATTGAAACACAGAGTGAAATTTGTTATTTTGAGTCAACAACCAACACAGTCTAAGAATATGCTGGGGGCAGCCTACAAGGGTCGCCACACTTCCAGCGCAAATATAGAATGGCCACAACTCACTAACCGTAACCTTTGGGATGTGGAAGGAAACCGCAGTACCTGGAGGAAACCCACGTGGTCAAGGGAATAACGTACAAACACCTTACAGATAGCAGCGGAAATCGAACCCCAATCGGAGATTGCTGGCGTTGTATAGAGATTGCGCTAACTGCTACGCAGCCTATCCATCCAATTGTCAGGTTATAACAATTTTAGGATCATAGTACACAATTCTGGAAGCTTTACAGGCATTTACAGCTGCAAGTTGCCCTTGTGGCATTATTTATCATGTTAAGGAAATCTTGCAGTTTCACACCTTCAGAATAGGAATCTTTTAACAAAACCATTCAATCTTCAGCAGCAAGATTTAAATACCCCTTGGGGTATGTCCTAGCTTGGTGTAGGAAACCCAGCTTAGATAGATCTGCTTTAAATTAATTACTGACCTGGATTCCTTCAGGCTGTACACATCACACATCTCCAGCTCACTTGTGTGAACCCCAAACAATAACCACTTCAAAGTTGGAGGTAAACATACAGCCCAAATCGCCTACCATCTCTCCAAATCTATGATTGAAGATCAAACACTACCTTGGGCTTTGATCCATCATACCATATTTTTGCCCAGGATCTAATCCATGCTTGAATTCTAAACCAGACTTCTCATCCATTATCCTCTCATCTCAACTCTGCTAGTAGAGTTCTCTGATAATTTCCTTTGCACTTGCTGATTCATAGGAGACACGTCCACCCAAGTTGTCCATGACAACCAAGATGCCCATTTAAACGAATCCCATTTGTTTATGTTTGGCCCTTCTCTCTCTAAATTGTCAACCCATGTACCTATCCAAATGTATTTTAAGCATTATTATTGTATTTGTCTCAAACACTTCTTCTGGCAGCTTGTTCCATATGCATATCTGTGTGAAGAGGGTGCCCTAGTTAGTCACACCTCACACATTGAATGCTACTGAATTTTAAGCACCAGACCTCTGATTAAAACATGGTTGACAATGAAGGATTGGCAAGTCACCGTGATCAATGAATTTCTATGTTGGTGTCTATGATCCTCCTAGGTTATCTCCAAGCCTAATCAAAGTTGTAAGAAAGGATTAAGGAGTGAACAAACAGAAATGTGCAAAATCAGCAAAAACTAATGATCTTAATCCAATGCTGTCGTCATAATAAGTAATGAGCACTGATAGCGATGATTCTGTCACAAGAACCTTTGATTTGTTTGAACATTGACTAACCAGCAAAGAGCAACAATCTCATTAATAAAATTTACCAAATCATTCAGCATTTGTTGTGGTTTGATCGCATTCTTTCTCCCAGATTGCTTTTATAATTTATCAACTGGCTGTTGTTTCCAATGAAGGAATTACTCAATATCAGATGTGGTGCCAAACACCTTAAGAAGACATAAATTGTGCTGCGTTTGACTTTAATTCTAATTGAGAATCCAAGGTGAAGGGTTATATATGGCTTATACTGAACAACTCCAGTCAATTAATAACCCTGACCTTATCTCTACCCATGATCTCTCCCCAGGACTTGATCAGCCAACACTATCTCCAAGCCAGGTTTCTTTCTCTGTGATTAAGAAGAGGGACGCCTCACGTCTTAATAAGCTGGTAAGGAAGGCGGGCTCTGTCGTGGGCAAAGTACTGGAGAGTTTAACATCGGTAGCTGAGCGAAGGGCGCTGAGTAGGCTACGGTCAATTATGGATAACTCTGAACATCCTCTACATAGCACCATCCAGAGACAGAGAAGCAGTTTCAGCGACAGGTTACTATCGATGCAATGCTCCTCAGACAGGATGAAGAGGTCAATACTCCCCAATGCCATTAGGCTTTACAATTCTACCGCCAGGACTTAAGAACTTTTTAAAAGCTATTATTAATGCTTTTTGAGATAGTGATTTAGATGCATATCATATTTTTTTACTGAGTTAAGTATTGTATGTAATTAGTTTTGCTACAACAAGTGTATGGGACATTGGAAAAAAGTTGAATTTCCCCATGGGGATGAATAAAGTATCTATCTATCTATCTATCTATTTCTTCAACCAGGTTTGTTAGTGACTTCCCTTGTAAAAGTGTAATATTGATTTATTTAGAGATACAGCACAGTAACAGGCCCTTACAGCCCACGAGCATGTGCTGCCCAATTATATCTATTTGACCGATTAACCTACCAACCCGCACATCTTTGGAATGGGGGAGGAAACCCACACGGTCACAGGGAGAACGTACAAACTCCTTACAGACAGTGGCAGGAAGTGAAGCCGGGTCGCTGGCACTGTAATGGCGTCACACTAACTGTTATGCTACTGTACCGCCTCCAATATATGAATGAAAAATATAAAAGATCCAGTTAATGATAACTTCACTAGGAGTGAAGGACTGAATATAGCTGTGCTCAAGAAGCAATGTTGACATGATGCTAATTGGTAAGTTTGAGAATTTATTTGATTAAATGTTGGCGTGTGGAGGTGGTTCGGTCATAGTATTCCTGTTTTAAAAAAAAACAATGACTTGCACTTATATTGTGCTTTTTAATGCAAAATACCACACAGGAAAAGTTCCAAGACTAAGGTTAGGGTGACCCAACCAAGGAGAGGAAGGGGCAGATGAACAGAGCACAACTTAAAAGTAGAACAAGTTCTGAAGAAAACAAAATAAAATGACACAGGAATTCTGAAGCACACATCAGTTTAGTAAACTACCCGTTTTCCCCTCAATACTGCACGAGTAGTGATGCACCATCAATAACTCTCTGAGACGTGAGGCGAGATATCGGCTTTTATTGACTGGAAGAAAGAACAAGCAGTAGTTGACCACCATACTACATCCTGGAGACTGAGGGCCTGGCTCAGGCCTCAATCGCCTTTATACCGGGGTCTGTGGGAGGAGCCACGGTCAGTAGGAGGGGCCACAGGAGCAGTCAGCAGGGGGCGTGTCCAGACAGGTATATGTAGTTCACTACAAGTAGGAGATGTCAGAGAGAGAATGGAGGAAAAGTACAGAACCTCACAACGGATGTGGGCTGAGGGTTTGGAGCTGGACACGTGAGCCATAGATTCAACAATGCTTTTTAAACACATCCATTAATGCAAACTACTTCAGATGCCACTATGTTGTGCCATTTGCCAGAATATTTTTCATGTTCTATTTTCAAAGTCTTGACTATGTTTATTACTGTATTGTATATTAATACTGCAATTTTATAAGTACCTCCAGGCTCAATTCCTCACAGATATCCATCAGATGCTGTCATCTGAGACGAATGATGTTTCCTCATGATCACATCCAGTCTTTTAATTAGCACAGACTGAAATTTGTAAGTGAAGGTTAACCATCCTGTTATTTGGTTTTGCACAACTTGGCCACAACTGCTTTTACCAAAACCTTGATATAATAGCAATTAAAGGAGATATGACCATCTTCTATTATAGTTATCTACTACTGTCCAGTTATCATGGAACTTTGGCAATTTATTCTATTGGAGACTAGGTGTTTTTTTAGAACATGTTTCCAAAAGGAATATGTAATACGCCAAGTCATGCACTTTAAACTGCGTATTTTTGTCCTTGCTCATGTCAATAACATTATTGGGAAATAACCTTTGTTTATGATGGACCTTGTCTCACCAAAGGTAAGAAGCAAACTTAAACATATTTGGGGCTGACAGACTCAGAAACTAATTAGTTGTCTGGTTGATGGACTTAAGAACAGCTGGAGTAAATATCTTGTTCTTCCCTCCCTGTCATCCTCAACGCGGGTGCTCCCCAGGGCTGTGAGCTGAGCCCATTGCTCACACACGACTGCACGGCCAGACAACAGAGCAAGCACATTGTCAAGTTCGGTGATGACACGACAGTGGCCGGGTTCATCACCAACAACGACAAGACGGCCTACAGAGAGGAGGTGGAGGAACTCGAGGCCTGGTACCAGGAAAATAACCTTTTCCTTAATATGAACAAGACAAACGAGATGGTTATGTTAGAAGAACTCGCACCACTCACTCCCTTTTATATCAGTGGCACAGCAATAGAAACTGTGAGCAGTTTCAAACTCTTGGGAGTGCACATTGTACACAACTTCTCATGGTCCTAGATGCATCCTTCACAGTTAGGAAAGCTCACAAATGCTTCTAGTTTCAGAGGAGGCTGTAGAGAGCTGGACGTTGCACATAAATACTCACATCTTTCTACAGATGAGCAGTAGAGAGCATCCTAACAAGCTGCATCACTGATTGGTTTGGAAATTACACTATGGTGGACAGGAAGGCTCTACAGCTGCCCAATGCATCACCAGCACCAGCCCACTCAGCATCAAAGACACATATACAGAAAGGTACTGGAAAAGGGCTAATAACATCATGAAGGATCCCACTCACCCTGCTCAGGGACTGTTTCCATCAGGGAAGAGTCTACACAGCATTCACACCAGGACTACCAAACTCAAGAACAGTTACATTCCACAAGCAGCAAGGCCGAACAACTCCTCCAACCATTAACCCACCCCTTCACCACTACTTTAGTATTTTTTGTCAGTCACCTTACGTACAGACACTCCTGTACCTATTGTCATTTTATGGACATACAATTAATCTATGTATATAAGCTATCTTATGTATTTATATTTATTATGTTTTTTTAATATTGGGGTGTATGGGGCATCCAGGGAGTGGTACACCTCTAGTGAAGGTGCTTGTTGTGTCCATTCTGGGGCAGCTCATTCACCTTTGGTCCCCACCAGACACTCAGCTCTCACTTATGTCTCCAAGTAGCTCTTTTCACATGACAGCGGCCCCTCCCCAGTACACTGCTTCAGCAGGCGGGCTAAACCAGGTGAGGGTAGCCAGTGGCCTCATGGGACATGCCTGGCCCAGCATGTGAAGTCAGCTCCAGTGGACTGGGCGAATGAGATCCAGTGGCCAGGAAGGTGGGTCTGCAACACTCCAGGGAGAGTGAAAGGCATGACCAGGTACAGAAAACATGATGGTTCTTCGCTGCAACCAAGAAAAACCCCAGTTTCTGATGCTTGTTCGTACCACTGAGCTCCACTTTAAAAACTCTCCTGCACTGGTTTCCTGTCATCGTCGGACATGATGGACAACCACTGTTTTTTCAATTGTTTTTGTTTTGTTTACATTATTGTGTTTTATTGAGCTGCATAGGATCCGGAGTAAGAATTATTTCATTCTCCTTCACACATGTGCATAGGAAGTACTGTAAAACTATCTTGAATCTGATTTTGGCAGTTGCACTTGTCCGGTTTTCTATTCATTTGCAGTATGTGGGTGTAGCTAGCAAGGCCAGCATTTATAATCTGCCCCTAATTGCCAATTAAAGGTCAGTGTGATCTATCTTCTTGAACATTGCAGAATGTCTGATGAAGATTATTGGTAGAAAGTTCCAGCATTTTGATGCAGCTGTAATGAAGTGGGAGGTTTCACATAGAATTCTCATCTTGTTTCATGTGCTAATATCAGAATTCACCAGCAGTTGGCTTCTTCAACCAATGACAATGCACCCATCTTGGCAGCAGCAAGCACAAATCCCACAATGCACTGCCCCATAGACAGTGCTGCAGATCCACTGAGAAGTAAAGTGTGTGGAGAAAGTTAAACCACAGGTGCAAAGAGAAATCACTGAGAAAGCATTGGGATGCACAAAAATAGTGAATTCAAATATTGGCTAACTGTACTTACAACAGCAGTGCCAGCAAAAAAAGCTATTTTCATGTTGGCACAAAGGCTTGATTAAAATCTATGAAGTGTAACATTCAATTTGAAAAGCTAGTTCTTTCAGATTCTGACTCTGGCACAAGTGAGTTTCTCAATGTACATTTCAAGGCAAGGATAAAACAAAAAGTGCTGAAATAGATACGATCACCGTCTACTGAGTGACTGAGTGAGTGGCTTAGGAAGTCATTTATTTGTGGATATTCTTCTTACGGATGCAAAACCATAAAGGTTTATTAGACCAAATAGCAGGGCTAATATATGAGAAAATATTTCATTGATAAGACTTATATTCCATGGAATTTAAAGTGATGAGAGGATTGTCATAAAAACCCATAATATTCTAACAGGTCTTACTATAGGGAGACTGCTTCCACTGGCTGAGAAGTCCGGAACAAAGGGTAACAGCCTCAAGATATGAGGTATGCCATTTAGAATCAAGGTCAGGAGAAAAAGTTTCATTCAAATCAAAGTGAAGCTGTGGAATTGCCTCACGTGGAGGGCCAAGCCATTAACTATGCTCAGGAAGGTCACAGATATATGTCTTAATGGTAACAGGTTCAAGAAATATCGGGTGCAGTAGAAACAGGGTACTGAATTATATGATCAGTCATAATTATATAGAATATGTTTCTAAATCTGTATGTTTACTATATAGAGATCTGTTTTATTATTTTCTTTATGTACAATATGTTGGTAAAAGCAGTTCTTTACTATTAATAACTCTACATTTTGTATTCTCCTAATAATCTTTATGTTCACTCTTTGTGAAGCTTGTAGTATTGAACTCTCATGTTCGATACAGTGATGTGTGTTCTTTCAATGTTGATTCCTGTCATTGAGTTCAATAGACCATTGGATATACTATAAATCTTTCTGTAAGCCTATTTAAGGATTTAGCTGAAGATACTGTAAATCAATTCTTAGATTCTGTATTCATTGCACCATCGTAAATGGGTTGCAAAGTCATTAACCAATTGTATCACGTCTCATCAACTTTTTAATGTATCATTCTTGTAATCAGAAAATTATGTATTATTTTATTTGTTTGTTTATATATTATGGATCTTGTCAGCAAAGCCATGAAGTATTATCCATCCTAAATTACTCTTGAACTGAACAGGCAATTTACCACTTTGTTGGGTGTGGGGATACACGTTACTAGACCAAATAATGATGATGGATCTCCTTCCCTGAAGAATATCAACAAATTTTCTGACAATCCAGAAGTTTCTTGGTTGCTGTTACCGAAACTAGTAATTTTTATAGTGCTAGATTTATCTAATCGCTTGCATTTAATCCCATCACTACCATGGTAGGCTTCAAATGTTTCTCTGATTCAATAGTCTAGAATTGCTAGTCCAGTAAATTTTGATATCAACGGTGCTGTGAGAAGGATGAAAAGATGCAGTAAGACAAAACAATATCATTTTGATTTCCAAGAAGGGCTTTATTTTCTGATCAATTATAAAATCATTTGATAAGCTACCACAAATTGATCATTATAAATTCATGGGCTGTGCAGATTAAGTTTAATAGAGAAAAAATATTTTCTATGTTGGGGAACCATGGTACCCTAGTGGTTAGTGTGATGTTATTACAGCTCAGGGCATTGGAGTTCAGCTTTCAATTCTGGCATTGTCTGTAAGGAGTTTGTACATTCTCCCTGTGACCACGTGGGGTTTCTCTGTTTACTAGGTTAATTGGTTATTGTAACGTGTCCTGTGATTAGGCTAGTGTTAAATAGCTTCTTTAAGGTTGCTGGGCGATGAGGCTTGTTGGGCTGGAAGAGCTTGTTCTGCACTGTATCTCTAAGTAAATAAACAAATACCCTGAGTCCTTGTATTAATATTTACCTGGCATCCTTGTACAGTACCTCCCTGCTCTCTTTTACATTGAACATTATTCTGTTTTTGCAGATTGTATTTTCCTATCCATGTCAGATGTTCATAGTAACCAGTACTTATACAATACTGCCTTGCCTAATGAAACATATATTGGAAATTCTTAAGTGTGCCTCCAGAAGTTATGGCTTCTCAATGAGAGTGTAAAATTACCTCTGTGATTGACACCTTGTGTAATGGTATTCCTTAAAACTGATTAAAATGAAAACCTGGTAAACCGTTCTGTGCTTTGGCTTCTCTAAACTTTGCTATTATTTACTGAGTTATTTTACATTAAAATACAGCCCACATGGACTGCAAACCTACTCACTTCATCCAAAATAAGAACAGGAGCTCTCCCTACCAAGTACTTTTCTTTTTATAAGCAATCAAAAATTATTGGTGGATTATATTCCTAACATATGCTTATGATTTTAAGGAATTAAAAATAAACTTATGGCACTGGAAGTCCAAAACCATATAAAAAAATGTTGGAAATACTGAGCATGTCAGGCAGCATCTGTGGAGAGGAATCCTTTGTCAGATCTAAAGAGTACTTCTGCCTTTAAAAAAAATTATGAATTACAGGGCTTATTTTCCTTATTATCCTGAGTCCTGATGAATGGTCTTGGCCCAAAATGTCAACAGATTATTCTCCTCCATAGATGCTGCCTGACCTGCTGAGTTCCTCCAGCATTTTGTGTGTGTTGTTCAAGGTTTCCAGCATCTGCAGAATCTCGTGTGTGTGTGTGTGTGTGTGTGTGTGTGTGTGTGTGTGTGTGTGTGTGTGTGTGTGTGTGTGTGTGTGTGTGTGTGTGTGTGTGTGTGTGTGTGTGTGTGTGTGTGTGTGTGTGTGTGCGCGCGCGTACGAGTGTTATTTTTCTTGCTTCTTTTCTGCAGCTTTGTGTCACTTGTAAGCTTTTGAATGTACTCTGACAGGTGTACCAATTATTCAAGTGTGACATGAGGCTATGATAGGTACAGTTTATAGGTTCCTCCTTTCTGACTGAAGGGACTTCAGGATATGCAGCTTCATAGTGTGATGCCTGTACCAATAACTGAACTCATCCTTCTCTGAAACTTGGCACTAATAACACCAACAACAAAGAAAGACGATGAATTACTGTTGAAGGAATTGATATACGTGGTGTGGGAGAGCAGAACGAGCTTGGGTTGGTATTGAGGGAGTATTATCTGTAGACAGTATATAATAGGCAAAAGGAAATTCAGTTTTCCATCACTGTGGATTCCTTTGAGACCCTCTTCTGTTGCATTGAACCTGTGCCATAACACAAAGGTCTCAGTGCTCTAACTGAACTGAATTAATTTACTGCAATCAAAATCCCTTTGCAATTGTTGGCTGCCTCTACACAGACAGAACTCAATCTCCAGCTTAAAGTGTTACTTCGTGGTTTATCTCGTTTCTCTGCTCCTGCTTTTCAGCTTGATGCTCTTTTTCAAAATGACGTTTGGTCTTTCATCTGGGCTTTCTATCCATAGAAAAATATAAGAAGTGTTTCTTTCTAACAGCTTAATTCACCTATCCCACCCACCATGCTCATGGACTGTTTGTCCCACTCCCATCAGGGAGAAGGTTATGTATCGTCCACACCAGGACCACCACACTCAGAGACAGTTACTTTCCCCGAGCAGTAAGGCTGATCAACACCTCCCATCCACTAACTCCACCACTACTTTATTAATTACAATCAGTTGCTTTATGGGCATACAATTAATTTATGTATATAAGCTAGCTTATATATTTATATTTACTGTGTTTTTATTATTATTGTATTCTTTATCTTTTGTGGTTGCTTTGTGCAGCATGAGATCTGGAATAACAATTATTTCACTCTCCTTACACTTGTGTATAGGAAATGTCATTAAACAATCTTGAATCTTTAGATTGAATCTTGAAATAATTCAGCTGCCAGGACCAATTTGGGGCCACATTGAGATCCATACTTCATCCCTTTGAAGGGAATTTTAATACTTTTACATGAGGGATTTTATTTCCAGCTTGTTGCATAACACTAGTTCTGAAATTTTGTGAAATTTCCATGGAATTTAATGCACATTAAAGTCTCTCAGACTTTAATGACAGCTCAGCATCACTCTAGGCACCATTTAAGCCTTTATTGGTGTCATTTCCAAAACAATGCTCAAGCAACAAAAAACAGCAAGGAGTTATTTAATGCTCTGGTAATTTGCTACTACATTGATGTTTTCTCTTGACAGGCAAGAAAAGAACGGCAGATAACTAAATGATACACTCAAAAAAATGTCTTAGAGGGAAAGGCAAGTTTGTACGTGTTGGCCTTTTGCTTCATGGTTCAAATATATATGATTATGACTCATTTTTATATTAATGCTGATAGCTGTACAAAATGGCCACATTAAAGTTCATCTTGGTATTGAAATTAAAAGAATTGCAGAGAAGCCAATATCATAATAATTGAGGAAAGGTTGTGCGAGCGAGAACTTTTCTCTTTGGAGAGAAGGAGGCTGAGAGATTACTTGATGGACATGTAAAAGATGATACAAGGCATAGACAGAGTAGACAGGCAAAGCCTCCCAGGCTGCAAATGGCTATTACAAGGGGTCATAGCTTTAAGGTGTTCAGAGGAAAGTATAGGGGTGGGATGTCAGAGGTAGGTTTTTTTACACAGAGAATGATGAATGTGTGGAATGTTCTGCCAAGGGTGGTGATAGAGACAGATATATTAGGAACATTTGAGAGACTCTTAGACACATTTAAACTCTTAGACCAATTAGGCACATAGAAAAAAGGAGGGCTATGTGGGAGGAAAGGGTGACATTGATTTTGGAGTAGGTTGAAAGGTTGGCACAACATTGTGGGCTGAAGGGCCTGTACTGTCTTGTACTTGTTAGGCCTGCACATGCAGGCTCCTCCCAGACTCCACCCAGCTAACAGGAGCCACCTGCCACTTGTTTCCATCTCATCACCTGCAGCCTATTTAAACTGTCACCCACAATCCTTGTTCACCCATCAAACCAGCCAGACTCAATTAGTTGCTCTGAGCCTTCAAACCTTGTTGCTGTGTCCTGTTAAGTATCTGTTCTCTGCTGTTTTGTGGCCCCCTCGTGGCTTGCTATTTTGCAGTTTATTAGTAAAGTGATTGCTTGCCACTAAGTCATCTCCATTGCTTTGTGTTTGGGTCAAGCCTCCTCTACATTTCCTGACAATACTGGTCTATGTTGTATGGTTTAGAAAGCGATTCAAGATAGGGTGCCATGGTGGCATAGCAGTTAATGCATAACTATTACAGATCAGGGCATTGGGGTTTGGAGTTCAGCTTTTATGTCCTTCCTATATGTACATGAGTTCCCTGTGGATGCTCCTGTTTCCTCCCAGAGTCTAAGACATTCTCATGTCTGCTGCTGTTAACTGGTCATTGTAAATTGTCCTGTGATTAGGCTAGGATTAAATCGGTGGGTTGCTGGGTAGCATAGCTCAAGGAGCTGGAAAGGCCTATTCTGCACTGTATCTCAATAAAAAGATAAATAAAAGATTCAAGATTATATAATATCATTCCCAATACACAGCTGAAAAGAAGAATGAAATAATTGTTACACCAGATCTGACGCAGCACAAAAAAACAGAATAAGATAAGGTACATGATAGTAATAATCATAAAACACAATAAATATAAATACTTAAGATAACTTATATACATTGATTGTAGGTCCATAAAGTGATGCTAGGCACAGGAGTGTCTGTACATAAGGTGACCCTGACAGGAAATGATAGGCTTTGGTGGTGGGGGAGTAATGGGGTGGGTTAATGGGTGGAGGTGTTGATCAGCCTTACTGCTTGGAGAAAGTAACTGATTTTTGAGTTTGATGGCATGGATGCTACGCGGCCTCATCTCTGATGGGAGAGGGACAAACAGTCCATGAGCAGGGCGCATGGGATCGGTCATGATGTTACTGGCCTTTATCTGGCACCTTTCTGTATATATGTCCTTGATGGCAGGTAGGCTAGTGCCGGTAAAGCGTTGGGCAGTTTTGACTACCCATTGTGGAGCCTTCCTGTCTGCCGCAGTGCAGTTTCCGTACCACGCAGTGATGTAGCATATTAGGATGCTCCCTACTGTAAATCTGCAGAATGAAAGAGTGTCGGTGTGCATAGTCCAGCTCTCTTCAGCATTGATGAACTTTCTTGATTGTGTAGAATGTTCTGGGATGTTGAGAGGTTGTGTGAGGTGTCCACTCCCAGGAGTTTGAAGCTTTAGAGAATATCAAATGCAAAAACTGCCACAAGTTGAATGTTGGCCTCTGTGCACAACATGCACAAAAAGCTGGAGGAACTTAACAAGTCAGGCAGCATCTATAGAGGGAAATAAACAGTCGACATTTCGGGCCAAGAATGGGCTCGATGCAAAGGATTCCCCTCCATAGATGCTGCCTGACCTGCTGCGTTCCTCCGGCATTTTGTGTGGGTTGCTCAATATTTCTGCATTTGTAGAATCTCTCATGACTCTGTATGTTCAACTGTTTCTAGTCTTAATTTCTCTTTAAGCTTGCTGATTCATTGTAGATTGTAGTTCTGAAGCTATAAGCTGTGTACGAAGCCTCGGCAAAATGGCCAGTCTTCAAAATGCAGCAAAAAGGAAAGCCTACATTCATACTATAGCCATCACTTCATGGTCAATAGAGTCATTTTGAACCAGGATGTCAAAGTTAAAGTCAAAGTAAAATTTGTCAACATGTAGAGTTTAGCCAATAACATTTATTGCCTATATACAAAAATATACTAGCTTGATATTCATTTCCTAGCAGGCACTTTGAGAAAAATAAAAGAAATACAATAGAATTTATGAAAATCTATACATAAACAAAGACTGACAGACAACCAATGTACAAAAGAAGATTAATTGTTCAAACAAAATAATTCTGAGAACATGAGTTATAAAGAGTCCTTGAAAGTGAGTCTGTAGGATCTGTTCAGAGTTGTAGTGTGTGAAGTTATCCACACCGGTTCAAGAGTCTGATGGCTGTAAGGTAATAACTGTTCCTGAATGTGGTGGTGTGGGACCTAAGGCTCTTGTACCTGCTGCCCAATGGTAGCAGTGAGAAGAGAGCATAGCCTGGATGGTGGGGATCTATAATGATGGAGGCTGCTTTCTTGTGGCAGCGCTCCTTGTAAATGTGCTCAATGGATGTGCAAAGGAATTTAAATTTAACTGCTTTTGGGAAATGATTTCAAAACAAGCAAATTGGCCAAGAAATTGGTTTCTGAAGTGTCTTTGCTTGAGGCATGCTGTGATCCATTTTCAGTGTTACATGGAGTAGATTGCGCTGCAGATCATTCCCCGGTGTATTCACTACCAGATGTGAGATTGGACTGGGCACTTCTGCGTGATGCCTTCCTGGAGTTATACACACATCAAGTTACACAACAATTTGCATAACATATGTTTCTGCCTTTACAAATATAAACTGGAACAGAAAACTCCATTCTGAACGTGTGGAAGAATATCAATAGAACTAAGGACAGGTCTTAGACACAATAGATACTACAGATGCTAGAAATCTAGACCAACACACACAAAATGTTGAAGGAATTCAACAGGTCAGGCAGCATCTATGGAGGGCTCTTGCCAGACTCTTCTAACTTTAGACAGTGACAAGTCTCTTGCCCCACCCCAGTACGCAGCTTGTTGACATGGTACTGTATATCCCTTTGAATGAAGGTCAGGGTTGCCTTCCTCTCTTCATCTCCCCCATGCCAGCTAAGCTCACTGTAGCTCCATGGAGAATGCGCCTCGAGGGCTCACACCCTTCTCTGGTTCCTGTGGAATATTGGGAGATGGAAGGGTGTAATCTCAGAATTTCCTTATGTATGTGTGTGTGTGTGGGGGGGGGTGTCTTAATGTTCTTAAGTTTTGTTGAATGCACCTATGTCATTGTTGACTCCATTACTTTTGAAGGGTAATCACTCTTCGAACGGAGAATAACTAGTTTATTTGTACACAGCAAGATCCTACAAACAGAACTATTATAATAACCAGATAACTTCTTTTTTGTGATTTTGAATGGGAGATAAGTTTTGGCCAAGACATTGGGAAGAATTCTGCTACTTTTTGCCTCCACTTAAAAAGTCATAGATCTGTACATACAGCATGGCAACAGACACTGCAGCCCAACTCATCTGTGCAGGTCAGTTTACCACACCCTTGGTTCAGCTGTGAGAGAAGGTTCATTGATCATAAACACAAGAGATGCTGGAAACCCAGAGTGACACATACAAAATGCCGGAGGAACTCAGCAGGTCAGGCAGCATCTATGGACGGGAATAAAGAGCCGATGTTTTAGGCTGAGACCCTTCATCAGGCTACATCGTTGCTTCATTCATCATGTTATTTAACATCAATCCATTGAGTAATGGGGGAATAAATGGCTTGTTATTTTGGACTCACCCTAATCTGTGAAAAATGAAGAAAACTCCCTTCAGTTGAAAAACTGCTTCATTATAGTAAATGGGATCTTTAGAAGAAATCTGAAAGCTTAAAAACCAAGGTAGAAGGAGCATTGAAATTAAGCTGTACTGTACAATGTATTTCTGTTTTATTGTCCAGAACAAAATACAAAAGAAGATGAAGGCTATTCTGCTCTCTCAGCTAACATTTTCTAGAACTAGCTTCTTTTGAGAACTAATCTTTGAAATTGGCTCCCTGCAACCACAGTTTATGATTGTTAATTAAACAAGCTGAACTAAAATAACAATTGATTTGAAAATTATTATGTTGGGAGTCCTTGGTCATTGCAAACCAATAAAAGAGCAGCATTAAAGTGGTAACACTGTTTTTCCAAGCCTTGTTAGAAGCATTTAATTTTCAAGAGCTGCAGTATTTTGACTGCACAGAAAATATAAAGGTAAGAGAATAAGATGTAAAGTAAATAAATAAAGTATTAATTAGTAAATATGTTATAAAGGTAAGGGAAACAGTTTCATTGCTTGAGTGGCTAAGAATTAAATGCATAGTGCCTAACCAGATCAGAAAACCCAAGTACACCTTACTTGATAATGTATATTCACTGATAGAAGTGTATCTTTTATGCATGTAATGATATTTTAGTAAATGTTGCTTATTTGAGAGTTGTGCATGTTTACAAAATTCACTATCTGTTATGCCTGTTGTTTTTGGATCCATGCTGTATGTTTTCCCTGCATTAAAACCCTCAATCAAATCCCATATTGTGATTCTCAGTTAAATGCTTGGAGCCACCTGCTTTAGGGCAAACATAATTCCCATTAACCCTTTAGAAATAACATGCTCTTAAAAAGACCTTTTCTCTGGGTACAGAATATCTGAAGGAGGTTCTGTCAGCAAAACAAAAGGCTGAAATTTAGACAAACCTTTCAGGCATCTTGTGGACAGCAAGGTTACAAGATGTACAGTCTTCAGGGCATGCTAATATTATCTTGAGACTATATGCTGGATTGTAGTATATGTGCTGTGTGTGACCATGTGAACTGTATCTTGTACACTGGCCCCAGGGGAAACATGGTTTGTTTAGCTGTGTACATCTGTATGATTGAATGACAATGAACTTGAACATGAGATTTTGATCTTGGCTAGCTATTAGGTCCTTAGACCCGAGCCAGTGGAAATTTTTCTTGGCCTCATCAGCACGTATCACTCAGTGGAAGGGTCAACTTAGCCATTGGCTATGCCTCATCCAATAGAAAGAGAGTGCTGGGCCTGGCTCATTGGTTGTCAGGCTGGGCACCTGTTTGATCTTTGGTGCAGCACCTCCCAGATACAGTGAGCTGGGTTTAACCCTGACCTCATGCTGCCAGTGGGAAGCTTGCAAGTGCTCCCTCTGTCTGCATGGCCTTATCCCAGGCACTCCTTTGGCTCCCATAACGCAAAAAAAAAAAATCAAGGTTGCTAGGGTAATTGACTGAAATACTGCTGTATGCTGTAGCTAGAATGAAGTTAAGAGGCGGGATTTGCTGGAGGTAAAATTGATTGGGAATTGGGGGAATTAAAAGAATTATAGGATTAATGTAGAACTAAGTGCTTGATGGTCAATGTGAATTCGATGTGCTGATGGTTTGGTGACTTGTCACTTGGAAATAACAAATGAAGCTTTTTCACAAAGCCATCTCAATTCAGTGCATATACCAAGAAGTTGACAAATGACATAACGTTACAAATGCTTTATAAGAGCACAGGCTTTTAAACTTGTGACTCAGGGTGAGATATAGAAGTCTTGACAGCCAAGCAGTATTATTTCAAAGTGGCTGTCATATCTTCATGTATCTTCCTGAAGCTTCTCATTATAAGACTGTCCATAGTTTAAAGTGTACAACAAACCTCTTAAAAATATACAGTTATTTGTCATGGGCAAATATAAGCTCACTCATGGTATGGTATGTACATAGTTAAGAAAATATCAAGGTTTGTGAGCAAACATTCATGTGCACCTTGTAGATCATAGAACAGTATAGCACAATGCAGGTCCTTCGGCTCATGATGTTGTGCCAAACTTTTAACTGACTTTGTGATGAATCTAACCCTTCCCTCCTACACAGCCCTCCATTTTTCTGCCATCCATGTGCCTATCTACGAGTTTCTTCAATGCCCCTAAATGTATATGCCCTACCGCCACCCCTGGCAGGGCATTTCACACAGTCACCACTCTGTGTGGGTGAAAAAGAAAACCTTCATCTACTTTCCTCCATTCACTTTAAAATTGTGCCCCTGGTATTAGCCATTTCCACCTTGGGATAGAAGTCTCTGCCTCTCCACTCATTCTATGCCTCTTGTCATCTTGTACACCTCTCTCAAGTTACCTCTCATCCTCCTCCTCTCCAAAGAGGAAAGTGTTCTTCTCTTTGTAAATGCTAGATTTGACTTTTCTAATGCATTGCAGGTGAGGCTTCCTTGCTGTGGTTATTGAACAATCTAACCATGGGGTTATGCAAAATCAAACTGCTCATCGTCCATCTTGCACCAGGACTCATTTCACCTTCTGTTAGCAGAGCTACATTCTCTCCTGGTTAAACAACCTTTTGTGGTCTCAATCCTTCATCTTTCCATAACCTTCTCTACTTCTACTCTCCAACACAATTACATTTGTTTAGTTCTCATTTGTACTACTACTTGCTAAAACCTTAAGCTCCAGAATTCTCCATAAGACATAGAAAACAGAATTAAGTCATTCAGCCTATTGAGTCTGCTCCACCATTCCATCATGGCTGATTTATTGTCCCTCCCAACCCCATTCTCCTGCTTTCTTCCATAACCTTTGACACCCTTACTGATCAAGAATCTATCAACCTCTGCATTAAACATACTCAATGACTTGGCCTCAACAATTGAATGAATTCCATTGGAATGCTCTGCCACAGATTGCGGTGGAAGCCAAGTCCATGGGTATATTTAAGGCAGAGGTTGATAGTTTTCTGATTGGTCAGGGCATCAAAGGATATGGTGAGAAGGCAGGTGTATGAGGTTGAGTACATTTGGGGATCAGCCATGATGAAATGGTGGAGCAGATTCGATGGGATGAATGGCCTAATTCTGCTCCTATGTCTTATGGTCTAACACTCCTCCTCATCTCTGTTCTTAAGGAATGTTCTTCTATTCTGTGGCTGTTGTGGAAATGTACTTGTAGTAACAAAATGGAACCTATATTGTACCAGAGTACTTTGCTAATATTGTTTGTGCAACATTATGCCAATGGGCCCTGAGTGTATGACAAACTGCAGAAAGACAAGCGGATTCAGTTACTGGAAGAATGCCAGCTACACTGGATAAGCAGCTGAACAGAATGTATCCTGTCTTTGAACAGACATGGGTAGCCAGCACTCTTGTATAAATGAGTGACTATGCTGTCTGTTTTTTCCAAAACTGTCACCGGCTCTTGTGCAGTGCTAGTCTTCCCTTGCTGCAAGTAAAATAAGTGCGCTTATGATTGGTCCACTCTGAGTTAATTGTTTGTTGTAAGACACAATAAAAAGGTGCTCAACACTGTGCTCTCAGGTCCTGAACTCCCAACTATAGGAAACATCCTCTCCACTTCTCCCTCACTTTCCTCCTTTTGGATGCTGCTTAAACATGTCCTTTTGGCAAGTTTTGGATGTCTGCTTAATACTTCCTTTTTTAACTCAGTGTCAGTTTTTTTTTAGTGTTCCTGTAAACATTGGGACATTCTTGTAATTTTCACAATTTATAAATAGAAATTGTTGCTGTGGATAAATGACACGTGGTAGTTTTCATTTGAAAATACAATTCTCAAATCGGTCTCCGTTTGTTTTTGAAGATGGGCTGTTGAAGAGGAATTTCACAAACAGAGCATCAAAATCTTTAGCAACAAACAACCTGCTAAAGGAACTTGGCAGGTGAGCAGCATCTGTAAAGGGAAGTAAATTGTCAAATTTCAGGTTGAAACCCTAGATAAGGAATAGAACATAGAAATCTACAGCACATCACAGGCTCTTCGGCCCACAATGTTGTGCCGACCATGTAACCTACTCTAGAAACTGCCTAGAATTTCCCTCATGCATAGCCCTCGATTTTTCTAGGCCCCATGTACCTATCTAAGAGGCTCTTTAAAGATCCTATTGTATCCGCTTCCACCACCGCTGCCGGCAGTGCATTCCACACACCCACCACCCTCTGTGTGAAAAACTTACCCCTGACATTCCCCTCTGTACCTATTTCCAACCACCTTAAAAACTATGCCCCCATGTGTTAGCCATTTCAGCCCTGGGAAAAATCCTCTGACTATCCACACGATCAATGCCCCTCATCATCTTATACACCTCTATCAGGTCACCTCTCATCCTCTGTCGCTCCAAGGAGAAAAGGCCAAGTTTACTCAACCTAATCTCATAAGGCATGCTCCCCAATCCAGGCAACATCCTTGTAAATCTCCTCTGCACTCTCTCCATAGTATCCACATCCTTCCTGTAGTGAGGTGACCAGAACTGAGCACAGTACTCCAAGTGGGATCTGACCAGGGTCCTACATAGCTGTAACATTACCTCATGGCTCTTGAACTCAATCACATGGTTGATGAAGGCCAATGTATGCCTTCTTAACCACAGTCAACCTGCGTAGCAGCTTTGAGTGTCCTGTGGACACGGACCCCAAGATCTCTCAAATCCTCCACACTGCCAAGAGTCTTACCATTAATATTATATTCTATTTTCAAATTTGACCTACCAAAATGAACCACTTCACACTTATCTGGGTTGAAGTCCATTTGCCACTTCTCAGCTCAGTTCTGCATCCTATTGATGTCCAATTGTAAACTCTGACAACCCTCCAGACTATCCACAACACCCCCAAATTTGTGTCATCAGAAAATTTACTAACCCACCTTTTTACTTCTTCATCCAGGTCATTTATAAAAATCACAAAGAGGAGGGGTCCCAGAGCAGATCCCTGCAGAACTCCACTGGTCAATAACCTCCACCCTTTGATACAAACCATCTACAACCACCCTTTGCCTTCTGTTGGCAAGCCAATTCTGGATTCACAAAGCAAGGTCTCCTTGGATCCCATTCCTTACTTTCTGAAGGAGCCTTGCATTGGGAATCTTATCAAATGCTTTACTGAAATCTGTATACACTACATTCACTGCTCTACCTTCATCAATGTGTTTTGTTTCATCCTCAAATAATTCAATCAGGCTCATAAGGCATGACCTGGTCTTGACAAAGCCATGCTGACTATCCCTAATCAGATGAAGTCTCTCCAAATGCTCATAAATCCTGCCTCTCAAGACCTTCTCCAACAAGGGGTTTTAGATGTGGTTACTTCAAGTGCTGGGTTTTAGATGTTTCAGAAAGGACAGGGAGGGAGGCAAAAGTGGTGGGGGTGTGGCACTGTTGATCAGAGATAGTGTCACGGCTGCAGAAAAGGTGGACATTATGGAGGGATTGTCTACGGAGTCTCTGTGGGTGGAGGTTAGGAACAGGAAGTGGTCAATAACTCTACTGGGTGTTTTTTATAGACCACCCAATAGTAACAGGGACATCGAGGAGCAGATAGGGAAACAGATCCTGGAAAGATGTAATAATAACAGAGTTGTTGTGATAGGAGATTTTAATTTCCCAAATATTGATTGGCATCTCCCTAGAGTGAGGGGTTTAGATGGGTTGGAGTTCGTTAGGTGTGTTCAGGAAGGTTTCTTGACACAATATGTAGATAAGCCTACAAGTGGAGAGACTGTACTTGATCTAGTATTGGGAAATGAACCTGGTCAGGTGTCAAATCTCTCAGTGGGAGAGCATTTTGGAGATAGTGATCATAATTCTATCTCCTTTACAATAGCATTGGAGAGAGATAGGAACAGACAAGTTAGAAAAGTGTTTAATTGGAGTAAGGGGAATTATGAGGCTATCAGGCGGGAACCTGGAAGCTTAAATTAGGAACAGATGTTATCAGGGAAAGGTACAGAAGAAATGCGGCAAATATTCAGGGGATATTTGTGTGGAGTTCTGCATAGGTATGTTCCAATGAGACAGGGAAGTTATGGTAGGTTACGGGAACCGTGCTGTACAAAGGCTGTAATAAATCTAGTCAAGAAGAAAAGAGAAGCTTACAAAAGGTTCAGAGAGCTTGGTAATGTTAGAGATCTAGAAGATTATAAGACTACTAGGAAGGAGCTTAAGAAGGAAATTAGAAGAGCCAGAAGGATCCATGAGAAGGCCTTGGCGGGCAGAATTAAGGAAAACCTCAAGGCATTCTACAAGTATGTGAAGAGCAAGAGGATAAGACACGAGAGAATAGGACCTATCCAAGTCTCTGTAATAGCCACAACGTCATAGTTCCACGTATTGATCTACGCTCTAAGTTCATCCGCCTTCTTTATAATACTCCTTCGGAGTTCCTCTAACAGATTTCCTGTTACTTCACATTCCAGCATGCGCAGTCTCTTGTGTTTCCATCAACATTTTTGGCTGAGCTTAGATACTTTGTTTTAAGAACTACTTGTCCTGGACCAAAGTACTCACACGTTTTCCTTCTGGTTCCAAGGGATAGATAATAGAATATCACAAATAATGTTGTTCATTGAAATTGTATAATATAATATTAGCATGAATAATCTAGCATTAAAACTGGAATGGTTCAAGCAACTGCTGTAGTTTTGAATGTATGTTACTTCACCACGGGCCTCCTGCCTAAAACCATGAGATTGCCTTAGGAAATCAAGACCAAAATAGTGCCCAATACGAATGTTATGTTTCTTGAAAACTAATTCTATTGTCTATTGTATTCAACAGGAAACATTGAAGTGAAAGCCTTTTGAAATTTCTAGTGAATAGAGCATTTTTAATATTTCTTCCATAAAGCATTGTGTTTCATACATATTTAAAATCCCTGTGCCTCAATGATGAACTTTAACTTCATAATAATGTCAACAACTGCATTATTAACTTAATCCAAATCAAATATCCTGATGATCTTTTTTGAGTGAGAACGATCTCAGGGCAAATTTGCACTGTGAACTCTCTCATCCTTGTTAATGGACAGTTTCAGAATATATATGAGCATTTACAATAAATTAAGACCTTTTTTTAATAAGTAAGTTGGGGTACAGCAATGTCCAAGTAAGATGCAGACACATAAGATGCTGGAGGAACTCAACAGGTCAGGCAGCATCTATGGAGAGGAATAAACAGTTGACATTTCGAGCAGAGACCCTTCATTAGGACAGCTGGGTACTTCCAGCCCTGATGAAGGGTCTCGGCTGGAGACCTTTAACTGTTTATTCCCTCCACAGATGCTGCCTGATTTGCTGAGATCCTCCAGCATCTTATGTGTATGTTACTCTAGGTTTCCAGCATTTACAGAATCTCCTGGGTTTACTAAATAATATAAAGGTCACCAATTCCAAAAGTTGGATCTGGAATTATGGAAGCGTATTGAAATATGCACCAGTATCAATTTGTACATTTGGCACAGGTGACTGAGGATGAGATTGTACAGTGAATGTTGTTCAATACAGAAGTGACATGTTCTCCTTCAGTTACAGTATAGTGGAATATTTCACAGTGCCCAGGGGAAGGCATCATTATGCTGCTGAAAGATCAGTGACCTAAAACATCAACCGTTTGCGTCTCACTGCAGATGTTGTCTGACCTGCTGGGTATTCCCAGCATTTTCTACTTTGATTTTAGGCAGATGACACCCTGTACAATAGAGCATTCAGCTTGCATTTTGTGCAATCCATTTCTCGGCTGTTGAAGCACGTCCAGCATGGCTGTTTGAGTTCAAGTATGAAACTGGCAATGCATAGGAGCATGGTTCTTATCCAAACTCATGAATCATTGTGTTACAGGAGTTTGAGATTTTATGATGAAGTTATATAAGTTATACAAGGGCAACAAAAATACAGAAATTCTCTCTTTGAAAGGCAAGAATCTAATCAATGTTTGATAGATTTCTGTTTGTTAGGCAAGACTGTGAGAGATGAGGAGAAAACAGTGGATAAATACAGAACAGCATGATCTAATGGAGAATCACAGCATTGATAAGGGGCTGAATGAATATAACTTATAAGTTATATAAGACATTGGTGAGACCAAATTTGGAGTATTGTTTGCTTTATGGCCACCTACCTACAGGAAAGATATAAATAAGATTGAAAGAGTGCAGAGAAAGTTTACAAGGATGTTGCCAGCACTTGAGGACCTCGGTTATAGGGAAAGGTTGAATGGGTTGTGGCTATTCACTGGAGCATAGGAGAATGAGAGGAGATTTGATAGAGGAATACAAGATTATGAAGGGTATAGACAGGGTAAATGCAAGCAGGCTTTTTCCCTGAGGTTGAGTAAGAGTAGGACTAAAGGTCATGGGTTAAGGGTAAAAGGTGAAATGTTTAAAGGGAACCTGAGGGGAAAGTTCTTCACTCCAAGGATGGTGAGAGTGTGGAATGAACTGCCAGCAGAAGTGGTGGATGCAGGTTTGATTGCAACATTTAAGGAAAGTTTGGATATGTCCATGAATGGGAGGGTATGGACGGCTATTGTCCAGGTATAGGTTGATGGTGCTAGGCAGAATAACAGTTTGGCATGGACTAGATGGGCTGAAAAGCCTGGTTCTGTACTGTAATGGTCTATGACTCAAAGACATTTGACTCAATTAGGATTTTGTAGCTTCCTGTCAGAAATCTGTGAGCTGACATCTATTGATAAAGATTATGTAATTCTATGAAATAACACACTTTTATCCAGTGCCATAAGTGTGTTCTGTTAGAATAAAACCTGTCTTGTTTGATTATTGTGTTTTCTAGCTAAACTCCTGTTCTGGTTGGCTGCTTATTGGCAGTACTCATAAAGACCAGATCAGTTTCAAGCCCACGTTTCACTTCCACTTTCTCTTTCTAATATATGACAAAATGACACTCTTATTCCAGCATATAAGTTACACCAGAAAAAAAACTGACCGAGCCTTTCATGGTGACACCAGATGAAAACTTTATTCAACTGAGGAAGTTGTGTATAAGCTCTTGATTGATGATATCACTTGGCTTCAACATTCTCATCTAAAAAGCCAACATTACTAATGCCAACAAGTGAAAGCATAGCTGTGAGGAGGCCATTCAGCCCCTTATCAATGCTGTGATTCTCCATTAGATCATGCTGTTCTGTATTTATCCACTGTTTTCTCCTCATCTCTCACAGTCTTGCCTAACAAACAGAAACCTATCAAACATTGATTAGATTCTTGCCTTTCAAAGAGAGAATTTCTGTATTTTTGTTGCCCTTGTATTTTCTCTTAAAAACTTGAGTTTAAGTTTAAATGTGAAAAACAGAAAAGATGAGCTTTATTGGTCACACGTGCATCGTTTGCATCAATAACCAACACAGTCCGAGGATGTGCTGGGGTAGCCGGCAAATGTCGCATGCTTCTCAGATCACTTATCTGTAATGTTAATTCCAGCATACAAACCGGTGATCGAATGGGTCAAACCAGTTCTAAAGGTGGTGGAAACGTGTCCTGAGGGTGCAGTCTCTACACTATACGATTGCTTTGATAATATGAACTGGAGAATGTTCAGGGAGGCTGCTACCTTTGGCAACCACGTTAACATCGAGGAATATGTGGATTCTGTGACCAGCTACATACAGAAGTGAACTGAGGATGTTACCATCACAAAACACCTCTGGGTGAGGGCCAATCAGAAGCCATGGCTTACTGCAGAGGTCTGTACATGGCTGAAGGATCGTGATGCTGCCTTTAGATTGGGAGATGCGACAGATTGCAGGGAAGCAAAAACTGTACTCTTCCGCTTCATCAGGAAGGCGAAACGGGAGCATTCTCAGAGAATTTACAGCCACTTCTGTGATACCAGAGACTCGAGGCGCAGTTGGCGAGGAATTCTGAGGATTACAGACTAAAAGTCTACCCTGCGCATCAGTGACCAGGATGCCTTGCTCCCAACAGGCTGAACATATTTTACACCTTGCTTGATGCTGGCGAGGAAAGCACCCCTCCTTCCAGGGAGGCAGACACTCTTTCTGGCTGAAGCTGAGGTGAGGAGGGCACTGGCCAGAGTCAACCCACGCAAAGCTGTGGGGCCTGATAATGTACCAGGTTGGATTCTGAAAGCCTGCACAACTCAGCTGACGGAGGAGCTGATGGATATATTTAACATCTCTCTGGAACAATCCATTGCCCCTCTGGTTTTCAAAATGGCAACCATCATTCCAGTGCCAAAGAAGGCAACAGTAATTACACAAAGAAGGGGAAAATAGCCAAAAAGTGGAAGGCCCATCAAAATTTCGTTTGAAGCCTCACAACCCGGGCCTCTACACCTGCTTCTGCAACTGGATCCTTGACTTCCACATCAGGAGACCATGGTCATCCATCATTAAGCATGAAGGCATCTATCATTAAGGACCCCCAGCATCCAGGACGTGCTCTCTTCTCATTACTATCATCAGAGAGGAATTACAGGAGCCTGAAGATGCATGCTCAATATTTTAGGAACAGTTTTTCCCCTCCGCTATCAGATTCTGAATGAAAAACGAACCAACCAATGAACAATACTGTACCTCACATTTTTGCTCTCTCTCTTTGCACTACTTATTTAATTTAATTTATATATATATTTCTTGATATATTGTATAGTATTTTCATGCTGCTGCAAAACGACAATGTTCATGATGTATGTCAGTGAGAATAAACTTGATTGTGATTCTAATTATTTTTGTTTCATATCCCATTCTCAATCTCAGACTACACTTCTTGCATCCAAATCACCACTATTCAGTTGACCTTCGTGCAAATTACTTATCAAAGCGTTGGCCTAATTTGGAAATAGAAAATTCTACCTTCCTAGCCCCAAGTCAACTCATTGCTGGTTTATTTGGTCACTGAAGTGCCAACAAGCTGCCATTCTTAGTAAATTCAATTTTCTGATTGATTTCTTTTCCAAGTTGGAATCACATTTTATATTACTCAATGTCATTGCGCTGAAATAATCCTGCAATATGTATACATCCCACATGAGTAAATGAGAAAATCACAAAGCATCTGTTACACTTAATCATACCCAATTAGCTGATGAGTTGTTAAGATGGAGTTTGAAGCACACCATTTATACTTATATGAATGAAATTCCTGTTCTGTACCAACTACTTTGCAGAGAATTCTTTTGCTGATTTCATTTCGTGGTTTAATTCTAATAATGGCTTTCCAAAAAAAAAAATCTGTTCTCAAATCTTCAAATTTCATCCTGAATTGTCGGCTATCTTTGTTGTCATTTGCAAGTGTTTGTTGTCATTTACTCGTTGGGATGTGACCAATACTGACCAAAACCAGCTTTTATGGTCTACCCCTATTTGCCCTTTGAAAGTGATGAAGAACTACTTTGAACAATTGTAGTCCTTCTGGTGAAGGGGTGCTTTTTCACCCTTCAAACTTATAGCTGATAAACGGTGGAAAGGCTTTGGAGAGCCAGGAGGTGAATTTGTACCTGCTTTTGCAGTTAGGATATTTATGAGGTCGTACATTTAACTTTCTATTTAAGTCAGTGTTGTGTGTTTAATATTTCAGTAATATTTGAGTAATATTGTAAATATATTTGATCAATCATTCTTTGTTTACATAATTTATTACAGGTTATTTGTAAAAGTACATGAATGGCATATGTCATGACATCAACACGTCATATGGGCATGCCTCACTGAAGAAAAACTAAGGAGACCTGTTTCCTGGCTCCTGTGTTTTCCTTAAATTAGTTCTAGTTTTAGGAGTTACAAAACATAATGGTGGCAATGAGGAAGTTTTAAAACAAACTTGAGATGACTCCCTACCTGTTGAGGTGTAGCACGTTATTTTTTCTTCAGAAATGGAGCAAGACATTCAAGTTTAGCAAAAAAAGACAGAAAACTGATAAAATTCATGGGTTCATAAACTGTGAGTACTGGATGATAATAGTAATGCAGAAATGTCTGGCTACACCGGAAAGATAAATGTGTTCAATTACACATCAGATGTCAATCTGAAAATAACAACAAAGCAAAAAATGCATGAAAGGTCAGAGAGCATCTGTGGAAAGAGAAATAGTGAGTATTTGAGGTCCAAGATCCTTTGTTAGAACTGCAAAAAGAGAGAACTGAAGTTAATTTTTAGCAACAGAGAAGGTGGGAGAAAGAATGGATAGTGTAAACTAAATGTCTGATAGAGCGAGACTAGACATAGAGGTTAAAAGCACATTGTTTCCTTGTCTTGTTATTTTTGCTAATTGCAAAGCTGTGGGATATGCTTAGCAGACATGATTACACTAACAGAAAGAGAAATGCAGAGCCAAAATGATGACAGATATAGAAATGGCCAGTTCTGATAGAAGAAGGAGTGAGCAGCTAAAGTTGGAGAGTGCTTTCCCAATGTTGGTGTCAATTCCATAACCATAGGAGGATAACGTTGGAGGAGTGGACTGGGGTTGTAGTACTGAGAAAGTTACAGAAATCAAAAGTGGGTTGACAAAGGAAGAATCTGAGATCTAAAATATGGTTAAGGAGTTAATTAAAATGGACGGCTAAGAAATCTTGCAGATGGGCAATAAAATTGGAGAGGAGATATTTCTTCTGATCATCCAAGAACAATTTGAAAGCACATCATCAGACCATTTAGTACTCCCATTTCTCTTTTCCAAAACATTCCAAGATACACCTGATAGGATTTTGAATTGATTTGTGTGTGTGTGTTTACAGAGGGAGGATTTATGGAGATCCAATGTTTTGGGTCAAGACCCTTCACCAGGACTCTGGCAGAAACAGTAGCTCTTTATTCCCCTCAAATGATGCTGCCTGACTTGCTGAGTTCCTCCAGCATTTTCTGTGTGGTACTCTGGATTTCCTGCATCTGAAGAATCTCTTGTATTAAGGAGTTAACCACATTCTTTTCTGATCCTTGTTAGTAAATCCTGGAATAACTTTAGGTTCTGTGCCGGTGATGTAGTGGTATCAAGTGGTCGCGGGTTTGAATCCGGCCAGCTCCTTGTACACTTTACACACATGCTGGATTGAGTGTCAAACTAGCAACTTGGCCTCATAAAACAGACAAACACTAAAGAAGCAGCAAGGTAGCTGCCTGATACAACCAACAAGATGTGGGAGGAACTCTGGGTTTCCAGCATCTGCCAAATCTCTTCCAGCAGCCACTCCATTTGGGGCTTCTTGTATCATACTCTGGGATTTATTAGCTTTCAGTCCTAATACTTCCTCCAGCAGTTCTTTTTTTTTCTCTCTAATACTAATTTCTTTTAATTCCTCCTTTTCAATGTTGGCTCAGGTCCTTAACAATTCATATCCAGCAAATTTCTACAGATGTAGACCATTCTAACTGGTTGTATTGGTGGTCTGGAGGGGCCACTGAATGGGATCAGAAAAACTCAGTCAGCTCCATCACGAGCACTAGCCTCCCCAGAATGAGGACAACTTCCAAAGGCAATGCCTTGAAAAGGTGGCATTCACCATTAAGGATCCCATCACTCAGGATATGCCCTCTTCTGTTTATTACAATCAGAGCCTGTAAGCACAGTGGTGGCATCCGTTGGTCTCGAGAGACCATGGATCTGCGCCTGGAGTTTCCAGGGCGCAGGCCTGGGCAGGGTTGTATGGGAGACCGGCAGTTGCCCAAGCTGCAGGCCTTCCCCTCTCCACGCCACCGACGTTGTCCAAGGGAAGGGCACTGGGACCCAAGCAGCTTGGCACCGGTGTCGTCGCAGAGCAATGTGTTGTTAAGTGCCTTGCTCAAGGACACAAACACGCTGCCTCAGCTGAGGCTCGAACCAGTGACCTTCAGGTTACTAGTCTGATGCCTTGCCCACTAGGCCACGCACCAACACACTCAAGGTTTTAGGAACAGCTTCTTCCCCTCCGCCATCAGATTTCTGAATTGACAATGAACCAACCCATGAACACCACCTCATTATTTTTGCTCTCATTTTGCACTCCTTAGTTAATTAAGATCATTAATGGATCAAAAAATATTCTGTAGATGTACAAGTTAACATAGTGCAAATAAGACATATAGTTAAATATACAACCGTATGACAGCACCAGTTATAAATAATGTGTACTGAGGGTGTTCAAACGTTTCATAGCCTTGGGGAGAAGCTGTTACCCAGCCTTACAGTCCTTGTTCATATTCTGAGTTATCTTTTGTTTGATGGTAGGAGGTATATATTTATTATGTATACTGGGGGGGGGGGGGGGCAGCAAAGCAAACAAAGGACCAGGAAGCTGAGCTTTGTAATCCAGGCTGATCTGCCTAATTCTCCTGTCCAAGAGTTAATAAATGATAAAATAAGCTCCAGTCACTTTTATACAAGCCTAAACTAAAATGGTCTTTTCTTTCAATTGAACTACAATTTTCTGTCTCTCAGAGTCCATTAAATTGCTTCAGAAATTGCATCCTCTGCTCTCGTGTGTTATTTTCCTGCAGTTTTCTTTCTGAATTGTAATTAAAGGAGGCAAACAATGAGTAATGGAAGATGACTGCATTGGTATTAAATAGCTAGAAGCTAATGATGATAATAATAATGAACTGTAGCTGTGATTTACAGGTATTTTTACCTCCAAGTGAGAAAACCCAACAAGTCCCTCTCCAGAAATCTAGGTTGACGCACCAGTGCAGAACTTCAGGACTTCAGTTACTGCATTGGGTCCTTTGGGGTATGGTCTTTCAGATGACATATTAAACCATCTATCCTCACAGATAAATGTAAATGTTAGCACAACACTTTACAATACCAGCGATCCAGGTTCAATTCCCTCGCTGCCTGTAAGGAGTTTGTATGTTCTTCCCATGACCACCTGGGTTTCCTCCCACAGCCCAAAGACGTACCAGTTGGTAGGTTAATTGGTCATTGTAAATTGTCCCGTGATTAGGCTAGGATTAAATCGGTGCTTTGCTGGGCGGCATGGCTCGAAGGGCCTGAAGGGCCTGTTCCTCGCTGTATCTCAATAATAAATAAATGCTGGTTGAATGAGCTCTCAAAGTAAAATTTGTAATAATGCTCTGAAGCATCTCACTGCTATGCTTGACATTGTAGGGAATGTTGTAGTGCTTGCCTGTGGGAGGGGATCCATCAGATAGAAAGCAGCTTTAGAAATTCCTAACTGCTAAAAAAATTACCATTACAATGACATAAAATTATTTTCACAGATGTTCCTCAAAAAATAGATAAGTTGTTCTTGGACAGATGAATTATTCATCTGGATTACAAAGCCTGGCAAGCATCTTTTTTTCCATTATTTCCACTGCCTGATATGTACTGACCCACAATGCATTTCATGGGTGCTGGGAACACTGTTACTTCATGCATGTCTGGATACCTAGAGGTAGGAATATGAATTGACAAAAGGCTCAGGATGGTTTCTTCAACAATCGGATCAATAGCATGTTTTAATTGGATATTAGGTGATGTGGTTTAAATACAGATACTCCACAGGTTACAAACACCCAACTGATAGATACCCATACACATGATCAGATTCCGATTCAACTTCAGATTCATTTACTTATCACATATGGATAGAGACACTCAACGAAATGTATTATTTCCTTTAACAACCAACACAAACGAAGCATGTGCTGGGGACAGCTTGCAAATGTTGACGCACATTCTGTCGCCAGCATGGATCAAATGCTTGGGAGATCTGTTGGATGGATGGGATGGATTTGCCAGCTTTGGGCATCTTCTGCCTGGTGGGAATGGGGCATTTCCATGTTCCTTCACCCTACCAGAGCCTGAATAATTCAGGCCTGGGTCGAGCCGAGCAGTGAAACTGGCTGGCAGATGCTCTTCCATCGCAGCTGTGTCTGTGAACCTCGTCCACACACAGTTTTTGTTCATTTTTGACTCATGAACGGCTTGGGTTGGGAACGGTTCTCAGGAACAGAACCCCGTTATAACCTGTAAATGGGCTGCAGTGAGCTGACTTGAATGAGAGAATGGATTGAAGGAACCAAATTGCTCACCCTGATTCCACAGGAAATCAATCTAACTGAATCACAGAGTCAAAGGCAACACTGGCACCAGCCTACTTGCCATCAAGGACGTATATACAGAAAGGTGCTGGAAAACGAATAGCAATGTCATGAAGGATCCCAGCAGTCCTGCTCATGGACTGTTTGTCCACTCCCATCAGGGAGGAGTTTACGTTGTATCTATACCAGGAACACCAGACTCGAAGAGAGTTGTTTTCCCCAGCAGTGAGACTGATCAACACCTCCACCCATTAACCCAGCCCTCCACAACCCCAGCCACCACTACTTTACCGTTTCCTGTCAGAGTCACCTAATGTACAGACACTGTTGTATGTACCTAGCGTTATTTTAATTACATACAATCAATATATATACTCTATCTTATGTAGTTATATTTATTGTGTTTATTATTATTGTGCTCTTTATCGTTTATGTTTTTTTTGTGCTGCATCGAATCTGGAGCAGCAATTATTTTGATTTCTTTTACATTTGTGTACTGGAAATGACATTAAGCAATCTTGAATTTATAAAGATGAAGAAGGTCACTTTTCACACTGTCTCCATGCCTGGTAAGAGAATATCTATTTGTTCTTGTTCTGCTAAGTTCTGGAATGCAGCCAGCAAACTGAGATCTTGCATTGGGATTTGAGCTAAAAATAAAATACTCCCACTGGATCTTTTCCCAGGTACTTCAAAAATCTCCTTGTAAAATTACAGTAATGGACATAAATTACGTCTATAATCACCATGACAGGTGATTATTGGCACTAAGTCAGGAGTTGTTACATTATCTCAGCTTGAAATACAAAATATATTGTATTAATCCCTTTAAGGAAAGATGTCAGTCTGACATCCCATAAATGGGTGCTAAAGATTAGTGATAGTATGGAAAAAAAACCTTCTTCAATTAAAGTCTCATTCTAGTTTTTTATGAGCGATTTAATTTCTCTCGTATGGTGAAATTATTATTGAATATAAATGACTGTCCTGTGGTACTGCCTGTTGATGATAAAGAAATAGTTGACTAATTTAAACTAAATTTATAGTAAAGGCTTTTTCAGATATAAGAGCTTTATACATACATGATTTTCATGTTTTTAATTGCAGGTTTCTGACTACATTAAGGATAATTGTACATGATTATTTTGATCAGAAATCTCAAACAGGGAGAAGTGTAGACAATTTAGTTAGATTGCAGCACATACAAAATGCTGGTGAAACTCAGCAGGCCAGGCAAGAATGTTAAAGTCAATAGGAAATAGTAAATTAGATCCAAAATTGTCTTTGTATAGAGAGGAAAGGGTGAAGATTGCTGGATATTTTCTTTGTGAAGGAAGGTTGCTACCAGTGGGCTTCCTATGTTTATTGCTTCAATAATACATATTATTTATGTATTTTATATATATGGTTTTTATCACATGTAGTACATATGATGTAGAGAAACCCATGGGCTATGATTTAAAAAAAATGTTTGCAAGTGTGAGGTTGACTGTGATGAAGTAAACTTTCTCTGCAGACAAAGAAGAGGCAGATGGAATAATTACGGTAGTAAAATGTGAGATAATGCACTAGGGAACTGCAATAAGGAAATGGAATACATAATAAATAGGAAGCTGCTGGTGGTGGGGAGGAATAAAGGAACTTGGTAAAGGTCTACAGATCCTTAAAAGTTAGGAAGACAGGTCAATAATGAGGTTAAAATGGTGTATGGACTACTTACAAAAAAAAAGACTAGAGATGCTGGGAATCTGCTACGAAAGTAGAAATGCTGGAAATATTCAACTAATTAGGCAGCATCTGTGGAGATTGAAACAGAGTTAATGTTTTAGGTGGTGACCTTCCATTGGAGCTTTCTAACGGTCTTTATGGGTTGATTTGGATGTGGAGGCTTTAAATTAGACATGAAGGGTCATCACTCACACCTCAATATTTCCCCTTGGTTTGAGCCTGGAGCTGACTGCTGACTATGTTTTATTACAATGGAAAGTAGTGCATCACATCATACATATAGAGAAGAAGAAAGTGAGTTTTAAATATTCAGTTATAGGAAAGTTCTAGAGAGATACAAGCCAAACATAGGCAAATGGGACTAGCTCAGGTAGGCAACTTTCTCGGCATGGACAAGATGGGCCAAATGGCATGTTTTCATGCTGTATAGCTTTATGACTCTATCACCTACACTTAGCAGAACAAACATTGTTGGATCATAAAATCCATTTCCAACATCATTCCTGACAACTGCAGCACTGAAGCCACACAACACAGTAATGGTTTTCAGTAGAATTCCTTTGGACACAGATCCTTTTGGACCTCATATTTTTCACATTAAGAATTGATTTAAATGTTATGCTATATTAAATTAGCCATTAATGTTCTTAGAACATCAAAAGACTTTTAAAAGCATTTAAATATGTTTTGAAAGTTGTTAACTGAACTTCTAAAATAAAAATATAATACTGACCAAAGTTTGGATTTTGTCAGGACATCCAACCAAATCTCCACTTTAAATTTAACCAGGAGCCTTTTTGCGGGGAAAAAAGTGTTTACTTGGCAATTCACTGACCTCAAGTAAATCCTTGCAGGGAGGAAATGTACATGGGAATATGAATCAGTTTTAGCAGCTAATTGAGGAGCTGTTCTGTCAAGAGTTCAACACTGAGATGCAGCTGTGGCTCTTTCAGCCTGGGAATGCAGTGCACGCATCAGCGAGGAATCAGCATTTGGTGAGAGTAATTCAGAAAAATGCGATTGAAATAACTTCCCAATGTTGTATCAAGAAAAATTTGTTGCAAAACAAAATATATCATTTACCTTTTAGTTTGTTGATAATTTTGTCGCATGTCAAAAATGTCACCCTTAAAACACAAGGGGGCGCAGATAGCACACCTGATCGTATAGGTTGTGACATTGTTTACAACCTGTTATAATTAAGAAAAGCTCCTTGAATTTGGAGTTGAATCAAAGGAGTCTGCCTTTTGCACATTGGTTGTTTGACCATCTTTGTGTGTAGTTTTTCATAGATTCTATTGTATTTCTTTTTTTTTACTGTGAATGTCCACAAGTAAATGAATCTTGGAGTAGTATATGGTAACATATATGTACCTTGATAATAAATTTACTGTGAACTTTGAACTTTGCAGATTTAGTGTCCTCAGCTTGGTAAGAGATTATTTACCTGCAATTAATAACTGAGCGAGTATTGTTAATGCAAAGTATGAAGGCATGCGCCATGAAATAATTAGGTGCTGTTTTGTTTACCTGACTTCCTCATGATGTGTTCCTTTATCTTTATAGAGTATAATATATCACCTCACCAACTAACCCATTAAGTCTTGAAGTGACTGATCAACATTTTTTTCTGCTTTAGCAGCAAGTCTGTCACAGTTTCTTGAGTTCCTATTCTTCTGCTTTTGCTTCTCCCTATCTATAGCCTTTTTCAGCACTACCATCCGATACAATCATTGTTCTTTTCCAAATCTTATGGCAGGTCTAAAATTCATCAATCACTCTTTCATTATTGATCCTTTTCATGTGGGCCAAACATTTTGAAACTCCCTTTCTCAACCTCTTCTTCACTGATCATTAAAAATAATTTACTGGGCTCTAATCCATTGTAAATCAATAAGCACAGGATGGGGGAGCTTATGAATGGATATGTTGGCCTCACAATCGATAGATATTAATGACTGCCATTGTGCAAGCATTTACTTATCTTGAAGTAAAATAGCCAACTCACAGATTTCCAAATTGAACTTTACAAACAGCTATTCAGTTTCCATTAATAATTAAAAGAGTAAAACATTATTTTAAAGAGTGAATGTGAAGTAATTGAAATCATTATTAGTTTATTACTAATTGTGGTTAATTATTAGATTATTAGTAATAGAAATGAAAATAAATCCAAAACTTTCACAGTTCTTAGTTGGGATCAGGGCACTTCATTTTTATTTTATACAGATATGCAACACAGGAACAGGCCCTATCAGCCCACAAGCCCACGCTGTCCAGTTACCCCCATGTGACCAATTAACCTACTTACCTTTGGAAAGTGGGAGGAAACCGGAGCATCCGAAGGGAACTCACAGAGAGGACATGCAAACTCCTTACAGATAATGATGGAAATTGTATCCAGTTCGTTGGTGCTAATAGTGTTACACTAACCACAACACTACTGAGCCTCTCCCCAAATATCTGCTTAAACTTCAAGACAGGCAGAAAAAAAAATTTTGAGTTTTGTGGTGGCCCAGAAAAATTTTCTGGTGGCAGAAATGACTCTAAAGTGAAGAGAAATAAACAGATCAGCAGCGCTATGGGTTAGGGGTTGCTATACGTAGGTCGTATAGATAACACATGAAGTGGCAATAATCTGAATGTGGATGGGATGCCTTCAGCATTCAATGTGCAAGAGGTGGTGTGGACGCAAGCCACAGTTTCTGTTACTGTCTTCATCAAATTGGCTGTGAAAAGAAGCGAAATCTTCAGCCAGAGGCTGGTGAATCTGTGGAATTCATTGCCACAGGCTGCTGTCGAGGCCAAGTCATTGGGTGTATTTAAAGTGGAGGTTACCTGGTTCTTAATTAGTAAGAGCATCAAAGGTTACAGGGAAATGGAATGGGGTTTAGAGGGAAACGATGGAGCAGACTTGATGAGCTTTATGGCCTAGTTCTGCTCTTTGACTTACGGTCTTACGGTTAAGTCTTGCTACCTTTCCTGGGATGGAATATCGCTGCAGGATATTGTATATTAAGAGGGGAAAATGAGAAAGACAGAAGAAGCCAACAGGGGTCACAGCAGAAATTTAACCCCAGGATGAAAAGAAATGATTGGGGTTTCAACAGAATGGATTCGACAACTTGAGTTAGTGTGGAGCTCAAAGTTTGTCACTGCGTTATGAACTGTAATGGTAACAACTGTTTATTAGACATATATTTATATTAGATATTAAACATTTGGACAGCAAAAAATTCTGCTCATCCTGTAATGTACACTGGACAAGCAGTCTAATATATTGGTCTGAAGCAGTGGAGGAGACAGGAGAGACGATACTTTGAACTTTATTGAAAGTCATAATACAGATGATAACTAAGAAGAGATGCAGAAAGGGGACTTCAAAAATCCTGAAATGCCCTTGGATGAGATGGCAAACTAAACCTATTTTCTTCCTCAAATGGACATAAAAGATCTCTTGCATGATTTTCAGTGTATCAGCGAATACTAACAGGATAACCTCGCAAATACTGGCTCCTCATCCAACCTGGTTACCTGGTCATTGCTCTTCGTGGAATGTTAACCTTTAGTTCATCTTTGAAAAAGTAAAGCCCCACCTAGTGCACCTTCCCTAATAAAATGCATGATAATGTGGTTTAAATAGAGCTTAATGCTGTAGCTGATATACCATCTATGTAAGTAAGACCTCAAAAAAATTCAACACAGAAATATTTTAGATAAAAAGGATGAAATAACTTGTCAAGCAACACAAAATAAATCGAACTTTTTGAAGAGAATTTTTTAAAACTAATGCTTGTTTGCTCCATTTACTTGTTCTTCTTGTGGACTAGGTATGTGTCCATTCACCATAAATTCCGTGTAGTTTGATATCCAGTTGTGTTGAAATCTAACGATTCATGCTTTTCTTCTAAAACTTCCCAACACAAATTAATTTTGGATGCATATGTTTCTCAAAGCAAAAACAAACCCCTGGTTGGAATATGGGAAAACCACATCCCGTTCTGATCCCCAAGGAAGTTCAAATCTTCTAACACAGGATTCCACTCTAGGCTCCACAATCTTAAAATACTGTTCTCTGTACTCTGCAGGGAATCTAAATGTTTCCTACATGAATCACTAAGATGATGTAAATGCTACATTTAATGTCAGTGACATTGCTCCAACTTCAATGACCTTGGAAGCTGTGTAAGTTGCTTAATTACTTGCCTGTCCATCTGACCCATTATGAGTATCAACTCATGATTTCTTTAACTAAACAATTGACCCACATAGATAACAATACATCTGTTCAATTACTGCTTTTGCAAAATGCTCACACTTTTAAGCTTGAAGATCAAACACATAAAGTCAGGGCCTCAGTGTTTCTTTAACTATATATGGAACAAAGCTAAGGAGGAGGAAATGTAATGTGTTCAATATGGTGTAAATGGCTCTCTACACCACAGCAAAGCAACACAGTTTCATTAGAGTAAATAGGTAGATAGATGGTGGTATACAGCTTCATAATCAGATGTGAAACGTATATCTTGTGTACATTTCATGAGTGCACAGTGATATATTAATATTTTGGTTAATAAAGACTCTATAATTTGTTTTGCTCGATGAACTGTTAATTTCCGTAACATGTTCATGAAGCTGTAGAATGTAACAACAGACACCAACTGTATTGATTTATAAACAAGAGATTCTGCAGATGCTGGAAATCCAGAATAACACACATAAAGTGCTGGAGAAACTCAGCAGGTCAGGCAGCATCTATGGAGAGGAATAAACAGTCGCTGTTTTGGGTTGAGACCCTTCAGCAGGACTGGAAAGGAAGCGGGAGAAGCCAGAATGAGGAGGTGGGAGTGGGGACTCTGTATTGATTTTCCTGCCAATGCCTTGATAGCTTCAATTGTTACAAACATCCTAATTCTTATATTGATTTGATTGTAGAATCTCTGCCTCCCCAATGCCCCCACCCCATCTACTGTAATGATATTCTTTGATGTCGTGAAGGCTTATAACTAGAACTAGAAATTCTTTGTTTAATGCATGTGCAAAGATTGCTCTCCAGGTTGTCAAGTTCAAGTTTATTGTCATGGGCATACATACCTAGGGTATACATATCATAAAAATTAGTTCTCTGCAACAGCAGCACAGTACATTATAAACATGATAAAATAAGTTAACAATCTAAAATTAACATAATTTATACACAACTTGCATGACAAAATAGACATAATTACATTAGTGCAAGTTGTAGTAGTGTAAGTTCAGGCTATGAGAAAACAGCAAAGCAGCATAGAGGAAATAGTGTCAGGACAGAATATCATCTTCCACTGCCAGTTACAAACAAAATGCTGGAAGAAATCAGTGGGTCAAGCAACATCTGTGGAAGGAAAGGTCCAATCCCTACAACAAAGCATGAAACGTTGAGACAATTCTTTGAGCGATATGTGCTACGTTCTTCAAGCAGATTGTTTATTGCTTCATAGTTCAGCGTCTGCAGACTCCTGTGCCTCCACCTTTCATTGCAGGCTGTGTACGGAACGAAAGCCCCTGTACTTGAGCGATCTCTCTCTGTCTCTCACTCTCTCATGAGAGAGCCTGTCTGAGATACCAAAGTGCAGGGGTAGACTGTAGTTTTTGATGAACTCTAGATCAAAGTCTTTTTAGGGGCTTTTGCTATTGTTTGTATGGTGGAGGGGTGGTGTAGGAGATTGGTGCTTCTGCTTGAGCAAGTAGGGGAGGGGGTGGGGGCTTTGGGGTTCTGATATTACCATAATTCATTTATTGGGGTTTCTTGTTTCATGGACATCTCTGCGAAGAGCAAGAATTTCAGATTGTATACTGTATACATTCTCTGATACTAAACTGAACCATTGCATTGTCCTTTTGGTCAATAAACCATTCAGTCTAGAGGATTCCTCTCACATGGAAGATATTGACAAATCTGGCATTTAATTCAGATAGGAAATCAGGAATGAACAGCATAGTTCAGCACTGTAACAGTGGGATAGCTAGATCTATAAAACAGGTATATTACTTTCTCTAAGGGACATTACAGAACCAATTAGGTTTCTAGAGCAATCTGTGGTTAATTTTTCATGGTTATTTGTCTCTAGATTTACCAAAATTACTGAAACATAACTTCCTAATTTATATAGGGTAGGGTTTGAAATCAAGATCTGTAAAGTTGTAAAAACATAACCACTGAAACATTTAAGAGTTTGGTGTGGTGCAATGACTAGATTATTGGATACATAATCTAGAAGCCTGAACTAACAATCCAGAGACCCAAGGTTGAATCTCATCGTGTAGCTATCCCATTTAAATTCAGTAAATATGCCGTTTGGGAGAAAAACATCAACAGCTACTCACTACTTTTAGTAATGATTTAAAAACCACCAAAGTGCCAAAAAAAAACATGTTGAATTAATTACAGTTCTCTATTGAAGGACATCTGTCATCTTTGCTTGGTCTGACCTGTAAGTGATTCCAGACCCACCCCATGTGGTTGTCTCGATGAAACAGCCCAAGAGGCCACTACAATGTATCAAAGGGAAATGGCAGTGGTAGTATATGCAAGTCTTGTTGATGTTCTCAGATTCCCCCAAAAAGAATAAATGAAATGTATTTACAGTATCGTGCTGTGTACAAGATGCTGCCTTTGCTTGCATGTGCAACTGAGCTTTAATGTAATTCATTATGTGTGAAGTATTTTTAGATTCAGAGGTGTCATAAAGGCAAGTTAATTGTTTAAACAGAAAATCTCCCAGGGAATCACTAGACCATCTTTGTGTTATAAATGTTCATAAAAAGCTGACAAGCCAATCTGTCATAATTAGCTCTTAAATATGCATGGTTATTATTATTGCTTGTCCAAATAAAGCAGTTTATCATGTTGTTATGATCATGTGATAAGATACCATGCTTGTTATTGGGATTTACAGCATTAAATATGGTGTATGGGGCACATACTTCCTTCTGTTGCATTGTGAAATGACAGGAGAAGACATTTCAACAGATTAAATTCCAAAGTATTCGACTCTTGATTAAAATGCTCCAGTTTCCAGCCCTGGGGCAACTTCAGATGGCTGAGCCTCATCTATTCTGTGTTTGGTTACTTGATACAATACCATGTGGTGGCAGGACTTGCATCTTGGGAAGGAAGGGCAATAGGAGAGCAGACAAATGCAGCCTCTCTAGATGTTAGTAAAATGCTCTGTCTATTTTACCATTTCCACTACAGACTGGGTTATCTGTGTCTTGAGGAGAATTATCTTAAGGGCCAACATGGAGACATGAAGGAACTCAAATTAACAAAAATATTAATATTTCATGCTTATAATATTTATTGAAGACCTTTTTCTGTTTACTGAAGATCATTTCACAATAAAATACAGAAAATTAGTACAACTTAATGTTTTATAGACAATAGACTATAGGTGCAGAAGTAGACCATTTGGCCCTTCGAGCCTGCACTGCCATTCTGAGATCATGGCTGATCATCTACTATCAATACCCTGTTCCTGCCTTGTCCCCATATCCCTTGATTCCCCTATCCATAAGATACCCATGGAAACAAAATTAAGGGAAAAAAACTTAGTTCTAAATATATGAAGGATTGATATGTATCAAAAGATCTGAAATGAATCCAACTGATTCATCTTCGTAAAAGTGTTCTCATTTAATCATAGATAAAACTAACTTTCAATGCCATGATTAAGTTGTCTACATTTGGAAGGCATCAAAATCTACATGAATATGTCACTCACATACTGCAACTTATGTTTATCCCTGAGGCTAAATGAGCAATTCAGGTCTAATATCATTTGTTTAGCAGCACAGTCTCTGTCTCAGAACCATGCATATGTAAGGGGAGTCATCAGCTAAAGGCAGAGGCAGAATACCATAATATAGAGCATAGATATCATTATAACATATATAACCACATCCCTAAATTACTGGGTATACTTAAAACATATTAGAGCATAAAAATAAATATGACATCTCCCTTGGTAATTACAGGAGATGAAATGAGGAATAAGCAACACATCACAAACAAGAGAAAATCTGCAGCAGCTGGAAATTCAAAGCACCACGCACAAAATGCTGGAAGAACTCAGCAGGCCAGTTAACATCTATGGAAAAGTGTTAACAGTCGATGTTTTGGGCCGAGATGTTTCATCAGGACGAGAAAGAAAGAGAAGTCAGAAAGAGAGCAAGAAGTTGGGGGAGGGGAGGAGTAAGTACAAGGTAGTAGGTGATAGGTGAAACTGGGAGAGGGGGAGGGGTGAAGTAAAGAATTGGGAAGTTGGTTGATGAATGAGATAAGGGGCTGGAGAAGGGACAATCTGATAGGAAAGGACAGAAGATCATGGAAGAAAGAGAAGGGGAAGGAGCCCCAGAGGGAGGTGATGGGCAGGTAAGGAGATAAGGTGAAAGGGAAGTAGGAATGGGGAATGGTGGAGAGGAGGGGTGGCAATTACTGGAATTTAGAGAGATCAGTTCATGCCATCAGAGTGGAGGCTACTCATATGGATTATAAAGTGTTGGATTAGAGGAGACCATGAACCAACATGCCAGAATAGGAATGGAAAATAGAATTGAAATGACTGGCCACCGGGAGATCCCGCTTCTTCTAGCAGACAGAGCATAGCTGCTCAGTGAAGTGGTCTCCCAACTTACATCAGGTCTTATAAGCAGGAGGCCATACCGAGAGCACCAGATACAGTAGCTGACCCCAATAGACTCACAGGTGAAGGGCCACAACACCTGGAAGGGCTGTTTGTGGCCCTGAATAGTAGTGAGGGAAGAGGTGTAGGGAATTCTTACTTTCTTTACTCCTTAATATAGATTTTTCTCTCAACATTTTAATTGAAGAATTAAAAGCCAATCCAAATTGGTCCAAAATTCTATTGTTATTGATCTTTCTTTTAATTGAAAGCTCATATGTTACTGGGGACTGTGCGGGAGAAGTTGAACACAACTGTCGAATGTCATTATGCATCCATAATTATAAAGTGTGAAAAACGAATAACAGTGGATCCACATTTCATGTAATTGACTCTACAAAGGCACTTTCCACAACCCTATAACAAGGAGTAAAACATCCTTTTTTTAATCAATTTTGTATTTCAAAGCAGCTTCTGAAGAATTTAGACAACCTTTGATGATTCTTGCTTACTTTACCTTTCTATCACATTAGTAATGCAGACGAATTCATACCTCAGTTGAAGCTGGAACTCAGTCTTGGTCTCCAAAACAGAAACTCCCTACCAATGATATTCTCATCTAATTGCAATGAAATAAACTCTTAGTTACCATTGTAGGAGTAGGTGTGGCTGAAATCTGACTGTTGTTGTCAGGAAATGGAGACGAGGCTTGACCCAAAAGCAGAGCAGCAGAGACAATTCAGTGGTGAATGACAACTTTAATAATAGACCACAAAATAACAAGCCACGAGGAGCCATAAGACAAGAAAGAACAGGAACTGAACACAACAGGCAACAAGGTAAACTTTAGGTAGAGAGAGTGAAAGTCAGAAGCAATTGGTTGAGTCTGGCTGGTTTAATGAGAGAACAAGGACTGTGGATGAGAACTGGGGTTAAGTAGGCTGCAGGTGAGGAGTCTGGAGTGAGCGGCAGGTGAATCCTATTAGCTGGGTGCAGACTGGGAGATATCAGTGGATGTAGGCCTGACAGTATTGAACGTTTTGAAGCTGCATGTCACTGGAAGAACATACCAGATCCAACTATTATCATTCATTGAACACAATATACTGATGCAAATAACACATCCTACGAATGGCCAACTATTCAAAATAGTTAATATTTAAATAAATATATAACACAAAGATGACTGAATTGTGCAATCAGATATTGGAACAGTGTAGCATAAAGTATTACTTTGCAATGCTTTTGTTTAAATATTTAATATTAAGGCATTCTCCAACAAATATTCTATGAATTAAGATGTTAATTACTCTAATTCTAACATTATTTGCATCATCTTGAGAACTGTGTGCAAGTGAATATCATGATTCCTTTTGCCCCACTGATATTTTACTTAAATGCGCATATATTTCATATGAAAACGCCTGGAGAAGGTTTGTAATTGGGTCAAGACTACCCTAGAACACCAGTGAGTTCTCCGTGTTCCTACCAGCACTGGACACTCATCCCTCAGAGAGAAAAACTCCCTTGCCATTGATAAACTAAGAACATCATGGGGTCTGATCCATGAAACTAGCTTGTATCCTAAGGAGTGAATCCAGCTCCTTAATGAATGCTGACTCCCCCGCGAGTACAATTGCATGCATGCTATAACCTGTAGCGCATTCAACCTTCCAGGATAAAGATCTTTCATTTTAAAAGCATAAATGCCGAATCTGGTAGATAAAGACCTAGAGTAATTATCTGCAAACCCTTTAGCTATAAATATTTGAAGCAAAAAAAATCTCAATATATAATGATCCAGTTGCTGAAATGAAAGTGACAGACAAGTCCCTCAGAGTGAAAAATTTCTATATAGACATAATAACACACAAAATATCTGTGTTACTCTGGATTTCCAACATCTGCCGAATACCTTGTGTCTGTGAATAAGCACGTTCAATATCCAGAATTGCAGAGATAATGAGTATTTCTGTTATCATATGAAGAGTTTGTTTATGTGAATTACATTGCAGCCCACTACAGTTTACTTTGCATCCACTGCTCATTGTTTTTCACTCACTCAGACCATCTAACTACATACGTGTTAACTGAAAATAGAAAATGTGAGCACAGTTCTCTTTGCGTGCGAAAGAGAGGTGGGTGTTACTTTGTGAATTTGCTACAATGTATCTGTAACTGTTCAAGTATGAAAGAGAATGCTATCAACCCGAAATCAGACGTTTGAGCGTACAATATAAGCACGCAACTTTAAAAGTCCGCTTTCATCTTACTCCGTTTATGTGTGTCTTTTTGTGCGTGACCAGCAGCATTAAGCACACTGAGTGATATGAACATGCAAACAATTACTTTTTAAAGACAGAATTAAAAATAAGTTTCTGTACTCTGGCACAGAATGAAACTTAAAACAGGAAAGTAGAAGTAACTAACTTTTACTTACTAAGAACGACAGAATTATTTCCCCCTATGAGAAAACTTCACTGACGCCACTCATTATTTTACTTGTTTTTTTCCCTTTGCATTTACAAGCAAAATGAAACGTTAATCCATAATGCTGCCTGGAATAGAGGGAAGTGCAATAACGAGAGGGTGGACAAACTTGAGTTTTTATCGCTGAAGCGGTGGAGGCTGAGAGGGGAGATCTGATAGAAGTTTATAAGATTATGAGGAGCATAGATAGACCGTATCTCTTTTTCTCCAGGGTACCAGAGCGCATGCATTTAAAGTGAGAGGGATTAAATTTCTTAAACGGTGGTAGTAGAGACAAATATATTAGGGACTTTGAAGAGACGTTTAGATAGGCACCTGAAAGTGGGGGAAATGGGAGGATACGGACATTGTGTTGGCAGAGGGGATTAGTTTAGTTGGCCATTTTATTACTAATTCATTTAGTTCAGCACAACATTGTGGGCCGAAGAGCCTGTTCCTATGTTGTACTGTTCTATGTTCTATGTTAAATCGTCCACGTCTCAGGGAACCATCATCAAAGCCATCCGATTCTGACAGCCGCAGCCCGAACGAAACTGTATTCACACCGCTTCTAATTCCCAACTGTAACTAGGAGAGCTGAAATCCAGCACCACGTTTAACACTGTGATTTAGCCAGAACCTCGCGAAAGTGCCTCGGAGACACTAAATCGTTTCAAATGCCCTTTATATGTAAGGACCATTCTTTTAAAAGTTATACCACGGGAATTACGTTCAGGATTTCAAATTAGACCCGACTTTGACACAACCTTAATTTGAAGGCAAATAAAAGTGAACAAATTAAATACACTCAATTTCTTTTCACTTTCCTGAAAGAAAACCCCTGCACACATTTGAATCCATACATTTTGTACTTGTATCTTACCTTACCTAGCCATAGAATGTCCAATCCTCTACCGTGCTGGGTAAATCCAACCACAAATTTCAGCTAAATAAAAGAAAGGAAGATAGGAAGGGCCAATAAACAAAACAAAAGTCCTGATTTGTATCAAAAATTGTGTGGATTGGAGACAGTGAGACACTTTGCCATGGTTGGGTTACGTGGCAGCACACGGTAGCGCTGGCGGAGACTCCGTCCGACCTTCGCTGGGAATTTGTAGGAGTGGAGTAGATCAGCACCAACACTGTCGGACAGCTCCGAGTGTCTGGCGTCCGTGCGCAGGTGGGGCTGCCGTCATACGCATCACCGCATCTAGGGAGGGAGGTTTCGAGCGAGTGTCTGCAAACCGCCACGAACACGAAGAGATGCAGTTAACCCCAAACACTGTTGTCATTATCTATGCAAAAGAAAACTCTGCCAATGTATTGGGAATATGAATTGCTGCATAGCCCCCGTTGTCAAGTGCGCTCTCTGCACAAGCGAACCAATACATCTCACAGATTCACGTCCTCTTACCCAGCATTAATACTTTACACTTATTTCCTAATGAGTCCCGATGACTAAACATATAATACTTTGACTAGATGTTGGTGGTTATTGATGATAATGCTCTTCTCTGACACGTTTCCACTGTAAATATTGATCTTAAAAAAAAACATAACTTCGTTAGAACAAATAATTCTGCTGAACAGAATTCTCTTTATTTCTGCGTTCAATCCTCAAAGTAGTTTAAACAATAAAAAACGATACAATTATTGAGGGAGTTGGTTTAGCCTTTAGGGATAGCGACATTCACAATTTTACCAGATTATTTAGATGCCATCTTGTCCTGCACTGTTTTGTGTACCGTTCGTTCTATTAAAAAGATTCAATTGCAGTGGAAAAAGAAACAGCTAGTGCTTCAAACAGATGCTGTCCGACCTGCTGAGTGTTTCCAGCAATTTGCTTCTGAAACATTCTTTCAAAATAGTTAATATCATACATAAAATGCTGGAGAAACTCAGCAGGTCAAACAGCATTCATGGAAATGAATAAACAGTCGACGTCTCCGGCCGGAACGTCAACTGTCTGTCTATTCTTTTTCATCGACGCTGCCTGACTTGCTGAGTTCTTCCAGTATTTTGTGCATGTTGCTCTGGATTTCCAGCATCTGCAGAATCCCTGGTGTTTAATATAATGTTTATTCTGAACTATTTTATTTTAAAGGAATTTCACTGAAGTCCCCTTTTATGATTAGTCTGAACAGATGATTCATTTTAGGAAGTAAATGTGATAATCGAGTTTTTTTTAGCTACACGACGTAAGACTTTCAAAAATGATTTACAGTGAATTAAGATAGAAATCTTGGCTTTGCAATTTAGGTTCAAAGAACACTTAGCATTAAGAACGTGTGAGAGACACACTGAGAGATGCGGTGCCGGGCATTATTCGCTTAGACTAATTACCGGTGCTTTTAACTTGCAAGGTTTAATTTTACCATCTTTCTTCTCCTTTGTGTCTATGGCAAATGCTACTTCCCACCTAAGCATCAAGGAAGCCTTGTCTGGGTTTTAGCCCGCTAAAAAGAAATAGGAAGGGCTGTCTATATTAAAGCTTTCACTTACAGGTATTTAGATATACAGGAAGAATTGCACTGTGAAGGTTACATTTTATATTTTTAAAAATCTACCTTTGTACATTTTGGTTCTCCAAGCTGGTGGAGATCCAACATACTTACTAAGTGCAGTGGCACTTTGGAGTGCATCTGACCACAAGGCCTTACAAAGGATGGCAAAGACTGCTGAGAAGATCATGGAGGTCTCTCTTCCACCCATGAGAGATATTTACCTGGAGCACTGTGTATGCCAGCCTTTAGCATTGTCAGCGATCCCTTCCATCTACCTAATGATCTCTTTGACCCTCCTTCCCACACTGTAGCATTAGGACAAGAACTGTTCGGATGGGAAACAGTTCCTTTCCCAGGCCCTGGGACTGCTGAACTCACAGCCACCACCCAGGTCTCATCAAGTACAAAGCGTTAGTAGCATTATATGATTTACTGTTTAAATTGTGGCATGAATGCACCTTATGCTAAATGTCAATCTTCTGGAATATATTTTATTGTTTGTTAATTTACTTGTGGTAATATTACTTTGTGTTGTGTGTGGGTTATGTGTACTGCGATGAGCACCTTGGTCCAGAGGAATGTTACTTTGTTTGGTGGTATTCATGTATGATGTGGAACAACAATAAACTTGAACTTGAATTTCCAATTCTGATGTGAGATTAGCTCTTTTTCTCTCGCTACATATATTGCCTGGCCAAGAGTGTTCCCACAGTGTTACCATCCCAACAATGTATCAGAAGAAATAGAATCCCCTTTATCCACAGTTCAAATCTCAGCGTGGAGTGTGGTCAGAATTAACTGAACTAATTCAGATAAGTTGGAGGGGAGATTGATGTGGACAAAAATCTTTCCATCTCAGGGTGGGACTAAGAGTAGAACAGCTAATTGGATGAATAGCGTTCTGTAGAATATTTTCTCAGCACAATAATCCACCATGGAGCTGATCTGAGCAAAAGCTGGAGAACCACAGCAAACCAAATGTAACTAAGAGGACATGTTCCGCTTGTCAGTTCCTACCACCCCAGTGCATCATTTTCTGCAACTTACACCATCTTCAGAAGGATCCTACTATAAACACATCTTTACCTCTCTGCCCCCACTCCCTACTTTCTGCAGGGATCACACTCTCTGTGATTCCCTTGTCCATGTGTCCCTCCCCGCTGATCTCCCTCCTGATCGCCCATTTACCTCCTGCCTTACCTTCATTCAGAGCCCCAAGTAGTCCTTATAGGTGACACAACACTTCAGGTTTTGGGGTCATCTACTGTATCCAGTGCTCCTGATGCAACCTCCTCTATATCGGTGAGAGTAGACGTAAATTGCTGGAACACTTTATCGAGCACCTTCTCTCCACCTGCAACAAGCAGGATTTCCCGGTACCCAACCACTTTAATCCCTAACCCTATTCCCATTCTGAGATGTTGGTCCATGATCCCCTCCACTGTCATGATGAGACCAATCTCAGGTTGGAGGAAAAACACTTCCTATCCCATCTGTGTAGTCTCCAACCTGATGGCATGAACATCAGTTTCTCTAACTTCTAGTAAATTTTCCCCACCCCCTTCCCTCTTCTCTCAACTCCTATCAACTCCCCTGGTACCTCTCCGCCTTCCCATTCTCTGATGATCTACTCTCCACTCCTATCAGATTCCTTATCACTCCATACCCCTCCCTCACCCAAAAGGCTTCATCTATCACCTTGCACTCCTTCACCTCCCCCACCTTCTTAGTCTGCCTTCTTCCTCATTCTTCTTCAGTCCTGATGAAGGGTCTCGGCCCAAAAGGAATTCCTCCAGCATTTTGTGTGTGTAACTATTACAATCTATTAAAGTGAAATGTAGGTGATTACTTCCTGTAAGATGGAGATTCACTGTAGAGGCAAAATTATTAATCCATTTGCAATGAATATTATTGTTCAGTGCTGTTTTACTTTGCATTTAAACATTGCAGTTATTTCAGTTATTAAATATTGCTAGTTAATGAAGGTCAGAGATTTGTATTGAGGGGTGTCTGTTTACCTAATCATATGAATGAAAGAAGAAAAGTAAACTGATATGTAAAGTTGAATGCTGTATTCATACTTTTTTATAACCATATAACAATTACAGCACAGAAACAGGCCATCTCGGCCCTTCTAATCCATGCCGAATGCTTACTCTCACCTAGTCCCACCGACCTGCATTCAGCCCATAATCCTCCATTCCTTTCCTGTCCATATACCTATCCAATTTTTTTTTAAAATGACTAAATCGAACCTGCCTCGACCACTTCTACTGGAAGTTTATTCCACACAGTTACCACTCTCTGAGTAAAGAAGTTCCCCCTCGTGTTACCCCTCAACTTTTGCCCCTTAACTCTAAACTCATGTCTTCTTGTTTGAATCTCCCCTACTCTCAATGGATAAAGCCTATCCATGTCAACTCTATCTATCCCCCTCATAATTTTAAATACCTCCATCAAGTCCCCCCTCAACCGTCTATGCTCCAAAGAATAAAGATCTAACTTGTTCAACCTTTCTCTGTAACTTAGGTGCTGAAACCCAGGTAACATTCTAGTAAATCTCCTCTGTACTCTCTCTATTTTGTTGGCATCTTTCCTATAATTTGGTGACCAGAACTGTACACAATACTCCAAATTTGGCCTCACCAATGCCTTGTACAATTTTAACATTACATCCCAACTCCTATACTCAATGCTCTGATTTATAAAGGCCAGCATACCAAAAGCTTTCTTCACCACCCTATCCACATGAGATTCCACCTTCAGGGAGCTATGCACCATTATTCCTAGATCATTCTGTTCTACCACATTCCTCAATGCCCTACTATTTACCATGTATGTCCTATTTTGATTATTAGTGATTTATGATATGGTGTAGACAGCCATTCTGTTCACTGAATCTATGTTGGCTCTCAGATCAATCCCATCAATCCAATTTCTCCATTTGTTTGCAAGAAAACCTATTCACTCACATATGCCCATTAACACTCACTTTATTCTCCAACCAGACAATCACTGTAAGGGCAATATGCAATAGCCAATTAAACTCAAAACCATTGCCCCTTTGAAAAGTGGTAGAAATCCCAAGGACCTGGGGGAAATATATGTTGTCGTGGAGTGAGTATGCATGCTCAATACATACATCAGCCATGGTCAGGACTGAACCCAGGTGACAGGAGCAGTAAAACAAACATGACCTCCGGTATTGTGGTGTTAAACATGATGATAGACAGTACCTGTAGTAATAATGTGAAAACTTTAGAAGGAAACAAGGCTTGGGAAGATGACTGCCTCATCTTGAACTCTTGGAGAATGAATACTTGGATACCAGTAGTTTGATAGACTGAATGACTTCCTCTCTTGCTCTCATAAATAATTCTTTAATATTCATTGAATGGTGGAAATGATTTTTCATTTTAACACACTGAGGTTTTAAAGAGTGAACAACAGAGTAAGATGGATATGATGAAAAGATTATTTCAAAAGAACAAATCTCAGAGTAATGCTGCTAAGAGTTAGTTTGTGTTTCATTCTTAAGTTCCAGAAGCCATAATTGAGAATGCATTCAAATAAGAGTCACAGGGAAGATCCTTAATTTCAAGGAATGTATATTAACTGACAATAGTATTTGGATATTGGATATCCGAAATAAAAAAAAGGGAAAGCATTGGAAATATTCAGTAAGTCAGGCTGTATCTATGGAGAAAGATAGTTTCCAAAGTGTTTCTTTAGTTAGTGAACACACTGTATTGACATTCTAAAGAAAGACCTGATGTTGTCTCCATTGATGGTACTTGGCAATTCCAGTATTTTGTGCCTTCCTCTGTGCAGCAGCTTGTATGGTAGAGTTTAAAAATCGCTTAGGTAACACAACTTCTTCCATTACATTTTCTGTTCCTTCAGCTTTGTATCTGTCTGATTGGCAATATATGAAACTTGTTGAAACCAGCAACCTTGATTCAAGAATGAAGAGACAGACTTAGTTACCTTAGTCATATCTACTGATCTAATACTGAAATAATTTATCCTTTTGAAAGTAACTCAGTGTTTTTCATATGATTGAAATTTATATTCATTTTCAAGAGGTGACTATTTCAGGTTATTTGTTTTGTGTTTATCAAATTTTGAATCTCTAGAATTAAAAACAATAATACAATTGGTTGATAGCTTATCATTTCTTTTCCATCCCTTTTCAGAAAATCAAACTTTCACTTACACACTTCATGCACTACATACAAATGAGACCCTACATTTATGATTGGGGAGTTATCTTGCTTAAAGGTGAGTTTTAAAATGCATTGATCTTTGTGAAATCTGTATAAAAATAGGCACAAAATGAATTGTGAAAAACTAGCTTTTTGACCAATAAGTTTATCTTTTGTTATCAGCACTAAACACGTTAAAGAGTATCAACAGTTAGTTTTACTCAGCTCCTCGTAATTGGTTCCATTGATTTCAAAAGTAAGTAATGTACAGAGTTGTACCATGCATATTAGATTTTGTAAAACATTGAATGAATGTCTGTTAGGTCAATGACAACTTAACTCTTTCTGAAGCTCGCAGCATATCAAGTCTGTTAATGTCCGTAGAATGTTTGTTGTTAGATGGATTCTTTCTTAAATCTGGCTTATTGGTTATATGTAAATTTTAATGTACTTTAAAAGCCCAAGGAATGTAGTGCATCTGCAGGTGTCCAGACATAAGTGAATGAAGAATCAATGAGTATCCATTAAATTGTAAATGTCTGTCTGGATTCGGGCTATTTGCTTATATGTGTAAACTTTAATGTATTTTGTAATCACAAAGAATGTTGCATCTGGACATGAAGGAATAAGAACAAAAGATCAAAAAATCTGTCTGTCTCTTGATGACTGTGCTTGTGAAACTTGTGTATATTATATATTGACCTGCTTTTTGAGATTTTATTTGGACTTCAGCCAGAGCTGGAAATTGCGATCAGTGCCTAGGACCCAGAGCGGTTTCACAAATGAGTCAGAAATCAGAGTTCCCCTGATAATAGCAATCAAGTGGTGACTAAGAATTGTGAGCTCAGAAATCTTGAGGACTTGTGTCATGTTTTGTGTCTTTTATTGATATCATTTGTTTTATGATAACAAATTAGGCTTAAGTTACTTTGCTGTGCGTACACAACGCTGGAAGAACTCAGCAGGTCAGGCAGCATCCGTGAGAAAAGAGTAGCCAACGTTTCGGGCCGAGACCCTTCATCAGAAATGGGGGGAAGAGAGGGCCGAAGCCCAGTAATAGAGATAGGGGAGGGGGTAGGGCCTAGAGGTGCCAGGTGGAAAACCAATCAGAGGAAAGATAAAGGGGGGAGGGGGAGGGGAGATGTTGGACCTTTATCTTTCCTCTGTTTTTCCACCTGGTGCCTCTAGGCCCTACCCCCTCCCCTATCTCTATTACTGGGCTTCGGCCCTCTCTTCCCCTCCATTCCTGATGAAGGGTCTCGGCCCGAAAAGTTGGCTACTCTTTTCTCACGGATGCTGCCTGACCTGCTGAGTTCTTCCAGCGTTGTGTACGTATTCTTTGATCCACAGCATCTGCAGTTGTATTTTTGTGAGTTACTTTGCTGTGCTTGTACACTTGTTGTCACATCTCCTGGACACTTGAATTGTTGGGTCTTATTAACCCAGCCCATTACAGGAACAGCATCCACCTTTGGCTTGTGTTTAGTCTAGCAATCTAAAGTACATATATTCTTCTAAATATTCAGTATACTTTACATCTTTTTTTTTCTAAATGGCACTCTCAGTCATTGGGGAAAGAGTAGAGGTTTTGTTTATAGTGTTCTCTACTGGCAATTGCTCAATGTTGATCTACTCAGTGATGTTCCCTTGGGACAATGCCAGCACCACTTGGCTCCAGAACCCACCATAGCCTTGATCCAAGTCTGGAGGAACTCTGGAGATGAGGTGAACTTGGCTGCTTCTAAAGCACATTTGATGGTGTGACATCAAGGAGCATGATAAAGTTAAAATCACTGGCCACAACCTGGAGTTGTATACTGCATGAAGGAAGATGGTTGTGTTTGTTGGACATTACTCATCTCAGCCTGAATGTTGTGACTGGTCTATCACACAGCCATGTTCTACACTATTTTTTTTTAAATGCTCCCTGAATTATCTCCCATCAGGTTAGGAGTGGAGATAATTGGACAATTATCCATTCTCAACTCCTCATAAAATGTACAGCCCTTGCACTAGTTCTAGAAGACTTGGCAACCTTTCACCATGGGACAATATACCATGTTTAGTGTGTACATACTGTCAGGCAATGGCCCTCTCCAGTGAGTGAGAATCTAAATAGCTTCCCTCAGCATTCGATTACATTAACGTCACTGAGCCCTCACCACCGACATAACAAGAAGTGGGAGGCATCTCCTAGGTTATATGCTTGTCAGTGTAAGAACATTATACTGACATAGTAGCATAGCAGTAGCATAATCCTTTCCAGTGCCAACTCTTGGGGTTTATCTTCACAGTCTGTAATGACTTTGTACGTTCTCCCTGTGACTGACATGAGTGCCCTCCGAGTACTCTGGTTTTCTTCCCCCATTCCAAAGATATGCAAGATAACAAGTTGTGGACATGCTATGTTGTTGTGGGCTGCTCCCAGCACATCCACGGACTATGTTAGTCATTGACGCAAACTAAGCATTTCACTGTATGATTCAATGTTTTGATCTACATGTAATAAATAAAGCTAATCTTCCTTAGCATGTTGGAGGCTAAGTATCTTGCAGTGAGTGACTTCACTCCTGAACTCTCATAATTATTCCACCATTCACAAGGTAAAGTTAAGAATACACTCAGTGGGCAGTTTATTAGTTACCTTCTGTACCTAACAAAGTGGCCACTGAGTGTATGTTCATGGTCTTCTGCTGCTGTAGCCCAACCACTTCAAGGTTTAACATTTGGAGATGCTCTTCTGCACACCACTGTTGGAACACGAGTTTATTTGAGTTACTGTCACCTTCCTGTCAGCTTGAACCAGTCTGGCCATTCTCCTCTGACCTCTCTCATTAACAAGGTGTTTTCACCCACAGAACTGCTGCTCACTGGATGCATTTTCTTGCCTTTACACACCACTCTCTGTAAACTCTAGACACTGTTGTGCATGAAAATCCCAGGAGATCAGCAGTTTCTGAGAACTTCTGAACAACAACTGAACATCTTGACCATGTCTGCGTGCTTTTATACATGGATTTGCTGCTTCATGATTAGCTGTTTAGATATTTGCATTAGCAAGCAGGTGTACCTAATAAAGTGGCCACAGAGTATATTTGACTTGATGACTTGAATAAATTTCAACCCTGTTCAGAGGTCAGCGATAAAGCTGCCAGTGTTGGTGCCCACTTACCACTCTAATCATTTGCTCCATCTGTCACCAGTATGTAGTGGGCACCATCAACAAGATGCATTGCAGTAGCTTAGCAAAGTGTTTTCAACAACATTACTATGATCTACAAGAACAAGGTAGTTGGTAAAATGGGCAAAACAACAGCAGATGAAATTTAATCATAATAAATATGACCTCATGCACTTTGGGAGGGCCAATGATTAGCAGGGTCCAAGGGAGTATTGAGGAACAGAGACTTATAAGTCCAAGGATCCCTGAAGGTGGCAGTACAACAGTCTCTGAAGATAACAGAGACTGTTCCAAAACATAAAACAAAAAAAACCATCCAGTGAGTAGCAGTTCTGTGGGTGAAAACACCTTGTTAATGAGAGAGGTCAGAGGAGAATGGCCAGACTGGTTCAAGCTGACAGGAAGGTGACAGTAACTCAAATAACCACACGTCACAACAGTGGTGTGCAGAAGAACATCTCTGAACGCACAACATGTCAAACCTTGAAGTGGATGGGTACAGCAGCAGAAGACCATGAGGCCACACAGAGAAACAGGAGGTATCTAATGAAGTGGCAACTCAATGTGTGTATATTCTCACAATATTTAAGAAGTATCTAATAGGGCATTTGAATGATGGAGGCACAGTAGGTGCGTGTACATGGGACTACTGTCGATGGGTATGGAGTCACAGGCCTGCCCTGTATGACAATATGACTGCTCTCTGCTAACAGCTATATGAGAGCAATAAGCTCCTTTTCAAATTAAAGTAGGCAGACAAAGTTAACATGGATTCCTGACACAGAAATCATGTTTAATCAATTTATTGAAGTTTTTTTTAACAGAATAACATACTGTTAGGTATACTTGGATTTCCAGAAGAGATTTGGAAATGTTATTAGAGAAAATAAAAGCTCATAGTGTGGATTCTGGGCTAACAGGAAGCTGAGTGTAGGCATAAATTAGTTTTTTCCGAGTTGGCAGTATATAACAGGTGACGTGTCGTAAGGATTGTAGCATGGGGTTTTAACATTTTAATTTACAAAATGAATTGAATGCAGAGACCAAATATATATACTGATGACACAAATATAGATAGCAAAATAATTTGTGAAGAGAATATAAGGTGGATACAAAGAGATCGGTAGGTTGGATGAGTGGGCAAAGATCTAGCAAATAGATTGTAATGCGGGGAAGTGTGAAATTATTTATTTTTGGCTAGAAAATTATGAAGGATATTATCAAATATTGAGAGAATGCAGAGCTCTGGGATGCAGAGGTAGATATGCAAAAGTATTCAGGTGCAGCAAATTATTCCGAAATGTAACACAATGTTATTACGTAAAGTCAGGAAACTGAATCGAACAGGAGGGAGGTTATCCTACTGAAAATTAGAGTATTGTTAAGATTAAGTCAAGAGTATCTGGTACAGCATCGGTCCCCTGAATGAAGCTGCTCAGAACAGGTTTACTAGACTGACAATTGGGAATGGGTAGGTTGCTTTTTGAGGAAATAATGGACAGGCTGGTCTTGTATCCATTAGAGTTTAGAAGAGGGAGAGAGAGCTTGAATGAAACATATAAGATTCTCAGAGGTGAAGGCAAGGTGTTTGTGAAGGGAATGATTGTTCCTGTGGAGAAATCTAGAACTAGGGTGTCAGTAATTAAAAGTAAAGGAGACATAAGGAACTACATACACTGGAATTTAGAGCAAAATAAAACTGCTGGAAAAACTCAGAAGGCCAAGGAATAAGAATCAGAATCAAGTTTATTATCACTGGCATATGTCATGAAATTTGTTAACTTAGCAGCAGCAGTTCAGTGTAATACATAATATAGAAGAAAAAAACTAATAATAATAAATAAATAAGTAAATCAATTACAGTATACATATATTGAATAGATTAAAAATCATGCCAAAAATCAGAAATAATATATATTAAAAAGTGAGGTAGCATTCAAAGGTTCAAAGTCCATTTAGGAATCAAATGGCAGAGGAGCATCTCTGGAGGCAAAAGGATGTTTGATGTTTGGGTTCCGATGCAGGGTCTCTAGCTGAAATATTGACTATCTCAGGCAGCACCTATGGAAAGGAATATACAGTCGACGTATCAGGCCGAGACCCTTCATCAGGACAGGTCTCAGTCAGAAATGTTGACTGCTTATTCCTTTCCATAGATGCTGCCTGAGCTGCTGAATTCTTCCACCGTATTGTGTGTGATACTCTGGATTTTCAGTATCTGCAGAATTTCTTGACCATCTCTTTGCCTCCACAGACACTGCCTCACCACCTAAGTTCCTCTGGAAGTTTAAATAAAAGTTTGCCAAAGTAAAATGGGAATGAGATGGAGTCTTGTCTAAGTGTTAGGGGCCTTTGGAACTTTCTTCTTCAAAGGCAGGTAGAAACGGTCCTGATGAAGAGTTTCAGCCCGAAGCACCAACTGTTTATTCCTTTCCATAGATGCTGTCTGACCTGCTGAGTTCCTTCAGCATTTTGTGTGTGTTACTGAAATAGAAAAAATATCTTGAACATTTTAAGGCACTGTAAGATAAACAACCTTTTTAAATGGCCTGCTCATATTTCCTATTCATATGCTCGGAAACCATTCTGCTTTAGGAATCCATGGTCACAAATACTGTAACAATTCAGAAAGATTGCTCACTTCGATTTTCTAACCTTAAACCTTGCCTTTTTGAGGGCAAAAGCTGTCGGCGTAGCAATGACGTCTGCACCCTTTGAAAGAATATTAAAAATACTCAGCTCATTCATTCAATAACTAGCTCAGCCCTTAAGGGCGCAAAGTTTTTTTTTGCCCAGATATCTAATTCCACTCCTAGGTAGTATAAGAAATATATATGAACCAGAACTAGACTGCAAGCAGTTGAACATTGATTTCTCTGACTTTTGTTAATTTCTCTCCCTGCCCCTTCTCTCTTTTTCCATTCCCCTCTCTGGCTCCCCTCTTACCCTTCTCTTTTCTTCACCTGCCTATCACCTTCCTCTGGTGCCCTTCCTCCTTCCCTTTCTCCCATGGTACACACTACTCTCCTATCAGATTTCTTCTTCTTCAGCTCTTTATCTTTTCCACCTATCACCTCCCAGCTTATCACTTCACACCCCCTCACCCACCCACCCACCTTACCCCCACCTGATTTCACATATGACCTGTAAGGTTGTACTCCTTCCCTCCCCCTAACTTATTCTGGGTTTTCTACCCTTCCTTTACAGTCCTGATGAAGCATCTCAGCTTGAGACATCAACTATTTCTTCCCCTCTATAGATGCTTCCTGACCTGCTGAGATCCTCCAGCATTTTGTATATCTTAATCTGGATTTTCAGCGGCTACAGAATCGCTTGTTTTAGAGGGTTGACCTAGTTATTTTTTTTATCCTTGATAGTAAATCCTGGAATAACTATAGGTGAAGTGAGCTAGATTGTGATGGGAAAGCATGCTGGGAGATTTCCTAGCTGCCACCGATGTTATGTCAACAGCAGACAAGAGAAGAAAGGAAAAGAGTGGGAGGAATGAAATCTGACATTGAAAGAAAGACAATAAAGAGCAAATATTATTATTATCTAGGAACACAATTAATTAATTCTCTTGCTGGTCTAAAGATATTGCATCTAATTGTAGCTTTTCTACAGTTATCACTGCTGATGAGGAATGACTGTCCATTTACTGGCAAATGTACTTAAATGAATCTCCATAGGGAATCTCAAGATTTTATTATAATCTGTTTAAGGCCATTCTGCTCCACTGTACACCCAGTGGCTACTTTATTAGGCACACCTGCTCGTTAATGCAAATATCTAATCAGCCAATCATGTGGCAGCGACTCATTGCATAAAGCATGCAGACATGGTCAAGAGGTTCAGTTGTTGTTCAGACCAAACACCAGAATGGGGAAGAAATGTGATCTAAGTGACTTTGATTGATTGTTGCTGCCAGACGAGGTGGTTTGAGTATCTCAGAAACTCCTGATTTCCTGGGATTTTCACACCCAACAGTCTCTGGAGTTTGCAGAGAATGGTGTGAAAAACAAAAAAAAATCCAGTGAGTGGCAGTTCTGTGAGTGAAAACACCTCGTTAATGAGAGAGGTCAGGGAGAATGGTCAAAGGAGAATAGCCAGAGTGGTTCAAGCTGTCAAGAAGGTGACAGTAGCTTAATTAAGAATGTGTTACAACAGGAGGTGCCCACTGAGTTTATGTTACCATGGCTCTGCATAACTAGCGCATTTCATGGTGTTCCTTCGCGTTTTGTTTTAGCGATCTCTAAGAATTTCCATAGCTTTATTTACTGTGCTCTCCATGTTTTCTCAATGTCATTGACATAGTGATTCAAAGGTTTAAATTGCAGTTTATTCTAAATTACTGGTCTTCACCTAGAGATCTTTTGGTTATATGTACTTAATTTGGAGTTGCTGTGACACAATCCGTTCTTTCATTATTCATAAAATTCAAATACTTTTCTATACATTTGAGTTACTTTGTCTTATCTAATTAAGTTGTCAAGACACTGCACACTGTCACAAATGTACCGGGGTAATGGCATGGCTCTGGAATCTGCTACAACTTCTACCGAAAATTCCGAATTGTTTATTAGACTGAATTGCTGTGTGATTTCTCTCTAATGATAATGCAGGTGTGGTGGAAGAGTAACATAATATTTACATTTCCTACTCTGAGGCAGGAATTAGTATGTGAGATGACTAGAGATATTTTGAGCATTATAACCTATATTAATGACCTTACTATACAAAATGTCGTTACCTTTTCAGTCAAACATTTTGTTCTTAGTTACTTTTTTGATTTGATGCCAGAGAATATATAAATTGTGAACACATGTTAGCTGAGTCAGTTTGACCTGAGCATCAAATATTTTAATCATCTCTTGAAAGAGTAGGGAAAACAGCCCTGGGAAAGAGGCATATTAAGTTAAAATACCTTTAATCATCTCATTTTTCTCCAAAAGCAAAATACAACAGTGCCAGAAGATCACCAATAAAACAGAAAATATTGGAAACCGTTAGTGGGCTATTCTGCATAAATAGAAAGTATAAGTCAGTAGACTGGCACAGTAGTGTACAGGTTAGTGCAATGGTTTTACAGCACCAATTAGCATTTCATTCCCACCACTGTGTATAAGGAGTTTACATTTCCTTCCCCTGACCACATGGGTTTCCACTCGGTGCTCCAATTTCCTCCCTCATTCCAATGGTTACAGCTGGCAAGTTGTGGGAATGCCATGTCTGCACCGGAAGCATGACAATACATAAGGTCTGCCCCCAGCACAATACTCACTGATTTGATTTGATGTAAACAATGCATTTCACTGTATGTTTTGATTTACATGTGACAAATAATGCTAATCTTTAAGAGAAATGGAAGTTGATATATTTGGTTAATGAAACACAATAGAATCCACGAAAACTACGCACAAAGATGGACAAACAGCCGATGTGTATGAGAAGACAAGCTGTGAAAATCACGACTTTGTTTAAACAGTTCAAATGTTTGCTTCTTAAAGGAAAATTATAGGTTACAGATTGCAGTAATAGTTTGGAAGAAGTATATCCAGAAGTTTTGTGAGCTGCCCACAAAACATTGCCAGAACCATCTATGTAAGTATTCAGGGAGGAATGGGATTGGAATTGGTTTATTATTGTAAGATACAGTGAAAAGCTTTTCTTTGTTTTGCATGCCTCCTAGACATATTTTAATGGAGACAGTATGATCCTTAGCTTATCTGTGACATTTGATTTAAATACGGTGACTTTCTTCTTTCTGTGCTAATAGCTTATAACTAGATTCTTTGTATAATCTATTGGTGTTGCAAAAGGTTATTGCTTGCTATAAGTTGCTGTGAAATGGCAGCTTAGATGTTTAAGCAAATAGCTTTGAAATGTGTGACAAAAGGTTGCAAATTTTACACCAGAGAATTATTATAATTACATGGACTTGCTGAAAAACAAACAATAAAGGATTTTCTAAATTATTGGTTGCTTAATTAGGCCAAACAGCCTTGTCTATTGTTGGCACTTGTATTGACATTGAAGTGGGCAGTATGTTAATAAAGATGTTTTAAGATGGTATATTAATATAACCTCTGGCCATGGACAAAAATGTTATGGAACTAAATTTATGATTGTTTACTAGAGAAAGGGACTTCTGTTGGATATATATTCCGGAATACCATTGAGCCATTTGCTCTGAATACTGAGTAAGCAAAGATATTTTTGTTAGTAACGTATATATCTAAAATTAGATAGAACGTTGCAGCACAGTACAGGCCCTTCGGCCCACTATGTTGTGCTGACCTTTTAACCAACTCTAAGATCAATCTAACCCTTCCCTCCCACATAACCCTCCATTTTTCTATCATCCATGTAATTAAAGATTATTTAAACTTCTTTTACATCAAAGTTAAGCAACAGATCTAATAAATTTTAAAAAAACTTTACTGAAGAAGTTTTGATATGATTGAATAAATGGGAAGGGATAAGATGAGTCTTGAAGAGGCGCTTCATCACCAGCCAAAGAAATATTGTCTTTAAGTGTTGTCATTTGAAACACCAGTGTAACAAAACCCAAAATGTCTGATTCCTGGGCACTAGTTAAAGCATAAATATCAAGTAAAATACTGAGAGAAATTTGCTGATCTTTAGAATAATGTCATGGGCATTTCTATATATCTGAAGGGTCAGAGGAGGCTTCAATTTAATTGCTCTTTCTACAGTTTCTGGAAGGAGATTTGAACTATTTGCTTTCTGATTGTAGGGCAGAAGGGCTACCATCGAGTCATGACTAGCAAAATACCAACTGTCCCTACAATTTATTAGATCACAAGCAAAAAGCTAATAAATCCCCAGGCACTAAAGCACTACATGCATTTGGGATGAAAGTTGGTTTTGACTGGAGCCATTAATGGAAAAGGCTGGTGTTTATTATCAGTGGTGAAATCCACTGCTAGCTGACAAGAAACGTGAGGATGGGCCCTTAGGATCTGCAGTCAGGACAGCTATGTTGTTGGATTTGGATGCAGAATTGTCATTTTCTTGCAGTTTAACTTTCTTATATTTGCTTGTATTTTTGTATAATTGTTCAGTGGATTTTTCAGTAATTGCGGTACAGATGCCTCTGTATTTTTCTATAATATTTTGGTTTTAGTAGCAAGTGTTACATTACTTGAATCTGGCTGTTTTATTGGTTAACTGTTCAATCCTGATGTTGCTATGAAATATATATTTTTCAGGAGATCTGCAATGTCTCATCCGAATAACCTCCTCTCAGATGCAAGGGTACCATTCTCAACCCTGCCTGCATATTTATCTGTAAATCTGGGTCTGAATTTGTTTCTATTGGGTGAATACTTGAATACACATTCAGTAAAGCTTATCAAGTAAAGCTTAATAAAGTATGGACATCCTTTTGCTCAATGAAGCATATTGATGTCACCCCTACTGTTATCCTGCCTTGATTCAAGTAACTCACTAGGGAAGGAATCTGTAATTTTTATTATCTGTGCACTTGGTTTCACATAAGTTGATATTTTTACCACCTACACCATTGGGAAAATAATAGTTGCCTCTTGAATTTAATCTCATATGTTTGGGGATGTCACAGGTCATCTTATTTTATCCATGCAATGATTTTTAATCATCTCAATTAAAAACAAAATAATGTGAATACAGTAAATTTAATGTCTGTTGTACACCTTTGCATAATCTTGTTCCTCTTCCACATCACCTTGCTACACATGGCCCAGAATTGAAGACAAAGTCCAGGATGTTGAATTTAGCCTTTAATTGTATGTCATTCTGATAATTTGGATCAATCACCAGTCCAAATTATTGGAAGCTTTGGTGGTCTGAACACAAAAGACTTCCTGAAAGTAATGAAATAGAACATATACTCAGTGGCCACTTTATTAGGTACAATTGTACACCTGATTTCTAATGGGGAAAAAGATTCTGTTAGTCAATGCCTGTCATAATTTTCTAAACTTCTGTCAATCTCCGACACTCCAGAGAAAACAACCCACATTTCTCTAAAATCTCCTTAGGTTTCATACCCTTTAATTGGACAGCATCCTGGTAAACCTCTTCCATACCATTTTCAAAGCCTGCCTGTCTTTCTTATAATTCAGAAATGCACTCAACACTGCATGAGCGGCCTATTTCTTAGAAGACTTCCAGAGTTTTACAGGGAAGCACTCTAAATGAGACTTATTTGACATCTCCTACTTGAGTGAAGCTGTTTCCAACATTTATGTGGAATCTGAAATAAAATTTTCACTTTGAAATCCATCCTTGCCAACTGTTTTTTTTTCTGATCTCTGTTTTATCTGAAGATATACCTTTCTTTTAAAATTTTGTACTTTTAATTATTTGTAAAAACATCAACTCCATAATCTCAATAAATTTGTGAAATTGCTTTTTCTCTCAGTTGCTTTTTCTGCTAACTTTCTGTTTCTTCTTGCAAATGTTGACCTTTCTTGGATGTTGACGGTTTCTGGTTACTTGCCACATTGACGCTGTGTGTGATTGCACTGAGGTACTGCAAGCTGACAGGCTAATTGACTACAGAGGGAGAATGGAGGCCGAACTTGATCCAGTTGCCAGGCACTTTTTCATCAGCACACTCTAGGGGAGTTAAGTATAACAAGTTCATCGCCAATTTTCTTCCCTGTAGGCCAGCAATCAATTGGATTCACCTCTATTGCCATGACTGACAGAGAATAGAACTAGGGAATATTAGTAGCTTGCTCTGCAAGGTGCATAGATAAATATACCAAGCTATTTATGAAGATAACTCTACCATGGACAGTTCCAAGTCTGGTTGTGAAAGGAGGGGAGTTGGGTTTCACCCCATCCGTGAAAACCCAGAGCTACAGAAACTCCAACAGAAGCCCCAAAGACCTCATCCCTGTGAGTTGAAGGATACATCAAGAACATGGGCTACAGCTGGGGAGAACTTGAAAGACTAGCCCAGGATAGAGAACTCTGGTGAGCGGCTGTTGGTGGCCTATGTCCCAGTTAGGGTTGCTGGATTAGATTGCTCAGGAAGTTTCAAATATTCATTGGTCATTGAGAGGTGATCTTATAGAGGTATATAAAATCATGAAGGACATAGACAGGGTGAATGCACTCAGTCTTTTTGCCAGGTTTGGGGAATCAAAAACCTTAAGGTAAGAGGGGAAAGATTTAAGGGGCAATTTTTTTTTACACAAAAGCAAGTATCTAAGTGGTGAAACGGGCTGCCAGAGGAAGTGGTTGAGGCCGGAACACTAACAACTTTTAAAAGACAGTTGGACAGGTACATGGATAATAATTGTTTTTGAACGTAATGGGCCAAATGCTAGCAATAGGTCTAGCTTGGAGGGGCACCTTAGTTTGCATGGGCTAGCTGGCCCATGGGGACTGTTTCCATGCAGTGTAACTCTATGCTGATGTCAAGTATTTGAAAAGAACTAAAATGTAGGGAAATGAGTTGGGGGTAGAAGTCTGTCTGGGGCTGGGACTAGGGTAGGGAGGGAAACTGGAATTTGGGAATACATTTGTCAACTTTTACATGGAGCCATCAGAGGCAGGATGAACTGAATGTTTTCCCTGTTCACCCCCCAGGATAATCCTTATGCAGCATGTTCTACTTGTACTCTGTTTTGCTCTCCTCTCTTTTATGATTCCAGAGACACTGTCTGTCCTCTGATAATGCAGCCAAAACAGATACAATTCATGAATGAACCATGATGCTGAGTGGGAACTGCGTGCAGTTAATGGCTGAGTCTAACAGCAGGGGCACTACATTTTATCATCCAGTTACTGTGCTAATGCATCAACACACAGCAGCCAATATGGATGCAGCAAAGTCTGTTAAATACCAATGAAATCATACTTATCTATGACATTAGGTTAGTGACCTTGGACTCTGGGATAAATTCTTCACTCTTCGTCATTGACACACATCTCTGAAACTTAAACAATAGGCTCTAGACATTTT